>NW_027555958.1:278468332-278598137 GCF_003287225.1 Phascolarctos cinereus | reverse complement strand
GTAAACAAGAAGAGAAATCATAAGAGACTTATTAAAGTTGAACTGTTACATTCCTGCATGGAAAGATAATATTTATAACTCATGAGACCTTTGTTAGTATTAGAGTAGTTGGAGGGAAAAAATTATATGTATGTAGATAGATAAATAGATAGATAGATAGATAGATAGAGGGCACAGGCCGAGTTGATGATTAAGGGGTCATATCTGGAGAATAAAATTAAGGGATGAGAGAGGATTATACTAGGAAAAGAAGAAAGGGAGAGGTAGAATGGGGTAAATTATCTCACAAAAAAAAAAACCAGAAAAGAAAAGGCTCTTACAGTAAAGGGGAAATGGGAGAAGGTGAGAGGGAATGAGTGAATCTTTTCTCATAAGATTCAGCTTATGGAAGGAATAACATACATGTTCAATGGGTATGGAAATCTGTCTTACCTTATAGGAAAATAGGGGGAGAAGGGGACAAGAGAGCAGGGGGATGATAGAAAGGAGGGCAGACTGGGAAAGGGGGTAATCAGAAGTAAATACTTCTGAGGAGGGACAGGGTCAAAAGAAAGAATAGAATAAATGGGAGGGCTGGATAGGATTAAGGGAAATAGAGGTAGTTTTTCACAACATCTCCACTACGGAAATATTTTGCGTAACCGCACATATATAACCTATATTGAGTTGCTTGCCTTTTCAGTGAGAGTGGGTGGAGAGGGAGGAAAGGAAAAAATTTGGAACCCAAGTTTTAAAAACATATGTTTAAAAAAAGTTTTCACATCCAACTGGGAAATAAGAAATACAGGAAATGGGGTACAGAAGTCTATCCTGTCCTACAGAAAAAAAGAAGGGGAAAGGGACAAGAGGGGGGGGAGAGATAGAAGAGAGGGCAGACTAGGGGAAGGGATATATAGAATGCATGCCACCTTAGGGTGAGATGGGGTGAAAATTTGGAACTCAAAATCTTGAGGAAGTAAATATTGAAAACCAAAAATAAATAAATTTATATTGAAAGTGAAAAAAAAATAAAGTGATATGACCCAATATATAATATCCTTTTGTTAAATTAGATGAGTATGGATACCGGCATTCTCCCCTGTTTTTTCTAAAGTCTCAACATCAACAGCACAAAGTCATAGAGAATGAGACCAGCCCTGAATATTGCTCTGACTCTTTTGAACCAGTATCTCCAGAATTCCATGGGAAAGAAGCCATCAGGTAATGAATTATGTGAGTATAGAAAAAAAAATTGGTGGAAATTTAATGGATCTTATCAGTTACACCAGGACCAGACTTGGGCAAAAGTTAAATGAAATGGATAGGTTTTAGGTGTTTTAGCATCTATCTTCTGGACTTCAGGGCTGATATTGCCAGCTCTAATAATGAAAAAGACTGTAGCTATGTGTTTACTTTATCATTCTTTCAGAATCAGAAACATCAGGAAAGAATATAAAGGGAAGACTGAGAAAGTGGAAGCTTTGAAAGGTAAGGAGGAAAATATAATTGTTTTATTGACATTTAAATAAAGTGTTACAGCAGTAATGGCTGTAAATCAGTCCTCCCCCTTTTCCCTGATTGATTCTCTATCCTACCTCTTCATATACTTCTATTCCAAATCTTAGCTTATTTCCTCAAATTATGTACACCACATATTCCCTCTCCCTTGCTGTGGAAGATCTCATTTCATGTTTTACTGAGAAAAAAATTGAGGTAATTTGTTCCGGCTCTAACTTCTCACTTTAAATCCTTTCCACATCAGCATCCATTCCCTCCTCCTTCTATCCAGTCTCAGAGGAAGAGAAAGCCCTTATCTTTTCCAAAGTCAACCTCTCCATTAGTTTCTTGATCCACTCCCTTTTATCTTCTCTGATAATACGACCCTTTGATCATCCCCTCTTTTTCTCTAATTCCTTCCTTATTGTCTACAAACATGCTTATATCTACCCATCCTCCTGCACCCCATATACTTCACTGACTCCCTCAAACTATTATTCTATGGCTCTTTTCACTTTCATAGCCCAAATGCTAGAAAAAGCTGTATATTCCCATTACCTCCACTTTCTTACCTTTCATTTACTTCTGTGTTCTGACTTCTGTCTTCTAACCTCACAACCTGACAGCTATCACTCTCATTAAGGTCACCAATGATATTTTCGTTCTTAGATCCATCATTTTGACCTCTCTGCAGTGATTACTCCCTCCTCTAGCCTCTCCTCTCCTCAATGGGATTTTAATGATGCTATTGGTTTTCTTACTTATCTGGTCCATCTTTCTCTCTCAGAATTATCATCCATATCCTGCTTCCTACTGTGTGGGCTCTCTCTTTTTCTCTGTCTGTCCCTCTTTATCTTTCTCCATCTCTGTGTCTGACTGTCATCTAATTAGTTGTCATAGTTTATCAATGTGTTGTATTCCAGGCATATATCTTTGACTGTCTACTACATATCTTCACCTGTATACCCCATAGGAATTTCAAACACAGCATACCCAAGAATGAAACTCATTTTCCCCCAGCAAAAACCCACTTCCTCCTTCTCCTACCTTTCTTATTTCTGTCAAAAGCAGCACTATCTTTCTAGTCATGCACATTCATAACCTAAGAACTTCTGAACTGTTCTCCCTCATGCATTACTTTCTCTATCCAATTATTGCTCCCTCTATTATAACTTGTCAAATTGTTTCAATTCTGCCTCCACAATTTCTCTCACACGTCTGTCTGTTCTCCAGTTACACATCCACTGTTCTAATTTAGGCTTCTTCCTGAACTTTTTCATTGGTTTTCTTGCATTCTGACTCTTGCCTCTCTAGTCCATCTTCTATACAGTTATCAAAGTGATATTCTTTTTTTTTTCCTTTTAGGCAATTGGGGTTAAGTGACTTGCCCAGGGTCACACAGCTAGAAAGTGTCAAGTGTTTGGTCTGAGGCCAGATTTGAACTCAGGTCCTCCTGACTTCAGGGCCGGTGCTCTATCTACTGCGCCACCTAGCTGCCCCTCAAAGTGATATTCTTAAATCAAAGGGCTGACCACTACCTTATTTCTTAGGAGTTCCCCAAGGTTACATAGCTAGCTACTGGAAGCATTGAGATTGGAACAAAGTTCCCTATCCATAAATCAATGAATCAGGAGACCTAGGTTAAAGTCCTGGCTCTAGTCCTTGGTATTTGAGTGACCTCAGACAAGTCATTTCACCTCTCTGAGATCCATTATCTATATCTGTAAAATAAAAATGAATTTTTTTTTACCACTTATCTCATAGAAGCATGAGAAAAGTGCTTTGTAGACTTTAAAGTATTATATAAAGACACATAATTATTCATCCTGATTTTTCTATGAGCTAGATCCATGACCTGGGGCAAATCATTTCACTACTTAATCTATTTCCTCATATATTAAGTTAGAGAATTCTAATATTTTATATCTAAGGTCTCTTCTACCTCTCACATTCTATGATTCTATGACATTAACTTATTTCAATATTCCCATTACTGAGTTTGGCTTGGTTTTCTTATTTCACAAATTTCACTTAAAAGATTGTTAGTCACTAAATAATTTCTTCTAAAAATATCTTTTTACAAACTAAAATCAAACTGAGCAAATAGAAACAAACAAAATAAAAATAAAAATAAAATGAAACCACATGATCAGAAATATTTACATTTTAAAAGAAAATAATTAAACAAATTATTTCCCCTTCATCTTTAAATTTTTTCCTGTGTATTTGAATTTTTAAAAATTAATTTATTTTGATTTATCAACAATCACTTCCATATGCTTTTGAGTTTAAAATTTTTCTCCCCCTTCCTCCTCACCACCCTCTCCAAGATAGTGCACAATCTGATATAGGCTATACATTTACGTTCCTTTTAAACATATTTTCACATTAGTGAAGTTGTAAGTAAAAATTAAAACCAATAGGAGGAACCATCAGAAAGAGGAAACAAAACTCAACGGAAGAGAAAAAAAAAAGATAGTGATTCAACTTTCACAGTTATGATTACTGTCTGTGTCTTTTTCTCCATCCTTTCCCCCCATTTATGCTTTTCTTTCTCCTTTCTCCTTTTCCCTCCTCACTAGTGTTCTGCTTTTGACCACCACCTCCTTCAGTCTCTCCTCCCTTCTACTATCCCTTTCCCTTTTTTTCCCTTTGCCTTTACTGCTTCTTCCCTCCCTTCTAACACCCCTCCTTTTTCCTTCCCCCTTCCCTCCCACTGCCCATAGGGCAAGTTAGATTTCTATGCCCAACTGACTATGTTATTCCCTTCTTGAGCCAAATCTGATGAGGGTAAGGTTCAAACAATGCTCACCCCCCTCCCTTCTTTCTGTCTGCTGTAATAGGATTTTCTGTCTTTTCCTGTAATGTAATTTACCCTTGTCTGCCTCCTCCTTTCTCAGTACATTTTCTAAGATCAGACTAATCCACTTACTTGGATACATTTAACCCACTTGATTACATTTTTTTTAATCATTAAGTCAAAGTCAACTAATATCCAACCCCTTTATGTATACTCCTTTAACGTGGTATAATAACAATGCAGTTCTCAAGAGTTGCAAGTGTCATCTTCCCTTGTAGGGATGTAAACAGTCCGCCCTTATTACAACATTTTGTATCTTTCTGTCCCATTTACTTTTTATGTCTTTCTTGAATATTGTACTTGAAGATCAAGTTTTTTGTTGAGCTCTGGTCTTTTCATCAGGAGGGTTTGAAAGTCCCCTATTTCAGTGAATATCCATCTCCGCCCTTGAAAAATCATGCTCATTTTTGCAGGGTAGTTGATCCTTGGCTGCAATCCAAACTCCTTTGCCTTAGGGAATATCATGTTCCACACCCAGTTTTTAATGTAGAAGCTGCAAGGTCCTGTGTAATCCTCACTGTGGTTCCATGATATTTAAATTGCTTCTTTCTGGCTGCTTGCAGCACCTTCTCTTTCATCTGGTAATTTTGGAATTTTGCTATTGTATTCCTTGGCGTTGTCAATTTGGGATCTCTTTCAGGTGGTAAGCAGTGTATTCTTTCTATGGTTACCTTACCCTTTGGTTCTAGGACTTCCAGGCAGTTTTCCTTTATGATTTCCTGAAAGATACTGTCCAGACTCTTTTTTTCATCATGATTTTCAGGTAGTCCAATGATTTTTAAGTTGTCTCTCCTGGATCAATTTTCCAGGTTGGTTGTTTTACCGATGAGGTATTTTATGTTTTCATGTATTTTTTCATTTTTTTATTTCTGTTTGACTGATTTTTGCTCTCTCATAGAGTCATTAGTTTCCATTTGTCCAATTCTAGGGTTTTTTTTTTTTACGAACAAGGCAATTTATTAATGAATCTGGTGTGGTTTGTCCTAATGTTTCTTGTTGGCAGCTGCTACCTGTCTGGCAATTCTGTCCAGGTCTCTCTGTCCCTGAGGTGTCAGCTTCTGGCCCCCATCTTGGTCCTTCTCCACCATCTTGAGGCCTTCCAGGGCTGCAGAACCCTCTGGGTCATGCTCTTGGAGCCTCTGCTGAAGTGGCTGGGGAAGACCCCATTGCGCTGGCGCCCTCTGTAGATCTTGGTCATGGAGCCCACGCCGGCACCGCCCTGGAGGCGGCTGGGTGTAGAGCCAGTTCTTGTGGTAGGGCGCTAGCTCCTTATGTTTGGCCACCTTGACCATGTCCACCCATTCGGGACTTTCAGCTTCTCTGACTTTTTCAGGAAGGCGGCCAAGGCCCGGACGAACTCCTGCTGGTTCACGTCCTTCACCGTGACTCCGGGCATCGTGCGGGCTCTGCACAGCCAGCCAGGGGAAAGCCAATTCTGGTTTTTAACAGATTGTTTTCTTCTGTTAGTTTTTGTACTTCCTTCTTCAATTGGCCAATTGTATTTTTAAGGGATTTGTTTTCTTCGGTGTACTTTTTTTCAGTTTGCCAATTGTGCTTTTTAGGGACTTGTTTTCTTCAGTGTACTTTTTTCCCAGTTGGCCAATTGTATTTTTTAAGGACTGTTCTACCTCTCTCATTAGACTTTTAGAATCCTTCTTTAGCTCTTCTAAAAAGGCTTTTTGGGTTTCAGACCAGTTCATATTCCCTTTTGATGTTGCAGATGTGGGTTTGTTGACAATGTTATCTTCAGAATTTCTGTCTTGATCTTCACTCTTCTCATAATATGATCTATGGTATGTTTCTTTTTACTCATGGTTTCTTTATTCCCTGGCCTATAAAGAGATTGAGCTCCCCTGCTGGTGAACAGAGGCACTGACCCAAGCTTCTTGTGTTGGGGGCCTAGGTCTTGGTCACTGGCTTTGTGTGCTGGGGCCTCTTATGTTGGCAATTGGAGGCTGTAGGGTTTTGGCAGCTTACCTCGTGTTGGGCTGGAATCAACAAGGTTGGAACTTTCTGGCAATTCTAAGTTGCCTGCTTTTCCTTTCCTTTAGATTTCTTCAGCTCTTTTTAGATGGGTACTGCAGGGTGTTTATCTGCTTGGGGCTCCTTGCAGTGCTGCCTCCCTCGTTTCTGCTAATGCACTGGAGATTCCTTTGCTGTAGAGTGCCAAGGCATCTGGTGGTTTTCTGAGCTGGTTTCCACCGGTTCCCCCACCCTCACCGAGCCTCTTGGAGGTCCAGGTGTTGGTGTTTGCCTGCTCTACCACCTCAGCTTCAGGATCTCCTCCTGGTTGACAGTTGGAGACTGTAGGGTTCTGACAGCTTACCTGGTGTTGGGTTGGAATCAGCAAGGCTGGGACTTTAGGAAGAATCTAGGTTGCTTTCTTCTGCTCCTTTCAGATGAATGCTGCAGGGTGCTTATCTGCCTGGGGTCCTTTGTAGTGATGCTTCCCTTATTTTTGCTGAGGCACTGTTTGCTGGGCTGCTGCACTGCTGTTCACATCTTTCTTCTAGTTCAGCTGTTCCAGGGTTTTTTTTTCTGGGGTGATATTTTCTGGGTTTTCAGAGGTTGATAGGAGGGTGAGAGTGACTACCTTTTTACTCCACCATCTTGGCTCCTGGAAGTGGAAGTGCTCTGAATTTTTTAATTTAAGAATTCATAATCAATGGCCTTTTAGATATTCACAATGTTAATTCCATAATTAACCAGTTAATTTATAAACTGTCCTCCACCCTTTAATTCTTGCCTTTTGGTCCTTCTATAATTTTCTCTCTGACAAATCTTATCTGCAGGTCATCCTTATCATCTGCCCTCTTGATTCCTACTCTGTATGGGGCTGAAGGGCCTTGGAGGAAATAACAACTACTCTGTGCCCATTACATATTCATGTTATCTAATTTCAACTGAGTCTCACAGTTTGATGGTAGTTCTTTTGTTTTTGATTCTCTATCATACTCCAACAATGGAGCTTTTATACCTATTCCTCTCTTCTCAGTACCTCAATGTCACCTTTACCCAGTGGTATGCTAGAACCAACTGGTAGCTAATAAGAACTTATTATTAAATCTTTACTGCTAATATTTATACCTCAGAAATGGGCAAGTGTTACAAATCAGGGTTTTTTTTTATTTCTTTGATTATCTGTACTTAAGAAAATGATAGAGAAAATGTTATTAAGGCAGATAAAACACAAAAATGTATGTTACTGGTATATATATATTTTGGAGAGCTAGTTGTTAAGTATTTACCAGCATGCCATTGCCCCACCCTTTGTATCACAGCATATGAGATTCTCAATATTTACTAAGAAAACTGAGGCCATCTTTTCTTCTGCCCTTCATTTTTGTTACTTTCTCCTGACATTTTCACCCAATCTCTCCTACTCTGAACCAGTTTTTGAAGTAAAAGTAGTTTCTTTTTGCCAATGAAATTGTGTTCTATTGTGTCCTATTTGTGCACTGGATCTCATTCCCTCTCTTCTGGTCTAGGGTCTTGTCCCTTTTATCCCTCTCTTTATCACTTTCAATCTCTCCTTATTTTCTGGCTACCTCCCTGCTGAGACCCATCATATCCAATTTTTTTTTAGCCCTAAATGGGACTTTATTTTTTTGATTGGATTTATGTAGGCATGAAAAGAGGTACATTAAAGTCTCCAACTATTATAGTTTTATGCCCTATTTCTTCCTATAATTTGATTAGGGTTTATTTTAGGTACTTAGGTGCTATACAATTTGATGAACATTTGTTAATTATTATATTATTCCACTGTCTATGATGCTTTTAAGTATAATATAATTTCTGCCTTTACCTCTTTAACCTACATCTGGTTTTATTGTTTCTTTTTTCTTTTTTAAATTTTAAATTTTATTAGTTTATTTTGATTTATCAATAATCACTTCCGTATGCTTTTGAGTTTAAAATTTTTCTCCCCCTTCCTTCCCACCACCCTCCCCAAGACAGAACACAATCTGATATAGGCTATACATTTACATTCCTATTAAACATTTTCACATTAGTGAAGTTGTAGGTAAAAATTAAAACCAATAGGAGGAACCACCAGAAAGAGGAAACAAAACTCAACAGAAGAGAAAAAAAATGATAGCGATTCAGCTTCTATAGTTCTTTCCTTGGATGTGGATAGCATTTTCCATCACGAGGCCTCTGGAGGTGTCTTAGATCCTTGTAATGCTGAGAAGGGTTAAGCTTATCAACATTAGTCATCGCACAATGTGGCTGTTATTGTGTACAAAGTTCTCTTGGTTCTGCTCACTTCACTCAGCATCTGACCATATAAGTCTTTCCAGGTTTTTCTGAAGTCAACCTGTTCATCATTTCTTACAGCACAATAGTATTCCACTACATTCATATACACAGCTTACTCAGCCATTACCCAATTGATGGGCATCCTCTCAATTTCCAATTCTTTGCTACCACAAAAAGAGCTGTTATGAATATTTTTGTACATGTGGGGCCCTTTCCCATCTGTATGATCTCTTTGGAATACAGCCCTAGAAGTGCTATTGCTGGATCAAAGGGTATGCACATTTTTGTAGCCCTTTGGGCATAGTTCCAAATTGTTCTCCAAAATGGTTGGATCATTTCACAACTCCACCAACAATGCATGAGTGTTCCAATTTTCCCACATCTTCTCCAACATTTATCATTTTCCTGTTTTGTCATGTTGGCCATTCTGATAGGTGTGATGTGGTACCTCAGAGTTGTTTTGATTTGCATTTCTCTAATCAATAATGATTTAGAGCATTTTTTCATATGACTATAGATGGCTTTAATTTCTTCATCTGAGAACTGTCTGTTTATCCTTTGACCATTTATCAATTGGGGAATGGCTTGTGTTCTTATAAATTTGTCTTAATTCTCTATATATTTTAGAAATGAGGCTTTACAGAGAGACTGGTTGTAAAAATTCTTTCCTAATTTTCTACCTTCCTTCTAATCTTAGTTGCATTGGCTTTGTTTGTGCAAAAACTTTTCAATTTCATGTAATCAAAATTATCCATTTTGCTTTTCATAATGTTCTCTCTCTGTTTGGTCATGAATTCTTCTGTTCTCCATAGATCTGATAGATAAACTATTCCTTGTTCTCCCAGTTTGCTTATGTATCAGCCTTTATATGTAAGTCAATGAACCCATTTATTTTGGTATATGGTGTGAGATTTGGGTCTATGCTAGTTTCTGCCATACTCTTTTCCAGTTTTCCCAGCAGTTTTTTTCAAAGAGTGGGTTCTTATCCCAGAAGCTGGGGTCTTTGGGTTTATCAAATAATAGATTACTATAGTCATTGACTACTGTGTCTTGAATATTTAAGCTATTCCATTGATCCACCTCTATTTCTTAGCCAGTACCAAGCAGTTTTGATGATTGCTGCTTTATAATACAATTTAAGATCTGGAATTGCTAGGCCACCTTGCCCTGCATTTCTTTTCATTAATTCCTTTGATATTCTGAAACTTTTGTTCTTCCAAATGAATCTTGTTATTATTTTTTCTAACTCTATAAAATAATTTTTTGGTAGTTTGATTGGTATGGCACTGAATAAGTAAATTAGCTTAGGTAGGATTGTCATTTTTATTATATTAGCTTGGCCTACCCAGCAACTGATGTTTTTCCAATTATTTAGATCTGATTTTATTTGTGTGAAGAGTGTTTTGTAATTGTGTTCATAGAGTTTTGAGTTTGTTTCGGTAGATGGTTTTATTGTTTCTTGTTTGAGATATTGTTACTCTTGCTTTTATGAGTTTACCTGAATTCTATTTTGTTCCTTTATTTTAATTGTAGGTATTTTTATTTCTAGTGTGTTTCTTGCAAACTATGTTTGGATGCTGCTTTTTAATCCATTGTGCTGTCTTCTTCTGTTTTATGGACAAGTTTATATCATTCATATTAATTATTATGATTATTAATTATACATTTCCCTATGTCATATTCTCTTATACATTTTCCTGCCTTCCTCCTGGCCTTCACTCCTTTCTTTACCAAGAAGAAAGTGGTGAAAGACATAGAATGTGATCTATAAGTGAAGTGATCTGTTTTCACTCCATTGCTACTCCATTGTTCCCCTCCCTAGATCCTGATCACTGGCTCATCATTTGTTTTATTTCCGTTCAACTTCTCCATCAAAAGTAAAGTACAATCAAAGCTTAGAGAGATATAGGATTCTTGGCTCACTAAAAAGACAGATGAAATTCAATTTCATACTGATAGCAGCAATCCAAAGCACTTCTATAATGCCCTTAAGACTATTCATGGGTCAAAGATCTCTGGTGCATCTCAACTATTCAGCATTGATGGAGCCAAACTGATCAGTGATAAGGACATGATCCTAGAGAAGATGGGCTAAATACTTGCTTTTACAGTGTTCTCAACCAATGCTGAAATCATTGACCATATGCTCAGGTCGAAGTCAGTACTTCTCTAGCTAAACTTCCAACTGAAGAAGAGGTTTTGAATGTCATTAAGATCCTCTCATGCGGTGAAGTGTCTGGTGCTGATTCTATTCCATCAGAGATTTATAAGGCAGGGGGTCCACTGCTTATACAAAAGTTGACTGAAATCTTCTGTGTTACATATGGCAAGATGAGTTTATCCCCAAGAGTTCAAGAATGTCTCCATTATCCATCTCTATAAAAGAAAAGGAAATAAATTGTCCTGTGACAATCACAGGGAAGTCTTTCTTGGTCATTGTTGGCAAAATTCTTGCCAGAGTCTTCCTTAATAGGCTGATCCTTCACCTGACAGATGGTCATCTACCTGAAAGCCAGTGTGGCTTCAGAAAGGGTGAAGGCGCGGTTGATGTGGTGTTTGCTGCCTGACAACTCTAGGAGAAATGCCAGGAGCAGAACAGAGGCCTGTATACAATATTCATCAATCTGATAGAGGCTTTTGACATTGCCCAGAGAAGTTCATCAGTATTGTATGCCAGTTTCATAATGGCATATTTGCATGGCTTTTGGATAATGATGCTCTTATGCTTTCTCAGTCACCAATGGAGTGAAGTAGGGCTGTGTGCTTGCTTCCATGCTTTTTAACATGTTGTCTTCAGCAAGTCAAATGTAGTGATTCAAATGATCATACCTCCTCCTCCAGCAATTTCTCATTGATTTATCAGTGAGTGCAAACATTTGTTGCATCCCCTTGAAGCATATGTTCATCTTTAGAAGAAATACGTGATGTTATCTAAGCTGCTTACTCCTTTTACTCTCAGTGACTATGAAAACATCACAAAATAATTGATTATTAGAGCTGGGCACTAAACAAATTTATATTCTCATTCTGAATTTTTCCTGAGAATAAACTTGATGGGTTGGATCTGGACCCCAGAAAAGAAAAACTCTGGGTGTTCTCACAGGGCCAAATCTCTGGTTCACCTGAGGTTATAATCCTGGCTTTTCATTGTGGCTATGCCTAATCTCTCAATTCTCTGTTATATTTAACCTAGCCTAGCCCTCCATTGTCTTATCTCCCTATGGCCCCTGGCCACTTCCCATCCTTAATCCTAGCTATGCTCTATTCTCCCTTGGCCAGGTGGTCCAGGTCCCTGGCATTCTATTACCACACAGTCCCTCAGACTACTTGGCCACTCCTGGATCTCTCCCACAGTCTTTCTGTATATAAGGTCCATCTTGTCTCCATTAAGGTGCTCAGATTCTTAAAATCTAGCCAATAGCCCCCTAACTTTAAGATTCCTAAGAGTCTGGCCAATATGGCAGATGTTCTAATAAACCTTGTCTTTGGCTGAAAGAAGGCTGTGGTTGAATTCTTTCAAGCAGGACCTGTGTGTCATGATTTTGGGGTTCCACCACCCCTAAACTCCCAAACCTCAACATAATGATATGCTTAGTTTTAGTATTTCAGCCTAAAAATAAGATATTTTCATTTTACCACTAGGTTTGCAATTGGACATCTATGAAGGCCAGATCACTGCAATACTTGGTCACAGTGGAGCAGGAAAATCAACACTGCTAAATATCCTTAGTGGACTGATTGTTCCAACAGAAGGTGAGAAATTAATTTCCCCAAGGCAAAGTGTACAAAAGGTTGTTTTGCATTCAAAATATGTATGTGAAGAGGTTGCATGACTTGGTAGAAATAGCCCTACACAAAGCATCTGAAGCACAGAAGTCCATATCAGAAAAACTGTGGGGTCTCTGCACAACTCAGGTGGGGGATAAGATGGAGGTGGACCAAGCTAGGTGTTGGGATGGCATTAAGAGTGAGACACAAGTAATTTGGAGAGGGAACCTCATATTTGTCAATGATCACAAAAGGCTTCATAAAGAATCATTGGTTCCTATTATCTTTTGATGATTCTCCATAAAATTAGTGTAGTCTGAGAGTGTTCACTCTGAGCTAACCCTAACCCTAATCCCCTCAGGGGGATTCTTAGTAGGGCCATCAATTATTATTAAGACATGTGCATTCTTATATTTCTTTACATGTGATTTTGTCAATAAATCACAATCTATCTATGCCATAGTAGATAAATCTAAGGAAGCTGCCTGAGGCACCTGGACTTTAAATCTTTGGACAAGTGCTCAAGGTCATCTGTGTAGTAAATGACAGGGACATTTGAACCCAGGCAATCCTTACCCCAAACCCAGAACTCTAATGACTACACTGCACTAATTCTACTATCAGGTCATTCAAGGCTTAATCAGGAAGAATCTGGTCAGCTTTTTAGGATGAAGTTGACGAGAAGATTTAGATCAGGATAATTACATGAAAATAAATCAATGCTGCTGGCAACAAGAACAAAAAAATCAAAGGCTTTGTGGCATGAGTTTTCAAGTTATCTAAAAGAAGAAAGATTCTGGGGGGAAAAAAAGGAAAAAAATATTACTATAGCCAAAAAATGATGGCCAAGAAAATATCATCAATCACATACCAATCATAAGAATGCTTGACTGATGAGATTATCCTTGAGGGTAACATAGAAAAGCTTTCTTGTGCTAATTTTTTTTTTTTGGTTAGGCAACTGGGGTTAAGTGACTTGCTCAGAGTCACATAGCTAGTAAGTGTCAAGTGTTTGGTTTGAGGCTGGATTTGAACTCAGGTCCTCCTGACTTCAAGGCCAGTGCTCTATCCACTGCACCACCTAGCTGCCCCTTCCTGTGCTATTTGAAAAATAGCACATCTCTTCTTCATAGAATATATGTAGTAAGAGATCTCCACCCCCCTTCTCCATCCCTCTCCTCCATCCCTCTCCCCATGAACAAACGCCAGACTGACAAAGTATTTTTATGTTATTCAATGAGAAAATATTTGTAAAAAGAACTTAGTATAGTGCCTGGTACATACTAGGTGTTATTTAAATGCTTATTCCCTTCTCTGCCCCTACCCTTATCTCTGTTTAAACTTCTACTTATAGGCTCAGCTACCATCTATGACAACAAACTGTTGGACAAGGCAGATTTGGAAGAAATCAGAAAGATAATTGGTGTTTGTCCACAATTCAATGTACAATTTGACTTCCTCACCATGAAAGAAAACCTCAGGCTATTTGCTGAAATTAAAGGGATTCAGCCACAGAAGGTGGAACAAGAGGTAGGAGCATGTTAGGCTTGGTATGATGGAGATGGAAACTATTCATATAAGGAAAGCTGATTCTATTTCTGCCCAAATATCCATCTGCAATTAAATTATGATAAGTTTGGGCAAGAAAGTCCAACAAAAAGTTTTTCCATGTTTAATGGTGAGCATAAAGAAAACAGCTTAAGCCAAGGAGTCTCTGGTTTTCAAATTTGGTCTACTCTTTTGATTAGGTACAAAGAGTTGTTATGGAATTGGAAATGAAAAAATTCAAGACACCGTTGCAAAAAACCTAAGTGGTGGACAAAAAAGGAAGCTGACCTTTGCGGTGGCCATTTTAGGAGATCCTCAAGTAAGAAAAGTTGCAATTGCAGATGATTCATAGAAGAATCTAATGCTATTGCTACAAGTTCATGCTCTTCTTTTATTATTAAATATAGATAAGGTAGAAACTATATGAAAATGCAATTTAAAAATTAAAAGTCCAACTGAAAAACATGTTTCATAATTTCTGTGTCTCTGAAAAAACTTCACTTGGAATGGGAAAGTGCTTTTTAACCCCCACAGGTTTTGTTGCTGGATGAACCAACTGCTGGATTGGATCCCTTTTCAAGGCATCAAGTATGGGATCTCCTAAAAGAACATAAATCAGAAAAAGGGATCCTCTTGAGTACACAGTTCATGGATGAGGCTGATATACTGGCTGGTGAGTTGCTTTCCTATTGTTCTCATATTAAGAATTTGTGTGAGCAGTTAGTCTCACCTAAGGTGAACTGAGAACTGAACTGAGAACTGAAATGAAAGACATCAAAAGAATCTGGGATTGGCAGGGTGTAGGAGACATGCCTGGTGTTACAATTATTTCTACACATTGTGTGTCTACTTTATGGTAGCACTTCGAATCTCAGTGAATACTGCTCCCACTGTAACAAGGCAAATAATTTATTGTAAATATTCTTGACAGGCTACACTAGATGGGAATGTTTTATTTTCCCCAGAGCTGTCAGACTTTATATTTGAGCTATTAAAAAACCCGGGACACACTGATATGTATTCATTTGAAAAATGAAGTTATTTGCTAAGTTTAAGGTCTGTTCTCCAAAACAATTTTGATGAAACAACAACAGCAAAAGGTTATAGAAGACATAGAAACAGCCAAGAAGTCATAACCAAACATTGAATACATCAGTTTCAATGACTGCCTACTTAAATCCTGAATTTTAAATTTTAATTTTTACATTAAATGCAGTGAGACCACATAGTCCATTATATATCAGCATGTCAGTGAATCACCTAGCTCATTATTGTTTCTTTAAAGTAAATGGAAAAGATCCTAACTTACTTTCTCATTCACTTCTTTCTTCTCAGATAGGAAAGTATTTATGTCCAATGGACAGTTGAAGTGTGCAGGTTCTTCTCTGTTTCTGAAGAAGAAATGGGGGATTGGATATCATTTAAGGTATAGCATTTTGGAAAAAATCTATGGGAATATATACTGGCCATACTGCTATAACAAAAAAGTATAAGCAAGTGAATTCTAAATAAGGCACATTCTTTGGGCACCTACTATGTGTACAGCACTGATTTAGGTTTAGATAAGACATAAGACTTAGATAAGATACCTTGCTCACATGGAACTTTGAAGCTAGTTGGAGTAGGGGTGGGGAGGGGTGGTATAGATGTTCTTACAGAACTATGTGGAGTAAGGTAGAAACAATTAGCCAGGTGATAGAGAGCAAGTCTATGAGTAAATACCAGATCCATATCACATGAAGACAATGACAAATGTGGAAAAATATTACTTTTGTGTATATACACACACATATACATATTTATACACATATACATATATGAAAAAATACAAAAGAAAAACAAAGAAAAGAAAAGAAATTCTCACTGGGAAAATCTTGCAAAAAAAAAACCCTAAAGGAAAAAAAGTAAAGTTAGAACAGAAGTAAGATATTTGAAGGAAGAATTCAAGATTACAAGCTTAAGCATTGACAAAGAAAGCACAATGAAAAAGCTAAATGAAATAACGGACTCTCGTACAAGTAACATAGCTCATACACAAAACAATGTTGACACAAAAAAACCCCACAACAGAACAAATCAAAATATGATAAAACTGGTTAAAAAGTCAAAAAACCCAAAACATCTCATATTTCTATAAGCCAAAATTAGTTAAGACAATCTAAATATTATTAATCTCCAAGAACAAAATGTGAAGAAACAAAGAATCTGAATGCCATATTCTAGGAAATCATGTAAGAAAATTGCTTAAACATGTTGGAAACAAAGGACAAAGTTCAAAAAGACAGAATTCAGAGAACACTAACTTTAACAGACTAAGAAATGTAGTTACCAGTTTCTGGAGTATCATGCTAAAGGAGAGACTTTTGAAAGCATCCAAGAAAGAAAAATTCACATGAACACAGACCATTTTAAATTACTTAAGAGTATTCAGTGAGGAAAAGAAATTAAAAAAAAGTAGAATGTGACTTTTTTCAAAGTAATGACAATTTCCCCCATATTATTATCTTTCAGCAAGGTCACAAACTTTTGTTTTTTCATGATAAGATTTCAGAACTGGGCAGGAAATCTGCCGTGTAAATTGGCCAAGTAAGTGAAACTTAAAGGATGTAATCTTGAATTGAACACAATAAAAGAGTAAACGTTATATATTTAGAATAAATTAAGGGTAATCTCAGAGGGGAGGCCCTAAGATTAAGGAGGCCCAAGAAAATCTTGCAGTAGGTAAGACATCATCTGTGATTGGAAGAGAGCCAGGGAAGCCAGAAAGCAGAGACAAGAAAGGCCAGCACTCTAGGCACAGAGAATAACAAGTGAAAATGTTCTTAAGAGATGTGACGTCAAGTACGAGGAACAAGAAGATTGAAGGGGAGTAAGGTGTAAGAAGACTGGAAAGGTAGGAAGGAGGCAGACTATGATAGACTTTCAAAGCCAGACAGAAAACTTTTTATTTGATTCTGGAAGTAATAGGGAGCCATTGGAATTTATTGAATTGTAAGGCAGGGAGGTGAAAAAAAGGAAGGGGGAAGCAATGATATATACAGCCCTCTGCTTCAGAAAGATCACTTTGACAGTGGAATGAAGGATGGATTTGAATGTGAAGAGACTTGAAGCAGGGAGACCAACCAACAGGTTATTACAGCACACCAGCTTTGAGGGCCTGCATCAGGTTGATTTCAATGTCAGAGGAGAGAAGGGAGCATTTGCAAGTGATTTTGTGAAAGTAGAAATGATGACTTGACAATTGATTGGGTGGGGGGATGAGGAGTTGAGGATGATTTCTAGGTTGTGAGCATGGGAGGATGGTAGTACTCTCAACAGTAAAAAGGGAATTAGGGACAAGGGAGAGTTTTAGGGAAAAGACAATGAGTTTAGTTTTAGACATTTTGAATTTAGGATGTCTATGAAACATTCAGTTTGAGATGTCTTGAGATGGCAGTTGAAGATGTGAGGCTGGAAGTCAGTCTGGAAGTTAGCACTGGGTAAGTAGATCTTAGAATCATCTGCATAAAGATAATTATTGAAACTCTGGGTGCTGATGAGATCATCAAGTAAAATAATATAGAGGGAGAAGAGAAGAGAACCTGGAAAGGAGCTTTGTGGGTCTCCTACGGTTGGTGGGTATGAGATGGATGAATATCTAGCAAAGGAGACAGAGGAGTGGTCAGACAGTTTGGAGGGAAACCAGGAGAGAGAAGCATCATGAAAACCTGGAGATAAGAGAGTATCAAGAATAGGGTAATTGATAATATCAAATGCTACAGAAAGATCAAGATGGATAAAAATTGAGGTCAATTAAGAAATCTAATGATTTCTAATGTCACTAATGTAAGTAATGTTACCTTGGAGGGATCACTTTCAGTGAAATGATGAGGTCAGAGGCCAGACTATGAAGAGTTAAAAACAGAATGAAGGGAAAAGTGGGGGCATCTACTTTAGATAGTCCTCTCAAGGAGTTTAGTCATAAAACTGAATAGAAATATAGGGTAATAATTAGCAGAGATGGTTGGATCAAGTGAGAGTTTTTTGAGTATGATGGAAACATGGACATGTCTGTAGGCCTGCCTCTAGTCAGTAGGGAGGTAGCCAGTACATAGTGCTCTTTGTATCTGACTAGTGTCCCTTACTGTACAATCTGTCTCTTATTCATTTGCAATATTTTCTATTCAGTCTGGTGATTCTGGAGCTTGATGACCATATTTTTGATGAGATATGTCTAGGATTCCTTTCTGGTGGTGACTGAGTAATATATAAATTTATATTTTGCCTTTGGGTTCAATACAACTCAGCATTTTTATTTTAGGATTTCCTCAATAGGTTATTCAAATTCCTGGTTTTATCATGTTCTCTTGGTAAATGGAAGGTTCTTAGATTCTTTCCACAACCTGTTCTCCAGTCAGTCATTTTTGATGGTAGCTATCTCTTTATTCTTCCAGTTTCCCTCTATTCATTGTACTGCTTCTTCTTATATCATTGATATTTAGGTGCTTTCTTATCCATTTCTTTTTTTTTCAAGGTGTCTACTGCTTTCCATGTTTTCCAGCTTCTGCTCTATGCTACCTATTCTCCTTTAGAGATTTTTTTCATTCACAGCTTTAATTACAGTTCCCATACCATAATCCAATTCTTTTATCTCATAATCATTTTTGTCATATTATGGGTTTCTTTATTATATTATTAATTTGTATTTGCTTGTGCATTTCCTCAGTCTCTCTGCACTGCTTGCCTCTCCTTTCTGAGAAATTCTTTGATCCATTCAGGGAATTTCTTTTTTATTTCACTATTAGTTGTTGGAGTTTTTCTTTTAAGTTTCTTTGGTGTATTTCTTGTCTAATTCTGGTGAGGGATATCTGGACATGCACACTGCCTCTCAGCTCCTTTACTACAAAATTTCATAATCACTTTTTTATGTTGTTTTACTTAATTGTTTTCAGGGATTGTATCTTTGTGAAGACTCAAGTGGAAATATGTTGGTAGTTCGCATAATAAGTTAAATAAAAAATTTTCAATTTTTAAAAACATAATTACATTATAAAAATACAAAATAAACTGCTATGTGAATGACAGTAGATTCTTTGCTCCAAGTGGATGCAACCAGAGAAGGCTTTGTGAAGGAAGTAGCATTTCAGTTGGATTTTGAAAGATCAAAAGGAATTCGAGTGGTACATAGGGAAGAGAAGAAAGGACATTCTTTTTTACCCATTAGCACTTTGTTTTACCCCAAATTATCAGGCAACATTCATGTTTCATAAAATACTTAATGAATACCTATACAGGATCATAGAGTCAGTTGATCAAAGATTTAACTCTAAAAGGATAATAATACTGAGTGGGAAGAGTCCTGTAAGCATAAGGAAGATGGGGGTGGGGGTGAAGGTTGAACTGAATGATTTCTAAACCCCCTTCTAAGAATGGGATTATGTCACATGGCTGTGATTTGTATGTCAATAAATCTGAAAAATAGGTTATAGATTTCTCTAAATCGGTGACAAGGACATTTTATTTGTATCATTCATAAAACCTAGTAAAATGATATATACAAATAGACATTAAATTCTTTTTTTCAAGGTTGTGGTGGTAAGTACACAATATTAACAAATTGCTTTTTTGTTTTAACAAAACCATCAGTTTGCACAGGAATGAAAACTGTGACTCAGAGACAATAACATCTCTTGTTAAACATCACATCCCTGATGCCAAATTAAGGGAAGAAAGTGAAGAAAAGCTTGTGTATACTTTGCCCTTTGAAAGGATGGATAAATTTCCAGGTAACTTACTACGTAGAATGTCTTCCAGTAGTGTCATTGTGTGTTTTTTTCCAGCTTGGTCTACACTATCTGGAACCTGGGTATTGTGTCTGGCCTTTGCTATGCCTAAACTATCTTTCTCACCTCTTGTTGGGGCCTCAACTGAAGTCCTCCATTGAAGTGGTGCCACTTGGGCTCTTCCATCTTTTAGTTCTACCTCATCAGACTAGGGAAAAGTTTGATTTTTCCCTACATAAGGAAAGAGAACTTTCAATTTAAAGAGTCAGTTTCCAGGGGCCAAACTCTTTTGGAATACATCATCATTTAATTAAGGACTACAGATATTTAGTCTGTCTTTCAAGCTTCCTATTGAATTGCAGTGAATTACACTGTCAGAAAGCTATCTGATTTAGAATTGTAAATTCTGTATGTAGAGAGAGAG
Source organism: Phascolarctos cinereus (assembly GCF_003287225.1). NCBI lineage: Eukaryota > Metazoa > Chordata > Mammalia > Diprotodontia > Phascolarctidae > Phascolarctos > Phascolarctos cinereus. The sequence goes on along the minus strand of NW_027555958.1, from coordinate 278,578,036 downwards.
AAATTTAAGCTCCACTTCTATTTCTATTTAGTTGTGGCCTTTTCATCAAGGTCTGAAAAATCTTCCATTTCATTAAATCTCCTTATTCTTTCTGCACTTTTACATTCAGTTTTGACAGATATTTTGGTTATAAGGCCTTAACTTTTGTTTTTTGGAATATTGTGCTTCTAGTTCTCCTATTCTTTATCATGGTAGCTGCCAACGTTTTGTGATCAAAACTGTGGTTCCTTGGTATTTGATCTTTTTAATTTTCACAACTTGGAGCATTTGTTCCTTGGGCCTAGATGTTCTGGGTTTGGGCTATGACATTACTGAGAGTTTTCATTTTGATAATTCTTTCTGGAGGTGACTGCTGGATTCTTTCTAGTTTCACTTTGCTCTCTGGTTCTAATATATTTGAATAGTTTTCACTAATGATTTATCGAAATATGATATCCAGGCCTTTTTTTAAGGACACTAATTTCTGGTGGTCTGATTATTATTAGATTATTTCTTTGACCTGTTTTCCTGGTCAGTTTTTTTTCATAGCACATATTTTATGTTTTCTTCTATTTATCCATATTTGAGCTTTTTGTCCCCTACCAATTCTTGTCTCATGGAATCATTGTTTTCTATTATTCTAATTATCAAGGAGTTCATTTCAAGTGTAAGTTTTTTTTGGGGGGCTCACTATTTGTTCTAAAATAAGAGGTAGGGAGAGAATTAGAAATTGAGATGATCAGGAAAGGCTTTGTGTAAAAGGTGGTGCATGAGCAGTGTCTTGAAGGAGGGGAGAGATTCTATGAGGTAAGGAGGGAATGTGTTCTAATCATGTCAGTGCAAGGTACAGGATAAGAAAAAAGAACACAGTATGAAGAACAGAGACGTCAGTCTGGTTGGATCACAAAGTGTAAGAAGTGGAGTAAAGTATAATGAGGAGAGAAAGATAGTTTGGGGACAGCTTATGAAGGGATTTAAAAGCCAAGTAGAAGAGTTTATATTTTATCCCACGAGCAACAGGTTGGCATTGGAGGCTCATTTTGGCACCTGTGTTGAAGACATATTGGAATGGGGAGAAAAATGAGGCAAAGCACTAGAAGATCACTGCAATTGTCCTGGTGAGAGGAAAGGATTATTTGAACTAAGGTAATGGCCATGTGAATATAAAGAAGGGTCAGATGGGAGAGATGTTGTAGAGACAGAAATAGTAAGATCTAATTAGACAAATGGGGTAGGGGAGAAAGATGAGTTGAGGATAATTCTGAGACTGTTCTTTCTGTCTGTCTGTCTAGCAATATATTTACTATCAATCTAAGTAATAATTCTTATAATTTTAATATTTTGATGTGTTCTTTAGACCTTTACAGAGATATTGATAGTTATAATGGCCAAGGTATTGTGCATTATGGTGTTTCTATGACAACTCTGAACGAAGTATTCCTAAAACTAGAAGGAAAAACAGCAACTGATGAAACAGGTAAATAAAAATGCTGGAAATTAACAATAAAATTATCACTTGAAATGTATGAGCCAATGATTATGTCTTGGCTGGCAATGGCCCCACAGCCCAAGGTTCTATGTTCATTCTGTGAACTTATTTTTTTCTTTGCAGTCTGTTAAAAAATTGAAACTTGTATAGCTACTTATACTTTCAGAATCATTATTAAATTCGTATGTTAATATGTATGTTAGCTATAAATTATTTACAAATTTTTCACCAGATATATTTAATTTTCATAGTATGTAAAGATTTTTCCCAAAGGAATAACTTAGAGGTGTCATTTCACAAATTATAGCAAATGTGTCTCCAGAGGTATGTTTGTGAGAGATACAATTCTTGAGTCCTTTTAATAATACTATATAAGAAGTTGTCTATACTGCTAATGCAGTTTAATTATTATTTAATTAATTAGTTTAATTTAACTAATATTCTTTGAACCTGTGCCAACTCACTGTGCTTGAGGACCTGGAGGTTAACAATAAATAAAACATAGTTAATGAATAAGATCAGACCCTGAATTAATAAATGTCTTTGACCTAGTGCCTGCTTAATCCCCTACAACAACCACCATCATAACATCCTACCTCATCTCATGATCTTTCACTGGTATAACTGAAATGCAGGTAATCCCTTTCCCAATCCCCCAAGCTAACACCCTCAGTGTTCCATTGCTTCTGTGTCTCTTTCTCCAGGCCCATTTTCCCATACAATCATCAAGGTAGGCAGAATTCTCTGGGAGAATTGGCAGTGCAACTACAGTTGGCAACACCCCACTCCAATGCACAATTAAAAGTTTTTCTACAAGCAAAAGCACTCCTAGTTATAGATCTGTACTCATGAACAAAAACAAACAAAAAAATCCAAACCAAAATAGATACTCTTTTACTTAGCCTTGGATCTGTGAACTTGATTTTCTTTATTTGTTCATTTTTAATATTTGGTGACTTTATTTTAATAAACTTGGTTTCCTTTATATTCTTATGTTTTTATTTTATGAATTTAAAAATATCCTGAGAAAGGGTCTGTAGGCTTCACCGCACTGCCAAAGTAGCCAATGAAACAAAAAAGGTTAAGAACTCCTGCTTTAGGTAAATACATTTTCAAATGACTTGAAAGAATAAAAGTATTTCTCAAAGACAAACTCTCAAACAATTATCCTTATTCTTCAGGAATAATTTAATTTAATTTTGCTCAGCGTTTGGATTTTTTGACCACAAATAGTTTATGGAATTACAAAAAAATTACAAAAAACTATAGTGTCTATGTACATGTCTTATTTTTCCTTCCTCAAAAGTAAGTTCCTTTATCTCATTTAAGTTTTTTAGTTTCCTCTATGCCTCACATTCTCTCTTGGATTTGTGTTTTTTAAGGCACTAAATGTTTGAACATGAAGTCAGCTAACATTTAGATAGCTATTTAAGGTATGCAGAATGCTTTATATGTGTTCTCATTTAGTCCTTACAACAATCCTATGAGATATGTTTTATTAATGTGTCTTATAGATGGGGAAGGTTGAGGGAGGTTAAGTGACTTGTCCCAAGGTCACGTGGTTAGTAAGAGTCTGAACTTAGATCTTCCTGACTCTAAGTTCCCCATTCTCTCCACTGTGCCACCTAGCTGCCTTATTGACATAATTTGTTCTGTGCTTCATGTCATGACCATGAAGATTCTAGGGCTTTTTCGATATCCTCAAAAAAGAAAACTGATGGATTTAGAATAGCATCTTACAAGTAGCTTATTTTGTTTTGTCTCTTTCTCAACTTGCCTACAGATTTTGGCAATTGGGTACAGGCTCAAGCAGAAGTGAGAAGAAACTCTGAAGACTTTGTTGAACTTGACCAGCCTCTCTCTTCACTACCTGGAAGGAGTAAGGTGACACTCAGTCCCATGGCTCTGTGGAGACGACAAGTCTGGGCAATAGCAAGGCTTCGATTTTTAAAACTAAAACATGATAGAAAAACTTTTCTGGCCCTGTAAGTATTAAAAGCCCTTATTTCTCCTTAAATATATTATCAGAACTCTAATGGAAGAAGGGGGAAAAATTTTTTGCTCCAGCATTTCCCACCACTCCTTAGGGTTTAGTAGAGTAGGGGGTCAGGTTCAATAGAAGAGCCACAGTCAGGGGAGGATGTGATCCTTTTATAAAATTGGTGAATCACAAGGAAGAACATATAGTCTCTCTTCTACTAACCAGCATAGTAAGAAACAAAGTTAGAACTCAAACCCAGTTTTTTTTTTCTGTCTCCAATCCAGTGCTCTTGCCATCTGTATGGTACTGGACAAGTCACTTCAGGGTTCTGGGGCTCAATTCCCTCACCTGCAAAGTGAGGGAATTATATTTCATGATTTCTAAGCTAAGGTCTCAATCTTGTGATACTATGTCACCTCATCATAACAAAATTAGAGGAAAATTGAACGAGACTCCTTTCTTGTCTATTTATAGGCAAAATTCCTAACCAAAACTAATCAAGTAAGAACAGAAGTGATCATAAAAAGGAAAACATCCAATTTCTGCTATTTGTTGTTGTTGTTTGTCCTTTGTTTTTGAAGAGGACACCAGGAAGGTGATGTCTTGACTTGCAAGTGGATTGGATTCAAGTGAGGCAGAGTTGTGCAATGTCACTGGTCTTACTTTCTCCTCTGAAGCCATCTGGGTCCAGTGAAAAATATAGATCAGGACAACTGGATATGGCCCAGGATGCAGTGGAAGACCGTGGCTTCTTAAGTTAAGGTCTTTCCAAGTTTTCACTTTGACTGAGGCAACAATGCCAGGTCAATGATTAGGGCTGTTTAAGATGTCAGCCAAGGGATGGCCCTTTTAATCCAAAAAGAAAAAAAAAAGAGCAAGGTGGGAGGGGAAAACCCTCTGGGTTTAAAGCCAAAGTACAAACAATTACTGTTTATATTCACTCTAAGCCATCAGGGCCGTAACAGTAACCATTAAATCATGTGTGGGTATTGTTGACCTATCACAAGAATGAAGGACAAAAGAACAACAACCATGGATTTCTTAGTTGATTTTAGTGTATTTTGACACCAAACACTTTAGTGCTATTTCTTTTTTGTTTTTATCAATTTTTTTCTTCATCTGGAGCTCTTTTTTTCACCTTTGCTGAGGTGTTTCTGAGGGAAGAAAGGAATGGCTAAAAGTTTTCATATTCTTAGGCAGAATTCTCTTTTCTTCTTCCACTGACCCTCACTGTATGACCTGATAGTTTCTGTCTCTATTATTCTTTGGTGAATTACAGGGAAGAACATACAGTCTCTCTTCTACTAATCAGCATAGTAAGAAATAAAGTTAGAACTCAAACCCAGTTAAATAGCTTTCTTTTTCCTCAAAACATCCAGCTCTGACTTTTTCATGAGGAGTCTTAAATCTGTTTTTGACCTTTAAGCTTAACTCAGTCCTTTTCCTTCCCTCTCTCCTTTTTGTAACACTTCCGCTCTCTTACCTCCCAACAAGAGTCATCTCCACTGCAAATCCTTTTTTTCCCATTGAAAACTTATTTCTGTTTCCTTTAGAAATGCTTTACTGTCCCTAACAAACTGAGGTGTGGAGTGACCTAGATTTGGACTATTGACTACTATCACAAAGCTATAATACGAATACAAACATTATAGCCCCAATACAGGTCACTGAACAATTCTCTCTACTCTCCAATGTTAAATTTTCAGCCCATTTGTTAGACAAGTGAACACATCGACTACACTATTTCTCAGGTAGGAGACACAGGAGGGTTTCTAGCACCTCTCTCACTAGCAGGTTCACTTTTGATCCGATCAGACAGGAAGACAGGAATGGAGTCATAATAAGGGGTGAAATAAGCTTACTTTATTCTAGTCTAGTCTTCTCAAAAGAAGTTTGCTAATAATGGGAGCACCAACTCCTACGGCACTCCCTAACAACCCTTCTTGCAAGGACTGACATGAAGATTCTCCCCACGCCTTGATGGGGGCTGATTAAGGCAGGTACATGCATTCCTCTATGCATTACTCAAATCCCCAAAATGGGTTCCCTCAGTCACTGATCACTTGCTTTATAGGGCAACAGACGAAGAAGGCATCTTGCCAACATTAAGCTCACAGGTTAACTTTAGCAATATCATCATGACCTAGCACAATGCAGATGTACATTATGTCATCCCTATATCTCACTGCATGAGTGTGGTAGAGATGTTTTCAACCATAATTCCTGAGAAATATTATCTGGGATCCTGGAACTATTACCTAAAAAGAATAACAAAATCTTCCTTGTACACACTAAAATTCACCTTACTTATATCATTTTTATTTGTTTATCTGATTCAACTGCTTTTGAATGTTTGCACTTCTCTAAGCACTTGGTTAAAATGGTAAGAGCCAATTTTTGTTGTTCAGCTGTTTCATTTGCATCCAACTCTTTGTGAGCCCATTTGGAGTTTTCTTGGCAAAGATACTAAAGTGGCTTGCCATTTCTTCCTCCAGCTAATTTCAGAGATGAGGAAACTGAAGCAAGCAAGGTTAAGTGACTTGCCCAGGTTCACACAGCTAGCAAGTGTCTGAGGCCACATTGGAGCTCACGAAGAGGAGTCTTTCTAACTGGCACTCTATACACTGTGCCACCTCGCTGCCAAAAGCCAGTTAACTCCACTTAGTAACTTGAAAACACCCTTTTCTATCTTTTACATCTGTTTTCACCCACCATTTCATTCCAACCATTTGCTTACCTCTCTAATTGTTCAACTTAAGTTTTTCTTTCTGCCTTGCCTACTCTTGCCAGCTAACTTCTTTTCTCCTTGTTTTCCTCTTCAAGTCCTCCTTGATCCTTCTTAATATGCCTTAATCATTTTCTATCCTCCTTAGTTTTCCTAGATCCTTCCCTTTATTCAATCTTCTTAGACAGAACCCTAAAGTTTCTGTGCCTTTATCTGAACATAAAGATTATTCTCTTGCAAGTTTTCCTCCATCTTCCCCAAAATTTTGCTCTGAAATTAAATGCCTTGCCTTCTTCACTAGTCCAAACTTCTCTCAATCATGCACACAATTTCTTCCTTTTTATCTGTCTCAAATCCTTTACTCTTCTCTCAATCCTTCTCATGCAATCTTCTCCCATAGAAGCCAGATTCACAATAGAGGTAATTATCAGTGGAGGCTTATGAGCTATTTTTCTGGTGTAATATTCACCCGTACCATGAGTCAAACCTGGGACAGGAGACTATGTATGAAGGGAGCTCTGAGTGCTATATGTAAGAAAAAAAATTGGCTGCTTTTGTGGTAAAGGTAAAAAAGAAACAAAAACCTCTGAAATGTGTTTGGGTACCATTATGAATGCTCATGAGCATTTCCTTGTCCTCTACCCTTAAAATAGCCTTGTTGGCTCCTCACCTTTGCAAAAGTGTGGGAAGAAGCCATGAATGAGAAATACCAAGAGGGATAAGCCAATTAATGACTAATAATAACAACAACAATTAGCATTTAGTGACTTGCTTAAGATTGTACAGTAAGTATCAGAATTCAGGTCTCTCTAACTCCAATTTCAAAGCTCTGTTCACTGTGATAAGACATCTCTCCCTACGTAGTCAATTAGTTGTATGACAATACAGAAAAAAGCAAAAATTCATCAGGAGGTGACTGGATTCTCTAAAGAGTAAGAGAAGCAGTGAAAAGTCATTTTTGCTGCAGAACGCCTGGAAGCTGACAGCTTTGTAAGCCTCTCTTGCCCATTGGGCCTAATAAATATGAACTGGTAATTTTTCTTACATTTGTATGTTTTGAATATGAAGATTTGAAAGGAATATAGATTTAGAGCCGGAAGGGCCCTTAGAGACATCTAGTCCAACTCTTATTTTAGACTTAGGTAAACATAGTCATAGGGAAGTTGAATGATTTGCTTATGGCCATATAGTCAATAAATAGTGTAGTCAAGATGTGAACCTAGGTTGTCTGCCTACAAATCTAAGTTATTTTGCACCATTCCATGGTTCTTCCTTCTCCTCTTTGAATACATATTCAAATTTTGATTTAGCCTTATATTGTGAATGAGTAAGCCAAGGAAGCTATACTTCTCTCCTTTCACATGTCGTAGGAAAATTTGTATGCATTTAATAATCTAATGGAAGTAGGGGAAGATGCTATGACGTACCTGCATATAGCAAGATTGATATAATACACATTTTTTTTCTATAAAGAAGAAAAACCCCCTGCCTATGTGCCCCCTTGTTACTTATTTTCCTATTTAGATTACTGCTGTTTGGATTGGCTTCAATACCTTACCTTTTAGATGTGCTAATTTATAAAATACTTCGTCAAGAAACTTCTTGGGGACTTTCACCTAAAACGTATTTCCTCTCTCCTGGACAATATCCACAAAGTCCACTCACCAGCCTATTGATTATCAATAACACAGGTAAAGAAATCGGGCTAAAATTTAGCCTTAATTTTATTTATTTTTTTTTGTTGAAAGCATGTACCAAGCATGTTATAAGTGTGCTCAGAAACTTAGGAAAGGTCTATACACATATATATACATATACTTTCTATATATTATAGATTTAAGTGCATGTGTGTGTGTGTGTGTGTGTGTGTAGTGTGTGTGTGTATATATATATATAAAACTATCATAAAACCCTACACACACACACACACACACACACACACACACACACACACACTGTATTAGTTTTGTTTGGTTTGTTTTTAGGGAATGAGCTTGTGGAAGAAGGAAGGCTGAAAGACTATAAAACACAATAAGATAAATTATGTGAAATTATAATTCTAAGGGAGATTTGTTTAGGAAAGACATTTTGACAAATCAGTTATCCTTGCAACTAATTGTAAGCAGACGGTAGAGATGATTTAAAAAGAAAAAGAAAAAAAATCCTTGCTGAAGAATCATCTAAAATTGAGCTTCATCACTCAAAATCTAGGTCATGAGAGGGTTTTCACACTCAGTATCCAAATGTCCTAAATCAGAGGGTTCTAGATGCATTTATGTAGGAAAAAATCATGTTTCACTTCTACAATGTTTGCCATATTAATATTCACTGAGTTATTTGCACAAGCAAAGTTTAGGGGGCACAAATACATTAAACAAACTAGCCTGGTCCTTACAGTTGTAAAGAGCCTCTTTCATTCTTCAATGTCATTCTTGTTGCCATAAATATAAAACATCTGATAAAGCATAATAGAATATGAGGTGGGTATAATGATAAAATTTTCACATTTTTATTTTCACATTCTCATGATGACTTCTCTTTGTTTATAATTTATTAGGGTCAAACATTGAAGATTTTATAGATTCTTTGAAGCACCAGAACCTAGTTCTGGAAGTATGGGATTTTGGAAACAAAAATGGCACAGATGATCCATCGTACAATGGGGCCATCATTGTATCAGGTAAAAAGGTATGTCAGTCTCCAGTTTACTAGCTGTCAATGAGTCAATGTTACCCAGAGGGGGTAAACAGAACTCTCAGTTGAGAGGTGGGGAAGGGGAGACAGAGACAGACCACAGGAAACTAGTATGCCACTGAAGAGGAAGCTTCAAATACCCTCTCTGAGGAACTGAACTATTTGGTCTTATTTTAGCTAATTATTCTTTATAGCTAGAGGATAAGGTCAGATTTTTTTTAACCCTCTGTCCAATTTGTTGCCACTCTTTATAGCAAAATATTTAAAAGAAAGGAAAAAAATGAAAAAGAAAAAGAGTCAGTTCAGCAAAACTAACCAATACTTCAATGGATTCTGATATTGTTACTCCATCCATAGTCACCAATTTCTGAAAAGGCAGAGATCAATTTTCTTATCTCTTCTCTGGGAATGCTAGGTTTTTTGTTTGTTATTACTATTTCCACTTATATTGTTATAGTTGTGTGTTGTTTTCCATTTTGCATCAGTTCATGTAAATTTTCCCATGTTTATCTGAATTCTTGATATACATCTTTTCTTACAATACAGTGGCATTCCATTATATTCATATTCTACATTAAAAAAGATCTTTGCTTCTAGCTCTTTGCTATCACAAAAGGTGCTGCTGTGTAAATTTTAGTACACATGGGAATTTTTTTGACCTTTTACTTCCTATGAAGATATGCCAATGAAATTTTTGGGTTGAAATATATGAACATTTTAGTTACTTTCTTAGCATAATTTCAAATGGAGTTACAAAATATTTGCACTAGTCATAACTCCATGGATATCCTGTCTTTCTGTAGTTCCTCCATTTTAAAAAAATGTTTTCCATTCTTACAGTTATTTCAATTTGCATTACTCTGGTTAATGATCAGATTAAATTTAATTAAATTAATTTTTTTCCACATTAACAATTTGGAACAAACTGGCATATCAAAAGTTTGCAATTCTTTTCAGAATTGTTTGTTCATACCCTTTGACTTCTCATTAATTGGAGAATAACTCTTTGTTTTTTACATTTGATTCAATTTCCTATGTACTTTGGCTTTACCTTTATAAGAGATATTTGATACAAAGATTCTGCCCTCCTTCCCTTTCAACTCACTATTTTTCTTCTTATTGTACATGTATTGATTTGGTAAATGCAAAATGTTTTCAATTTGATCTAGTCAGAAATATCCATTTCATATTTTGTGATCACTCTTCCTTGTTCAGTTAAGAGCACTACCCTTAGCCATAACTGTAAAAGGTATCTAATTTGATTCTCTCTCTCCTGCACTTAATAATCTAAGTGCATATTATGAGATTATTGTGCTATCTGGTGTAAGGTATTGGTCTAAACCCAAATTACTTCCAAACTTTTATTTTTTTCAGTTTTCCTTATAGTTTTTGTCAATACAGAGTTCCTCTTCCACCCCAATAGTTTATGTTCTCAGGCATACTGAAAATGGCATTGATGCGATTTTTATGGGTACATGGACCCCAAAACTATTGAGGTTCAGGGCAGAGTTGTCTGGAAAGAATTCAAGGACTCAAGCAGTCTTCCAGTCAAGTGGCAAAAAATTTATTGTAACACTCACTACAAAGCAGGTAACTCGCAACCTAACAGGAGTGATGCTAAGCTTATGCAGCAAAGATACAGTGAATTGTATGTCAAGTATGCTAATTAGGTAGAGGGCAGGATCAAGGGGTGGTCAGTTCCTAAAGGAACATACAGTTGCTATATCTTGGGTATAGGCATCATTCACTATTGGAATGACCTGGGGAAGGGGTTTCTAAAGGGTTTGTATGTCTGCTTTGGGAGTTTACGACTATGGCTTGACCTCTGGATTGTATATGGTAACTGTGATCCCCAAAGTTGTTTTTCTTTTTTTCTTTGAATATTGTTCTCAGTGTATAAATTTTTGGACTCACTTAACTCTGCATCAATTTGTGGAGTTCTTTCCAGTTTCTTCTGAAACTGCCTATTATATCGTTTCTTAAAGGCACCATAGTAATTATATTACTTAATACCATAATTTGTTTAGTCATTTACCTAGATGAGGCTGCTACAAAAAATCTTCCATAAATATTTTTATGCCCATAGGTCTTTTTCTTCTTTCTTTGACCTCTTAGGGCTGAGTCAAAAGCTCAAAGTTTAACAGCTTTTCAGAAATAGTCCCAAGTTGCTTTCCAGAATGGTTGAACCAATTCACAGATCCATTACTCAGTCAATCTTAACTCAATCATCTTTCTAGAGGCAGACAACAAACTTGTTACAATTGTCAAAATTAATACAAAGCTAAAATAAAAGAGACTATGCGTGTGCGTTCACACACACACACACACACACACACACACACACACAATCTGGTATATAATTAAGCTACTTCCAACATATCTCATTCAAGGTAGTAATTGAAGACTCTCCCCTCCTGTCCATGGAAAGTGAACAGAAAATACATTGATGTGTATTGTAATAATTTCATATGGAAGTTTATTCAGTATAAATCAAGTGGCATAGTGACAAAACCAAAATACTCTAGAAAACAGCTCAGGCAGCACATATTTATTCTGCAGACAGATATTTGTCCAGCAGAGAACTATGGCAGGCAGTAGGACCATACTGGTTTAGAATATAAACTCATTTTTAGGTTTTTATGGAAAAGAATAATTGAAGATTCTGAGACCTATTTCCTCCTGTGAAAAACAGCAGAGGTGAAAATCAAATTTCAAGAGAGCTTGATAAGTCAACCAATTAAGCAATAATATTGAGGATATATAATTATAGATTTGGAAAGAGAAAGAAAAGGAGAAATGAAAAATATCTGGAGAGATTTTTTTTAAACAAATTTTTTTTCACTATCAAGGAGAGTAAAACAATGAAATTTGGATTTTATTGTCTGTTCTAGAAGTGTTGTTTAAGGCTGTGAAAAAAAATGACACTGAAGCAAACAAAGATGAGATGAGCAGCTAGTCTAGACTAGATTCAATCAGTAGAAATCTGTGATGGTAGCGACACAGTTTTGAGAGCCTTGAGAGGATCAGTTCCCAAAATATCTAAAAGAAAGGGAATTACTATTTTTTGAGAAAAATCTAGCACTTTCCCTATTGTCACACACATATATACACACACAGGTGATCAAAAACATTTTAATAATTACTGATCCATATAATTCATGCCAAAATTTTATCATGTTCATATTGAGGATATATTTGATGACAGAACAAGCAGGATTTTGCAAAATGGTATCTCCAGTTGAGCAAATCTTTACAGACATATAATTGACTAAAAAGTATAGGAGACATAAAATATCACTATGCTTATCTTTTGAAAGTTTATTTTAAGAAGCAATTAATTTAGTAGAGCAAAATATCAATATAAAACTCTCTTCCAATAAAGGATCTCTCAAAAGTATGTCAAAATCATACAAGATTCCTTGAAAGAAGTAACAACAGAATTTTGTTTGAGTTCATTAGTAATATCGAGTGAGCCATAAATCATATAGTTGAGGAAGATATTTACCATTGGTACAGTCTAGGGCAAAGTCCAAATAGAAGACTAAATTCCTATTAATAACAGGAGTTTCTAGTTACTCCTATTATTAGATGATGTGGTGATTGCATCAATTTCTAGAACATTGTACAAATTAGATTCATAAGCACTCAAGAGTTCAGCCTTACTATCCACATGAGAAAAAAAATAATGGATGGAGGATTTATTTCTGACTATTTCTGACTCAGTGAAAAAAGCTGGGGTGGGACTGCAGGAATAAGTAGAGTCTACACAAATGAGATGTAGACCTATACTTTAGTCTTTTTTCCTGATCTTTATCTAGGTCACACCTACTTAACTATAAGTGTCTCCCACAGCTCTGTCCTGAGGTTTTTCCCTCTTTTTCCTCTATGCTATCACACTTAGTGATCTCAGGGGCTCCCATAGATTTAATTATCATTGCTATGAAGAAGATTACCAGATCTAAATATCCAGTCCTATTATCTCTTGAGCTCTAGTCTGGCATTACAATAATTTGACTTTAAGGTGAGGTTCTTAAGGGAAAAAAAATATTTAATGAATCAAAATTTACATTCCTTTGGGCAGAGCACACACAGGTAAGGGTATGACACCCTATATGGAAAGAGGGAATGGGAAGAAGGAAGGAAGGAAAGAAAGAAAGAAAGAAAGAAAAGAAAGAAGCAAAGAAGGAAGGAAGCAATGAAGGAAGGAAGGAAGGAAGGAAGTAAGGAAGGAAGGAAGGAAGGAAGGAAGAAGGAAAGAAAGAAAGAAAGAAAAAAAGAAAGAAAGAAAGGAAGGAAGGAAGAAAGAAAGAAAGAAAGAAAGAAAGAAAGAAAGAAAGAAAGAAAGAAAGGAAGGAAGGAAGGAAGAAAGGAAGAAAGAAAGAAAGGCCAGTTCCAGTTGGGTCCCCAGGAGGGCAGCTCCTATTTTCTTTCTTTTCTTTCTTTTTTTTTTTAATAATTAATTAATTTACTTTCAGTTTTCAACATTCACTTCCATAAGATTTTGAGTTTCAAATTTTCTACCCTTCCCTTTCCTCCCCTCATCCCTCCCCAGACGGTGTGCATCTGATATAGGCTCTACTTATATATTCATATTCAGCATATTTTCCCACTAGTCATGATGTAAAAAACAATTAGAGCTGATGGGAGGAACCATGAGAATGAAGCAATAAAACAAGACAACAAAGGAAAAGGAGAGCAAATAATATGCTTCCATCCGCATTCAGACTCCATAATTCTTTCTCTGAATGTGATTATCATTTTCCATTATGAGTCTTTTGGAGTCATCTTAGATTCTTCCATTGCTGTGAAGAGCCAAGTCTATCAAAATTAGTCATCGCACAGTGTGGCTATTACTGTGTACAATGTCCTCCTGGTTCTGTTTATTTCACTATGTATCAGTTCACGTAAGTCTTTCCAGGTTTTTTTGAAGTCTGCCTGCTCATCATTTCTTATAGCACAATAGTATTCCATTACATTCATATGCCACAAGCTGTTCAACCCTTCCCCAATTGATGGGCATCCTCTCAATTTCCAATTCTTTGCCATCACAAAAAGAGCTACTATAAATATTTTTGTACATGTGGGTCCTTTTCCCATTTTTATGATATCTTTGCGATACAGACCTAGAAGTGCTATTGCCAGGTCAAAAGGTATGCGCAATTTTATAGTCTTTTGGACATAGTTCCAAGTTGCTCTCCAGAATGGTTGGATCAGTTCACAACTCCCCAACAAAGCACTAGTGTTCCAATTTTCCCACGTCTTCTACAACATTTGTCATTGTTCTGTTTTGTCATGTTAGCTAATCTGATAGGTGTGATGTGGTACTTCAGAGTGGTTTTGATTTGCATTTCTCTGATCAATAGTGATTTAGAACATTTTTTCATATGACCATAGATAGTTTTAGTTTCTTCTTCTGAAAACTGCCTGTTCATATCCTTTGATCCTGTTCATATCAATTGGGGAATGACTTTTATTCTTACAAATTTGACTCAGTTCTCTATATATTTTAGAAATTAGGCTTTTATAAGAAACAATGGTTATAAAAATTCCCAGTTTTCTGCTTTCCTCCTAATCTTGCTTGCATTGGCTTTGTTTTTGCAAAAACTTTTCAATTTAATGTAATCAAAATGACCCATTTTGCATTTCATAATGTTCTCTGTCTCTTGTTTGGTCATAAATTCTTCCCTTCTCCATAGATCTGAAAGGTAAACTATTCTTTGCTCTCCTAGTTTGCTTATAGTATCAGTCTCTATATCTAAATCGTGTACCCATTTGGACTTTGTCTTGGTATAGCATGTAAGATGTTGGTCTATACCCAGTTTCTGCTCAACTATTTTCCAGTTTCCCAACAGTTTTTATTAAATAGCAATTTCTTATCCCAGAAGCTGGGGTCTTTGGATTTATCAAATAATAGATCAGCATAGTCATTGACTGTTGCGTCTTGCATACCTAACCTATTCCACTGATCCACCACTCTATTTCTTAGCCAGTACCAAGTAGTTCTGATAATTGCTGCTTTATAATTGTATTTAAGATCTGGTACAGCTAGGCCACCTTCCCTTGCATTTTTTTTTTCATTAATTCCCTTAATATTCTGGACTTTTGTTCTTTGAGATGAATTTTGTTATTGTTTTTTTCTAACTCTATGAAATAATTTCTTTGGTACTTTGATTGGTATGGCTCTGAATAAGTAAATTAATTTAGGTAGAATTGTCATTTTTATTACATTAGCTCAGCCTAACCCATGAGCAACTGATATTTTTCCAATTATTTAGATCTGACTTTATTTGTATGAAAAGTGTTTTGTAATTGTGTTCATATAGTTCCTGATTGTGTTTTGGCAGGTAGACTCCTAAATATTTTATAGTGTCTACAGGAATTTTAAATTTAATTTCTCTTTCTATCTCTTGCTGTTGGGCTTTGTTAGTAGTATATATAAATGTCGATGATTTATGTGGGTTTATTTTATATCCTGCAACTTTGCTACATTTGTTTATTATTTCAAATAATTTTTTGCTTGATTCTCTAGGATTCTCTAGATATACCATCATATCATCTGCAAAGAGTGATAGCTTTGTTTCTTCTTTGCCTATTCTAATTCCTTCAATTTCTTTTTCTTCTCTTATTACTAAAGCTATTTCTAGTACAATAATTGAATAATAGTGCTGATAATGGACATTCTTGTTTTACCTCCAATCTTATTGGAAATGCTTCTAGCTTATCCCCATTAAATATAATGCTTGCTGATGGTTTTAGATAGATGCTACCTATCATTTTAAGGAAGACTCCATTTGTTCCTATGCTCTCTAGTGTTTTTAAATAGAAATGGGTGTTGTATTTTGTCAAATGCTTTTTCTGCATCTATTGAGATAATGCTATGATTTCTGTTAGTTATATTGTTGATATGGTCAGTTGTACTGATAGTTTTCCTAATATTGAACCAGCCCTGCTTTCCTGGTATAAATCCTACCTGGTCATAGTGTATTATCCTTGAGTTAAGTTGTTATAATCTCTTTGCTAATATTTGATTTAAAACTTTTTGCGTCTATATTTATTAGGGGAATTGGTCTATAATTTTCTTTCTCTGTTTGGCTCTTCCCAGTTTGGGTATCAGAACCATATTTGTCATAAAAAGAATTTGATAGGACTCCGCCTATTTTATCAAATAGTTTATATAGTATTGGAATTAATTTTTCTTTAAATGTTTGATAGAATTCACTTGTAAATCCATGTGGCCCTGGAGATTTTTTCTTAGGGAGTTCATTGATGGCTTGTTCAATTTCTTTTTCTGAAATGGGGTTAAGTATTTTATTTCTTCTTCTGTTAATCTGGGCAATTTATATTTTTGTAAATATTCATCCATTTCACTAAGATTGTCAAGTTTATTGGCATACAGTTGGGCAAAATAGCTCCTAATTATTGTTTTGATTTCTTCAGCATTGGTGGCAAATTCACCCTTTTCATTTTTGATGCTGGTTATCTATTTTATTGTTTTTTTTCATAAACTAGTTCTTAGTTTTATTTATTAGTTCAATAGTTTTCTTAATTTCAATTTTATTAATCTCTCCTTTGGCTTTCAGAATTTCTAATTTGGTATTTAATTGGGGATTTTTAATTCGTTCTTTTTATAGCTTTTTTAGTTGTATGCCCAATTCATTGATCTCTTCTTTCTCCATTTTATTCATGTAAACATTTAGAGATATAAAACTTCCTCTATTTCCCCTTAATTCCCCTTCCTCCTATTTTCTACTCACAGAGGTTGTTGTTTGTCCTTCATTCTAGAAGAGGACCATGAGATCAGGGAGATGATGCCTTGATATTCAAGTGAATTGGATTAAATTTGGGAGGGCTATACAAAGTTACTGGGGATATTGTCTAGATATAGATCAAGATGACTAGAGATAGCCCAGGATGCTGTGGGAGACTTTGGCTAAGGTCTTTAACAGGTCTCAGTCTGTCTGAGGCAATGTCCAGTCAGTGATTAAGGCTAGGTAAGAAATGAGGCAGAGAATGGCTTCTTAGTGAAAAAAAAATCAGTCTTAAAGAGAAAGTCCCTCGGGTTTTTGTCCAAAACACAAACAATTACTATTTACATTCACTTGAGCCAGTAAGAACCCAAACAATGACCAAGTGGGGATTGTCCTGGGACCTACTGTTGGCCAATAATTGAGAGCCAGAGTGATTTGATAAGGTGCTGTCCTTAAGAGAAAAAAAAAGGTTTCAGGAATCAAAATTTACATTTCTGTGGGCAGAGCATCCATAAGGGTATGATACCCTATGTGGACAGAGGGAAAAGAAAGAAAGAAAGAAAGAAGAAAGAAGAAAGAAAGAAGAAAGAAAGAAAGAAAGAAAGAAAGAAAGAAAGAAAGAAAGAAAGAAAGAAAGAAGGAAGGAAGGAGGGAAGAAATAGAGAGAGAGAAAGACAGAAAGGAAGAAAGAGAGAGAAAGAAAAAAGGAAAGAGAGAGAGAGAAATAAGGAAGGAAGGAAAGAAGGAAGGAAGGAAGAGAGAGAGAAAGAAAGAAAGAAGGAAGGAAGGAAGGAAGAAATAGAGAGAGAAAGACAGAAAGACAGAAAGAAAGAAAGAGAGAGAAAGAAAAAAGGAAAGAAAGAGAGAAAGAAGGAAGGAAGGAAAGAAGGAAGGAAGGAAGAGAGAGAGAAAGAAAGAAAGAAAGAAAGAAAGAAAAAAAAGAGAGAAAGAAAGAAAGAAAGAAAGAAAGAAAGAAAGAAAGAAAGAAGGAAAGAAAGAAAGAAGGAAACAGCCATGTGGCCCAACTGGCCAGTTCAATTTGGGTACCCAGTGGGGCAGCTCCTATTTTCTACTCACAGAGGTTGTGGCCTCTCAGACATCATGAATTGAATATATGATAAGCATCTCAAACTCAACAAGTCCATATGAGAACTCATCAGTTTCCCCAAACCTTCCCTTTCTTAATATTCCTGTTACTGTTGAACACATCACCATCCTCCCAGTCACCCAGGCTCACAAAACATAGTATCATTCTCAATGCCTCACTTGCACTAGCCCCACAAATCTGTTGTCAGATATTGTTTCTACCTTCACAACATTTTTCACATCTAGCCTCTTCTCCTTTCATGCACCCACCACTCTAGTACATGCCCTTATCACATCTTGCTTGAACTGTCATTTGTCTCCTAGTTAGTCTCCTTGCCTGAAATCTGTGTACATTTCAGTCCCTTCTCCACTCTATTGCCAAAGTGATTTTCTAAAGCACAGGGCTGCCCTTATCAACTCACCCTTCCACCACCTTCAAATTGAAAAAAAAAAAACAAAATAAAACTCCAATATCTCCTTATTATATTAGAGGTCAATAAAAATTCATTTGAAGCCCTTCATAAGCTGACCTTCATAAGCTGGGCAGCTAGGTGGCACAGTGGATAAAGTGCTGGGCTTGAAGTCAGGAAAACTCTTCTTGAGTTCAAATGTGACCTCAGATACTTGCCTAGCTGTGTGAACCTGGGTAAGTCACTTAATTTAAACCCATTTGCCTCAGCTTTCTCATCTGTAAAATGAGCTGAATAAGGAAATGGCAAACTGATACTGGCTTTAATATACCTGACAAGTGGTCATCACAATGCGTGGCATACTTTTGATGATAAGCATTCTTCATTCTTTTGACTTTTATGACGTACTTTATGTCTGTAATCACAGGCACAAATTATCCATACATCAATAATCAGCATTAGTTAAATATACTGTTATAAACTGCTAATTTATTAAACCTATCCCAGATACTAATTATAGAATTTACTTAACATTCTAGACTTGATCTGAACGTGATTTTTCACTCAAGTGAAGAATGAAAAAAAACACCACTATTTTTATGTAACTAATTGATTGCATTTTCTTTCCAGTGATATTGACCTTTCATTTACTTTCCCTAAGGATTATGAGTTTTCAATTGCATGTAACACCAAGAGACTGAATTGCTTTCCTGTGCTTGTGGACATCATTAGTAATGGACTACTTAAAATGTTTAATTCCTCGGAGCAGATTCAAACTGAGAGAAGCATATTTGCTTATGTAAGTATAATTGTAAGAACTTGTTTAGCCACAATTGCTAAGAAATGAAGTATTGTAGGAGAGAATTTTCCAGCTAACAGAAGCTTAACCCTTTAAGAACCAAAACATTTATACACTAACTTTTTTTTTAAAAGAACTCTTTTTTTTTTTTTTTGGCTAGGCAATGGGGTTAAGTGACTTGCCCAGGGTAAGTGTTATGTGTCTGAGGCCAGATTTGAACTCAGGTCCTCCTGAATCCAGGGTTGGTGCTGTATCCACTGCGCCACCTTGCTGCCCCTAAAAGAACTCTTTCTAAAGACTTTTCTTCTTTCCTTTATTACTGAATGGATTATATTTGAACATAATTTAACCTTTTAATGATGACTTCATTTCCAATTTCATATCCTCTCAACTCAGAAATGAAGATTGTTTAGGGAGACCAGATTACCAAAAAGTTAACATACAGTTAAGTGAGTTTTGGAGCCTAGTTCCAAAGTGCTGTTGTCACCCCTGCAACAACTGTTATTTTCCATTTCTGGACGTCTTTGCCAATGTGATGGGTGTGCTGTGGAAATCAATAGTTGTTTAATTAGCATTTCTCTTATCATTAGTGATTGGGAGTGCTTTTTTTGGGGGAAGATGATTATTGGTAGCTTTCTTATCTACTGGGGATCACTCGTTCTTGTGTAGTTGAATCGATGTGTATATATACATATATATGTATATATACATATGTATCTATAAATATATGTATGTATACACACATATATGCATAATATCTTTTATATTAGGCTTTTAGGAGAGAAATTTAATGACAAGATTTATTTTTTACTAGTTGATGGTTTTCTTCCTTTTATTTACAACTGTTTGATTTTATTTGTGCAAAGCTTTTAATTTTACGTAATTAAAAGTATCCATTTTATCTTGCATGATCATTTCAATCTTTTTGTCAAGAATTTTTCCCTACTCATAGTTGTGAAAGTTATGTCCTTCTCCTCTTTTTAAATTTCTGAGATAGCCTTAAATATCTGGTCATATAATAGTTTGAAGTTTATTGTAGCATATGATATGATTTTAGTCTAACTCCAATTTCTGACAGTCTGTTTTCCAGTTTTCCCTGTGTTTTTTGTTAAAATAGAGAGTCTTTATGCTTATACTTGGTGTCCTTGGTTTTATCAAACACTACACTACTGTGATTAATTGCTTCTGAGTTTTATGTATCTAATTTGTTCCACTGATCAACTTTTCTATATTTTTATCCAGCACCAAATAGTTGTGATGAGTATTACATTGTAGTGACAGATCCTTCTACTGCCTTTCCCATAGCAATTTTAGCTATAAGCTACAGTGGGTAGAGTGCTGGGCCTGGAATTAGGGAGAACTGAGCTCAAATCCAGCCTCAGATACTTATTTGCTATATGTTCAAGTCAAGTCACCTAAATACTTAGTGATCAAAACCTTGGCTAAATTTGTGCTGGGTGTCAGAATTTCTACTTATGGCTTTAGGCATGATTAATGTTTGAATTTCTGGTATGTTGATGGAATCCTTCAATTCTCAGGCTGCCAGTTTGGGAACTTTGTTCATAGAAATGGAAACATGGGAATTAACTCTGTTTCCCAGAATTCACCAGTTTGGTGACATTGAAATCATTATTTTTATGAGAGGGAGAGTTCTAGGAGAGAGAAGGAAGAAGAGAAGTCATTTTGTGCTCAGTGCAACTGGGCTAGTTATGACTCCAGGATGTGCTCTGTTTCTAGGCAGACTGCTCCCTCTCCACTGCTTCCCTCCCAAACCACAAACTCCAAGATTTTAAGTTTCTGCTGGTCAAGAATGGTTGGGAGCTGAGAGGCAATTTCCTTTGCTGAGAACTAATTGGGTGTATTAGGTGAAACTGCTATGCTGAGATCCATTCCCTGTTTGTGCACAGCTTAGAGAGGATGGGGTAGAAAGAAAAGGGGGGAAAGGAGCCACACCAAAAGTACATGGTATTCATACTTATCACTTTGTTTCTAAGCCTTTCAATTTCTATGCTATCTCATTTGTTCTCTATAAACACAAAATCAGGGTATTGCCAAAAAAAAAATATCCAGTGAGATTAATGACAGTAGTGAATAGAATCTGGGAGAGGGACTTTTTTTTGGTCCCTTTTACCATGAGCTTGTGCTCATGGGGAGGGTGTCTGCAAAGAGCTATTTTTGGAGTCTCCAGCAGGAGAGAAATAGATTAAACCTTAACTATCATCTTCTAGACTACTTACAGAAGCCATTGAGACAAAGCGCAACTGATATAGGAAAAGCCTAACTTATTCCCACCATTTATTACTTTTTTATTTTAACATTCATTTTTAAAATTTTTGAGTTCTGAATTTTCTTCCTCCTTCCCACTCACTTCACCCTCCACTGAGAAGACAAGTAATATATCAATTATGCATGTGAAATCATGAAAAAAAATTCTATGTTACCCATGTTGCAAAGAAAAAAAAAGGAAAATAAAGAAAGTGAAAAACTTATGCTTCATTCTGCACTCAGACTCCATCAGTTCTTTCTCTAGAGGTGGACAGCATTTTCATCATAAGTCCTTCAGAATTATCTTGGATCATTGTATTGGTCAGAGTAGCTAAGTCATTCACAGTTGATCGTCATTTACAATATTGCTGTTACTGTGTACAGTGATATCCTGGTTCTGCTCGTTTCATTCTGATCAGTTCATTCAAGTCTTTCCAGGTTTTTCTGCAGCCTGCCTTCTCATCATTTCTTATAGCACAATAATAATTCCATCACATTCATATAGCACAAGTTGTTCAGCCATTCCCCAATTGATGGGCATCCCCTCAATTTCCAATTCTTTGCCACCACAAAAAGAACTGCTAGAAATATTTTTGTACATATGGGTCCTTTTCCTTTTCTTTTGATCTCTTTGGGATATAGAGCTACTAGAGGTATTGTGGATTTAAAGGGTATGCACAGTTTGATAGCCCTTTGGGCATAGTTCCAAATTGCTCTCCAGAATGGTTCTATCAGTTCACAACTTCACCAAAATTGCATTAGTTCCCTATTCTTCCCTCCAATATTTGTCATTTTATTTTTTTGTCGTATTAACCAATTTGATAGGTGTGAGGTGACACTTTAGAATTGTTTTAATTTGGATTTCTCTAATCAACAATGATTTAGAGCATTTTTATGTGACTGTAGATAGTTTTGACTTCTGAAAACCATCTATCAATTGTGGAATGATTCATATATTTTATAAATTTGACTCAATTCTCTATATATTTGAGAAATGAGGTCTTTATCAGAGAAATTTGCTGTAAAATGTTCCCCTCAGTTTCCTGCTGGAAAAGCTTAACTAGAGAGGATTTTTTTTTTTTAGCATGGTAGCTGCTGAGGTTTGATGCCACGCCACTCTCATTGTTGCTCCTGATATAGGAAAGATTTTTGGTACCAGTTCCCACCACCACCACCACCACTACTGTCATCATCATTATCATTATCATCTTCCTCATCTGTTTGGTTTATGTGCTTAGGGTACACTGTTATGGTAAACCTTTGGAGTCTCTCAAATGTAGATAATCACCTATTTCAGTGCACTAGTCTTGAACCAGAGTGGTTTGGGCTGGATGCAATGGCCTCCTGACTTTATTTCTAACTATTTATTTTTCTGGGGCAGTGCCAAGATGGTGGAGAAGAGGCAGCAACTCAGGAGCAAACTCAGAGATGGAGCGTCTTTTCTAGGAATAGCTAGGACAGTGTCACTGAATAAGAAGATGAAGGGAGGGTGGAGTAAAGTATAAGAAGACTGGAAAGGTGGAGGGGGCACAGGTTTGAAGGGCTTTGAATGCCAAACAGATGCTTTTATATTTCATCCTGGAGGTGATAAGGAGTCATTGGAGTTTATTGAGTACGGGATGACATAGAGCTGACATGATCAGATCTGTGATTTAGGAAGATTAATTTGACACCTGAATGGAAAAGGGACTGGAATAGAGAAAGACTTGTGGCAGACCGAACAACTAGTAGGCTACTGTGATAATCCAGGTCTGAGGTGTTAAATAATCCCCTCATTCGAACATGAATCTGAGAATTAATTTCTATTGCTCCTTGCTACTCAAGGTAGTACTCTTCTGTTAAAAATATATATCATCCTAAATATAAAAGCCCTCTTAACTTTATTATGGAGATTCAGTGTTACATTTCTACCTTTTCTTCCCTCAAAAATTGTCCATCCCAGGAAAATTGACTTTGTCATTATTTATCATTTTCTGTTTTACTTCTTATAGCTAATAGTATTCTTCATACTTCTAGGATAATGTGAAAATTCAGCTTGGTTTTGTGGACAGCAATATTTTCTGGCTATCAGTTGCCATCAGCATTTCTCCTTACATTGCAATGAGCAGCATCTATGATTACAAAGTAAGAAAAAGCTATTTAAACATCAACTAATTTTATTCTGAGAGGATAGATCTTTTTTACATACATCAGTTTTCTTCTTAAATGTTATATAAGTGTTTGTATGAGCAACACCTAATTCAGTTCTCTTATGCATGTTCCAATGTATAATTGTTTAAAACAAGATCCCGAGTTCCACGTATTAAGTAGATGCTTACTTATTCCCTGAGAAGTTTGGTGTTTGGTGAAGTACAAGATATCTATCAGGTTTTTTGAACATTGTTAGAACATTATTATAAATGCACATTTTTGTGTAACTGTACTTATTAAAACTTCAGACTTCAAAACCACTTTGTACCTCTTCTTTTTTTAAATCAGATAAAAGCTCAATCCCAACTAAGGATTTCAGGCCTCTACCCTTCTGCATATTGGTGTGGGCAGGCCCTGGTGGATGTCCCCCTGTACTGTTTGATTCTGTTTTTAACACTTACATTTATGTATGTTTTTAACGCCAAAATACTACCAGACTTTTGGCATAACCCCAGAATCATGTTTGCTGAGGTAAGTCTTAAAAATAAAATAGAAAAAAAGATAATAATGCCTATAATTGAAATAAAATAATAATATAAAATAAGTTTTCAATATTACATAAATGAAAATTATATAAAATGTTCCTGATATCAACTTTATTTTGTAAACCTTTACAAGCTGACATATTTTTCTGAAGAAAATTTGTCTTATCTGTGTTTAATATCAATTTCTATCAACTTCAGGTCCTGTCAGTCATTGGTTATGCAGTATCTATGATCTCCTTCATGTATATGATTTCATTCATCTTTTGCAAGGGGAAAAAAAATAGTAACCTTTGGTCTCTTTGCTTCTTTACTGTAAGTACGCATAAATGATACATCCATTTTTAAAGGACTTTATATAAATCTGTGTTATCACTTTTATCTTCAAAATGACTTTTATTTTGGCTGTGATCTTATCTCATGCCCAACTGAAAGCCTCATGGCTTTTGTGTATCCTAACTGCAAAACTTCCCTTATGGTGTGAGGGCTTGCTGAGCCCTTTTCAGGGCTTCTTATAAACCTTTGGTGTCCGTCTTTTATCTAACTCTCACCTGTGGCTCCAAGAAGCTGTAGCATCTGCAGTGGCCACATCCCAGTACACTGTGTTGGCAGATGGGCTAAACCGGGCTGAGGGTAACCAACAGGCCTCAAACTCATTGGTGAGTTAGGGGGATGTCTACCCCAAGCATATGAAGACCTCTCAGAAGAATGGGTGAATGAGAACAATTTGTTCCAACAGCCATGAAGGTGGAGGGAGTGCTTAGAGGTTGGTCAGACATTGAAGACATCAAGATCATCCAATGTATCCCAAGCTATCACCAGTCATCTTGGCTTTTGTCTTGTCACTGGACTTTGATGATTCTGGAAGAGAGAGTGAGGCTGTCAATTTTGTGTAACTGCCTCACTTTAAGCCAATTCATGAACAAGTCAAGGTACCACCCTGTGATATCATTGGTCCTCTTCGAAAAAGAAAGACAAATAACAACTTCCCAAGAAGACCATTAAAAATAACAAACAGTAAAATAGCAAATGGAAATTGGAGAAGTTTTGCAGTTAGGATACTCAAAAGTCAATGAGGCTTTCAGTTGGGCATGAGATAAGATCGCAGCCAAAACCAGGAAAGAGAATGAGCTCACTGTGGGAAGGTTCTCTGTCACCATTCTCTAGAATTTTAGGCCCTGAAGGTCAAAGCACATTTATGGGGCCAGCTGCATAGACTATATCTAAAGGACATAACAAATAAGGCACCTTGGAGGAGAAGATCTAGCCTGCAAATGCTTTATAGATGCATTTCCAATAACCAAAAATTTACCTTAACCACAATGAAGTCTGAGGTTAACTAGAGAGACCTACAACTGGAAATTAAAGCAGAATCCAGGCTCTGTCTAAATGTTAAGAATGTTCCTAACTGAGAACTTGGAGCAATTTTTATTGAATTTATAACTTTTTGCCAAACTAAACTTCCTAAAGCAACAGAAGAGATGGCCATGTGGATTTTATGCATTCTTCCCCCATCCCCACCCCAGTCTTAAAAGAAACTAATTATTGTAACTGGATATTACATATAAACAATATAAATGGAAGATAATCTTATAGGAAAGGACTACCAGGGGGGAGATGGTTGGTGAGACGGTAGATTTGAGCTTTGAAGGAAGCCAGGAAAGTTAGGAATCAGAAGTAAAGAAGGAGATCATTTTAGGCATCAGAAATATCCATTGAAAAGTCACTGAATTAGGAAATGAAGTATCATATGAGAGGAGCAGAAAGTAGGACAATGTTGCTGGATTTTGCAGGGGAGTAAACTGTAAAGACTGCAAAGGTAAGGAGGTACATTGTAAACGGCTTTAAATTCCCAACAGAAGATTTTATATTTAATCCTCAAAGTCATAGGGAAACATTGAAGTTTATTGATTAGGCAGGTGACTTGGTCAGACCAGTGCTTTAGCAAGATCACTTTGGCAGCTTAATGGAGGATGGGCAGAGGAATGAGCAGAGATCTGATACAGGGTGACCAATTAGAAATCTATTCCAATTAATTCAGGTGAGAAGTAGTGAGAGCCTGTAGAAGGGTGTGGCCATATAAGCTATAGAAAGGCAGATACATGACATAGGTGAACATAACAAGATTTGATAATATATTAGATATATAGGATGAGTAAAAATGAGACATCAATGATGACACTATGCCTGTGAGCCTGGATGGTGGTGCTTTTAATATAATAATAAAGTCAGAGAAAAGGGAGGGTTTGGGGGAAGATAATTAGTTCTGTTTTGGACATGCTGAGTTTAACACTATAGGACATCCAATTTGAGATATCCAATATGTAGATGCTGATGTTGGGTTAGAGCTCAGAAGAGATCTTAGGGCTGGGCATATAGATCTAGGAACCATCTGCAAAAACATGATAATTGAATCCATGGGAACAGATGAAACCATCAAGCAAGATGGTATAGAGGGAGAAGAGAAGGCCCACAATAGAACCTTGACAGACACATATAGTTAGTGAAGGTGACCTAGATGAAAATCTACCAAAAGACACTAAAGAGAGGTTAGACAGGTATGAGAAGAACCCAGAAACGGCAGTGTTATGCAATCAGAGGGGAGGAAGTATTCAGCAAGAGAAGGTGATAAACAGTAGCAGAGACTGCAAAGAAGTCAGGAAGGATGAGAATTGAGAAGAGGTCATCGTCTCTGGAGATTAAGGATAGATCATAATATGTCCAGCCATTACTCAATTGATGGATACACACTTGTTACTAGTGTTTTGACTTAACAAAAGAAAAATGCTATGATAAATTTTTTTGGTGCTTATGGATCCTTTCCCTCTTTTTTGATCTCTTTGGTGTATGGTGATGGTATTGCTGGGTCAATGTGTATAGTTTAATGACTTGGGTGTATAGTTCATTGACTTTTGGTGTATAAGCTTCAAAATGTATTCCAGAATGTTTGGATAACAGTCCTTAAAAAAGAAAATTTTCTGCAGAGATAGTGTCCCAGGTGATGTTTTAACCTTCTAATTCTGACTGCATTTATTTTATTTGTGCAACAAACTTTTCAATTTGATATACTCTAAATTATCCATTTGATCTATTCTAATCCTTTCTATTGCCTATTTGGTTAAGAATTCACTGCTATCCATAGTTGCTAAGATATCTGCTTCCTTACTCCTCAAATTTGTTTGTATAATCTTTTATATCTAGGTTACATATCTATCCATTTGGAGCTTATGCAGTTTATGTTATGAGAAGTTAGTCTAAACCTAATTTATGAAAGACTGCTTTCTATCTTTTCCATCAATTTTCGTCAAATAAAGAGTCCTAATCCTTGTAGTCTTTTATTTTTCACAATGAGAGGGAAAGAGAAGCAGAGAGAATGAACATTTATATAGTACCTACTATGTGTCAGGCACTGTGCTAAGTACTTTTTACAAATATTATCTCTTTTGATCCTCATAATATCTCTGTAAGGTAGGTGCTATCTCTATTTTCCAGTTGAGAAAACTGAGGCAAACAGAGGTTAAAAGTGATTTGCCTAGGGTCACAAATTAGTAAGTGTCTAAGGGCAGTTTTGAATTCAGGTCTTCATGTCTCTGGGCACAGGTCTCTTTCCCCGTATCCCAAGTTACTTCTGTCAGTGCCATTATATTTCATTGCTTATGGGTCTTGTGTACCTCATTGGTCCCCCTGATCAATTTTTCTATTTTTTTAACCAGTACCGAATAGTTTAATGATCATTTTCATTATGTAGTTTGAGTTCTGGTACTTTTATCTTTCATTTCTTTTTATATTTCCCTTGAGAGTCTTGACCTTTCATTCCTCCTGATGAATGTTATCATTTATCATGAAATTTATCTGGTACTACAAAGTAAAGCTTTGGTAGTGGAAGTTTGAATCCTGAAACTAACACTTACTAGCTATGTGAATACAGGTGAGTCATCTTGTCTTTCTGAGCCTTACTTTTCTCATCCATAAAAGTGGAATAAAATTCCTTGCATTATCTAGCTTTTAAGGCTGTTTTAAGAAAAGCATTTTATAAGTCATATTAATGTTACTAATATTTTTAAAATTTAGAAAACTATTTATTTTAAGAAAATACCAAATTCTAAAGTATTAAACTTGACCCTGAAATTATCATGATTCCCCTTTAATACTTTCTTTCAGATTTCAGTGCTACTGATGAGCATTTTTGAGAACACCCAGCATATGCTACTGTGTACAATATTAGTACCCTTTTTACACTAATGGGAATCTGTGATTTTCTTGTTAAGGTAAGCAACATTAATGGCTTGGCCAATGTACAAGACAATGTGAGTTTTGGGGAAAAAAAAACAACTTTGTCACACTAAGGAAATCCCAACATGTTCAACAGTATGAAAATAAAACATTTAAACTGTGGTCTTGAGTAATTCTATACTTTTTGATACCTTTCTGAGTCAACATTTCTTTGAGTAGCTTGCTCTCAAATTCTCTGTCTTAATTAGAGTGTATCTATTTGGATTATACACACTCAAAATAAAACAAAAAATAATTTTTCCCACAACCATTTGGCAATAATAGATGCTTTCTGGTTTCTGGTTGGGTATGCTTGTGCATATCTGGTGAAATGGCCAGTCATCACTAAGATATGATTCACAGTTTTACTATCTCCTTCCACATATAAAAATCAATATAGACAAATTCCTAAGTAGCACAAGTTGGTAATAATATCCTTTTACACATCTGGCACAGATTTCTTGGATCTGCAGCCAACTTAGACAGAAAAATCTCTCTTTTTATCAGTTCTAGGGTTCTTTCTTGACACATGTTCAAAGTCATGATGTTAGTCATTCATGGCAATATTGAGTCACAGCCCCCTGTGGAGCTTTGGGTATACCAGCTACTTCCTGGTTCCATGTGTGGAATCAGTCACAATCCAATGCAGCACTCCATTGCAAGGCTCCAACTTCTGCCATCATCTCATTAGTAAGATGCCTTCTGCTGACTGGAACTCAAGATGCTTGGTATCATTACCTTGATTTTTGGTTTGTATCTCTTCTCTCACCTGTTTATCACCCACCTTTTCTTGCTGCCAGGCATCCTCAGACAACCATGTCAAGAAAAATTGGTTGAATGAAACAAGGTTTCCGTGTCTGTTAAGCATGCTGTTTAGTATAAATTTCAAGCTCTTGGCTGTACTTCCACCTGATTATAGTCTGGCTTATTGGGTATCACAGATTCCTCATGTATCTTTTTTCTCTTATTGCCCCAGCTCTAGTTTTCTGACATTTTGCCAGAGCATCTGTATCCATCTTGTCCTTTTTCCCTTGTTCAGTTATGTCTGACTCTTTGTGACCCCATTTGGGGTTTTCCTGGCAAAGATACAAAATAGTTTGCCATTTCCTTCTCTAAGCTCACTTTATGGATAAGGAAACTTATCCATAGTTGCTAAGATATCTGCTTCCTTACTCCTCAAATTTGTTTGTATAAGGCAGAGTTAAGCGATTTGCCCAGGGTAAGTGTCTGAGGCTGGATTTGAATTCAGATCTTCCTGACCCCAGGCCTGACACTCTATCCACTCTACCACCTAAGTACTTGTCTTATTTCAAGATTGTTGGTAGTGGTCTCTGTGCCTCCCTAACTGTGACATTGGAAGAATGAGGGCCATGTACCAAGCCCTGGTTGAATCTCTGAAGTATAATTTTACCTATATTCTCAGGGCCACCACACCTCTCTGCATTTGACTCTCAAGTATTGATCGACCATGAACAGGAACCCCACAGGTTTCTCTCCTTTATGTCACACAATATTAAAGGTAAAATTACCATCAGCTACTCCTCAGCTAAATTCCCTCTACATGCATATCAGATAACATCTCATTGCCATTGAGGCTATTCCTCTTAGACTCTCTGTCATTTTCATCGCTTTATCTGGCTCAGGGCTCTCTCTGTGTCTTAGGCCAACAGCTGCCTGTCCAACACAAGCCTCCTACTGTCTCATGTCTAGAGAAATGCCGATCTGGTGTCTATGATATCTGTCTAATATTGGAAATATGGCCTTAGCCTAACTCACAGATGAAATTGTATGTCTGGATTTATTTAGAGTATTCTCTGTAGAATGCCTCTTTTGATTAGAAGGGTTTCTATCTCTTTAAGCAATTCTTTCTCCATAGAGGGTTAACTCTATGAAACTTCCAAGAATAGCTCTCTGCTGTCAATTCCAAGGCATATCTCCATGGTCAAAATTCCCATTTACTACTAGAAAGATCTCTGAATTGTATCACCTGACTTAACATTAGCATCTTTAAATGCATGCTCTTCCAAGCCTTTCACTTTTTTGTCCAATATTCTTAAAATGTCCTCATTCTTCAAGTCTTGGTCTACTTAGGAGAGCTCTATGCTTTTCATCTGTTGTAAGGCAATAATTCTTAATTGCATGAGCTCCCATCTTTTTTAGATCCACAAATAAATACTATATTAATATAATCAATAACTGTGTGGTACTGTAGCAGCAATGCTCTATTGAATTAATATACTGTGCTTAAACAATAGAATATCATAGCAATAGACATGAATTCAAATCCTGAAAAGAATACCAATGAATTTATTATCATGCATTCACATATAGCAATTAATATGACATACAGTGGCATTTTAATAAATATAGCATATTAATAAATTCATCATTCACTTAACAATATTTTCATGATAATATCAGGTAAGAATCAAGGCAATTTAGTTTGAACAAACTCATTGTACCTTCAAGAAAAAATGAAAAGGAAACCTAACAAGTACATAGGAAATAATTTTAGAATGCAACTAGAAAGAAAAACCATTATCTGCACCTCGAAAGAAAATCTATTCCTTAAGAAAAAAGAAAAAATGCAAGCAAAATGTGTTTCTATATTGTGATATATTTATTTCAGCAGCAGTTACCTATCACACGAATTTAAAAAGGATATATTTTCCCATAACATATATGTAAACACATGTGTGCATGCATATATATGTGTGTATGTATATATACACACATACACCTATACTCACACACATCTATACACACACATTTTAAGTTTCAAGATGATTTCCTGATTTCTCTCCCTTAAAAGGGAAGGTACCCCAAGGTTATACCCAGAAGGCTTGATTCCTTCCTACCAAATGCTAGCTACATTAAACGGCAGCACAGATAATATATAGTGAATAAATCCATTTATCTAAGCATATTGCAAACAAAAAACAGAGAAATTGTATAGATTAGGATGTTCCAAAAAAAAATTTAAAGCATAGTTTAAATAAATTCTTTGACTGGGACAAAGGTAGTTCAACTCAACCAAAATAAGGCATCCCTAATTTCAGTCAAGAGGAAGTTGCCCCAAATCTCTAGGGAGGCAACCTTGAAATCAGGAACTATTTGAGTCATCAGCACTTCTACGGGTCTGCTGCTTTTCAAAGTCTCTTTTTTGTCTCCTCATTTCTCTCCACAAATAGAGTTTAGAACCATGTGTGTCTTCTCTTGAGGCAGCAATGAATAATGTCTCTCTTCTCCAAAACTCTCACTTGGGCATTTTAAAAATAATCATTCTCTCTACCAGTTCAGAATCATACCTAAGCAGCAGTAGGCAAAATGTCCCTAGGGAACCTAGGTTGAACTAAATTGGAATAAGATTTAGGCTGTTAATATAGGAACAAAATATGCAAGGTCTCTTCTACCACATTCAGGTAATGGCTGTTCCTAGACATGTAATTAGCAAGGAAATTAAATGCCTGCATTCTAATTTATTTATTAATTAAATTGATGAATTTCCACTTACCTATTATTTTCCTTTGGCAGTTCTTCTACTACAATGAAGATAACGGTGCATTTGTTAAAAATATATTCTTCTCAATTCTCATAGTAAGAACTTCTCCATGTTTCAATACTTTAAAGTTTTGACAATATTTGTTATATTATACCATTGATTTATGCCATTGTTATATTGATGGTATGTTATACCATTGATTTATATTATACCATTCATTTTAATAGTATTTGACTTAATTTTTTAAAAAATGAATTTAGACACTCAGACTTCATACAGTTATGATGACTCCTAAAACTGGAATAATAATTGTGAATATCAAATGACTCTGACTTGACTCTAAAATTTTGAACTTCACCTAGTTTTGGGAGAAATATAAGTTATGAATATTTAATTTTCCTTTCTCATTCTCAGTGCTTATTAAAATGGGAGAACATCTAAGGGAAATCTTTAGAATATGCATTTTATCTCTCAAACTTACAAAATAACTTTACATATTTACCTCAATATGAGACAAAACATCCTCCTTTTAATTAAGATATGGACATGATCTTTGTTATATTGTTAATAACTGTTGTTTTCTTTCTTTGCCTCCACCCCTCCAGCCTTATCTCCATTGCATCATTTTTGTTTTTGTTCTACGGTATCTGGAAAAAATGAAGTATGAAAAAAAATCGGTAGGAATGGACCCTGTATTCAGGTTTGGAGATAAAACAGTACTTGGTATTCAATTTTAGCGTTAAAATTTAAAGCTATCATCTTAAACAGTTTAGAAAAGATGTGTTAAATAATAGTCCTGGATCAAGTGCTATAATATTCTATCATTGTGAAGTGAGTGGGTGAGGATGAAAAAAATATATCAGTTATAATCTCTAATTAAGGAGATAACATTTTACTTGGGGGGAAAATAACTATTATCCATGTGGTAATTAGTAATTAACTATTGTTGAAATAGAGTGGGAAAAATGAGTGAATATAATCAGAAAAGACCAAGATGAAGTGGAGGAGCTCTGGAAGATGGATAGGATTTCAGTAGAAAGAGAAGAGGAAAGGCATTACAGACTTTAGGAACAGCAAAAGCCAAATCACCAATAACTAGTGAAGTAAAAATTCTGAAAATAAAAAAAGTTGAAAACAAAAAAAAAATTAACAGCCTGAACTGTTTTTTGACAAGAGAAATAGGATAGACAAATCAGGAATAATAAGTATAAAGACACTGCATTAATGACAAAATACTAATTACATTATTTAATCAAAAATAAATCCTTTGAAAAATATGATAATTCATTATTTTAAAAATTATTTTTTTACAAAAACATGGTTCTAAATATGGTCAAAATTGTTTAAATATAATGAAGAACTAACATGAAGCACCAAAAGCTTTCTCAGTAACATCAAAAGTTAAGCAAAGGTGCCCATTGTCTCCACTATTATTTAGTGTAGTGCTAGAAATGTTAGCTGTTACACTAATATGGAAAAAAAAACACAATACAAAACAATAAGCCTAGGAAAAGAGATGTCAAAATTATATCTTCGTAGAAGTAAAATAATACAAAAAACCATGAAAGTTATTCATTGTGGGTAGACCATACCAACATAATATGAATGATAGTACTGACTAAAAACGTTGCCAGTCTTATTTCTATAACCACCAAACCACCATAGGATTATTTTATAGAATGAAACAAAATTACATGAAATTTAATTTGGAGGAACTAATGGTCAAGAAATTCAAAGAAAATACTGAAAAATTCAAGAACAAAGGAGGTCCATTATTATCAGATATTAAACTATTTAAAAAGTAATAGCTATCAAAAGTTTGGTAGTAAAAAATTTTGTGTGTCAATAAAGCAAAATAGAAAAACAATACCTAGAACAAAATCTCAGCATTCAATAACCTTCAAACAACAACCACCAAACCACTGGTAAAGGGATATCCTATTCAACATGGACTCATGGGAAAACTGGAAAATCATTTGACAGAAAATAGATCTAGACCAGGATCTTGCAAATCACACTAAGCTCTAAATGGACAAATGATCTCATATAAAATGTCACATCATAAAACAAAGGATTAGGAGAATGTGAAGAAGTACTTTTCATAGCTATTCTGGTGGAAGAGGGGGAATTAGTAAGCAAAGGATAAAGGACATGTTTAGAAACAAAATAGCTTTTATTGGGTAAACAGATACTTTTTTGAAAACATAGTCAATGCAACTAGAACAAGAAAAAGTCCCGAGAGGAGGGGGGAAAAACAACCTTGAACCAAGTGTCTCAGATAAAAATGTAATACATAGTTTTATTGACATAAATCCCAAGATTTCTAACACATATGGCTAACAGTCATCCCTCTACAGATAAACATTCAAAGGATATGAACAAAGAATTTCAATGGTTAAATTGAAGATCATCAACAATTGCATTAAAAATGTTATGGAATATTCAGAATAAGAGAAATGCAAACCTAAGAGTGCTGATGTTCTACCACACCCAGAAAATAGGCAAATATGATAAATGAAGAAAATAGGAGGAATTCTGGGAAGACAGGCCTCTTAATACATTATTGGTAGAGTTATTAATTTGGCCAACAATTCTGGCAGGAAATGGAAATATGTAAGAAAAGTCTCTCAACTGTTGATACCCGTTTCCCCAACTAGTTATAATCATGATAGTTGACATATAGCTTTTTCAATTTTGCAAAGCAGTTTGCATATATCATCTTATTTGAACCCATATCAGCCTAATGAGGTCGATATCACATATATTATTATCGTGGTCTTGATTTAAGAAAACAGACAATAAGATTAAGTGACTTGCCCATGATCTCAGAACTAGTAAGTGTTAGAGATGGAAGTTGAACAGAGGTTTTTTTTTTTTACTCCAAGCCCAGCAATCAACCTATTATGTCACACTACCTCTCTTAGCAGAAAAATAAAAGACAAAGATATGTATGTGGTACAAAAAATGTACCAGAGAAGCAAAAGACAAAAATAAAGGACTCATGTATATGATAGATGAAAATATTCATAGCAACATTTCCTTTGTTAACAAAGAGAAAGAAAGAAGGAAAGAAAGAAAGAAAGGCTAGAAAGAAATGTATGCCCATCAATTGGTGAATGGTATATGTAAGTGTTACTTGAATGTAATGATATATTATTATTATATATATTATATTGTGAGAAATCACAAACTGGATGAATTGAGAGAAACATGGGAAGGCCTATGTGATAATGTTAATGAAAAGAACATTAAAAGGTAGCTGAACTTAGAGTAAGGGCAATAACCAGCATTGGTTCCAAAGGACAGAAGATGTAACAAATCTTTCTCTTTGTAGAAGAGTAGGGGACTATGGGCTCCAAATAACACATATGAGTTTGTTTTTTTGGGTTAGTTCAGCATAACTGCTTTGCTTCACGATAACTAGGGATTCTGGATTTAGGCAGAGGGAAGGGATGCTAGAAAATTTCCATGGTATTAAAACCTAAAAGGCGTAGTTAAAAAATTAATGGTGATTGTTGCTTTCCAGGAAATATTAAATATAGACTGATAGACATGAACCATTTGTGTTGGTTAATAGAATAAATTGAAGTTAGATACATGGGATCAGGTTGTAGAGTGATCTGAAAACCAGGAAAGGAATTTGAATTTGAAAAAATAGGCAAGAAGGAACTACTATTGGCTCTTAAGCAAGTGAGTGACATAATGAAGCAATGTTAGGAAAAAAAATGTTTTGACAATAAGACAAAGGATACATTGGAATCAGGAAGAAGCAGATAATAAGGATTCTGTAATACCTCTACTGCAATAATATAGGCATAGTGGTCTAGATTACATCCATAGCAGTAAAGGGCAAATAAGGAGAAAATGTGTGTGTGGGGGGGTAATAGGACTTGGCGATAGATTGGATTTAGCGGACAAAGAAGAGGGAAGAGTTAATTTTATCAATGTGTACAGCCTGTTGTTCAGTCACTCAGTCATGTCCAATTCTTCATGACCCTGTAGACCATAGCATGTCAGGAATACTGTTCATGGTGTCTTCTTGGCAGAGATACTGGAGTGGTTTGCCATTTCCTTCTCCGGTAGATCTCTCCATTACACCCTGTCCTTCTTGGGTAACCATGCATAACATAGCTCATAGTTTCATTGACCTATGCAAGCCCCTCTGCCATGACAAGGCAGTGATCCAGAAGGGGATATAGAGCCTAGAAGATAGTAAAAACTGTACTGATAGAGAAAAGATGCTATTTTGGAGAAGGTAATCTAATCAAGTCAAGGAAAACAATTTGTAGAAATTGCTATGGAAGGGGTAGGGAGGCACTACTGTCATGCCATGCATTTTTATAACATTCATTTGTTCTCTGTAGAATTTTTCCATCAAGTAAAGATGCAGGTCCCAATCCTGAAGAACCAAAAGCTGAAGATGAGGACATTCAGAAAGAAAGAGAAAGAACAGAAAGTGCATTGACTGCTTCAAACCTTGATGAGGTAAAACAAACAAATAAAAACAATTATTTACTGAAAACTTAGATGTTTAGTTGGACCAATTATCAAGTAAACAATCTGCTCTCTACAATTTAAAGGTTATTCCATTTCTGTAATCCATATTTAACGTATGTGTAAGATGGCCATCTACAATAACACCTCATATCTGACACACAGGGCGTCCTTCTCTGAGCTCAGTCTAATCTGCTTTCTTTCTTTTTCTTCTAATCTACAGATTTATCTTACCAGAGATGGTCCACTACCACATGGATACACACATTTTTTAAGTCATTTTTTAATAAATGAAAGTTTTTTATCCCCTTTAAACTATCAAACTGTGCACATACAAAAGAGGCATCACCCTTAATCTTTTACAAAGTGATTAGAGCTTTTAAATTTATGCCACAGTTAATTTTTTGGTCCTTTTTTTAACCAGAATGATCATATTCCATCTGAAAATTGTTTCTTAACACAAAGATTTTAGCAGTTTTAATTTTCTTAAAGTTCTTTTCCTACACCTTTTAGTCACCAAACTGTTCACCTACGAAAGTGGCAATACCCTACATCTTTTACTGGTTGATTTAATTATTTTTCTTTATATAAATTTATTCTGCTCCTTTCAGTACCAATCTGCTCCATGTGAAAGGGCCATAGTGCATGATGATGTTTGAGGTTGAGAAGAGTGAATTGATCCTGTATAATTTTTCTTATTGATCCTGTTTACAATTAATTGCTTTTTTCCTGTAACTGCATAAGTCATGGCTCTTTGTCTCTGAACTTAGTTCAGATATTCAGCTGGTCTGTAAAAGGTTTGGTTTAAAAAAATCTGGCTCTCCTGATTATCACTGATCTATTCTTGACTCAAGGATTTAACTGACCTTGGGGAATATGTGTGAACTTAAGAGAGTTTGGGTCTAGTATCTTTGCACTACCAAGCTGTCCAAAAGTTTATCTTTCACGTGGACTTAAACAATGAGCATTTCTTAGTCTCATGAGAGAAGAAGGGAGGTAGTTTCTAGCCCCCATTACCAGACAATCATGTTGTTCCCTGTGCCTCAGTTTTGTAACCAGTCATGTTATTCTTAATCCCATCATGTCATCTGTCCTTCTTCTTTTCTTTATTATGTACTCCCCAAGAACTATTCTTTTGCTCAGGGTCTTTGGCATAAATAGAGGCAATCCATTGACTCATTTATTGACAGGCAGCATTCCCCTGTTAATAAATGTTATCTTGCCTCAGTTTACCTTTTTGTTAAATTTTGAATGGTACAAGGTTATTCAGGAACTCTAAAATGAAAGGAGCAGAGTAAATATATCTGTATCCTATATATGTAACAAATGGTCTTAGCTCACCCAGGGTCAGAGAGACTTTGAGTGGCAGAGCTGGAATTCGAACCTAGATTGTATGACTCCTATCCCAGCACACCATCTACCTCTGATGGATCTGTGATACCATTAGTGATGCTGCACCATGAGTGTAGAATTGAAACCCTGGATGCTGTCTTATCTGATGCAGTTCTAATCAATGTCTTATCATAAATTCTATTCAAAGGACCTATCCAACATATTGGAAGCCTTCCTTTGGTAAAATAAAAACAAACAACTTTGACACGCTTCTTGGTATTTATTTGTTGTCCTTCGTTCTCCCTACATGACTACCCACTTCTTTTTCTAGTCCTGCACATCTTTGATAATATCATTGTACGTCACTTCTAAAATGTAAGTCATTATTGTTAGCCTAGTTACCCACCTTGTATCTTTTCATTGCTCTGTGAGTCATCTATAATTTTTGTTCTTTGGAGATTGTGATGTTCCATGATTCAGACCCATAGATCATGAAAATACTGATGTTTTAAAAATTAGCTTTTGCAGCCTTCAGCATCTTGACATTACACAAAATGTATGCAAAAATGCCATTCATGCTTAAATAAAGATCATCTCCTCCTAGACATGAACACATGGTGGGACAACGCCCTTGACTATATGATACAGGTGCTGCCCCCAGTATAGCCTGCTTTGGTTCACAGCTTGGGACAGAGAATGGAGCCAGGGAGAATGAAGCATTCAACCGACAACTATGGGGGAAATAAAAATTGTCTTTTTCAGAAACCCCTCATTATTGCTAGCTGTCTACGCAAGGAGTATGCAAGCAAGAAGAAAAGTTGCTTTGCAAAGAGAAAGAAGAAACTGGCCATAAGAAACATCTCTTTCTGTGTTAAAAAAGGTTAGAAAAAATCGATCATTTAGCAGAGTTCCCCCACATTTTCTAGGCTTAGGGTCTTTGAGGGTCCTGATTCTTTGGCAATTTTGGAGACTAATAGTTAATATAAAAGTGCTCAATATGTAAGCAGGGCAAATGTGTCTGCACTATTAAAGTACAACAGTTCTGATCAAAATAACAGCTATTTCTTAGGATAGGGAAATTATTATACCTCTATTAAAGCTATAAACTTTCTGTTGAAGTACATGATAACGTGCTCTGCTTGAAGCAGCAGAGATTTTTATGATTTTAAAACTGACTAGGCCTGTGCCACTATCTCAGAATGGGCTACTGAACAAACTGTTAAATCAATCAAGATTTCACTGACAAGTTGTAAAAGCAAGGCTCCAGAAAGGTTTCCCATATACGCCCAATTCCTGTTCTGTAAGAGATATAAGGGAAATGGAAACAGAACCCCTCATTTCCATGCCACTGTAATGATTATTGCAGTGGCATATTGTGAAAAGTCAATGCAGTAACTTCAAGAACACTTCTTGCTCTCTTAGGCTCCACGGAATATTTGTGTAGAATGTTGGTAAATTAATCTGAGCATAAACTGACTTGCAATCACTATTCCTTTTAGGTGAGATCCTAGGGCTGCTAGGACACAATGGAGCCGGCAAAAGTACAGCAATTAGGATGATAACCGGAGACATAAAACCAACTGCAGGAAAGGTAGGAGAAACAGAAAGAAATTGTTTTGCAGGATGACTCCCAGAAGATAAATTTCTTGACTGCTAATATTCATTTTTAGGTTTTTACATCTTGTCCTCTCTGGAGCCTTTAGTAGTGAATGACCCTCTTCTTGCTATGCTCTTCTCTTTAGGTTTTCATGATACTACTCTCTTCTGGTTCTCCTCCTGCTTCTCTGATGGCTCCTTCTCAGTATCCTTTGCTGGATCTTCATCCAGTTCATGCCCACTAACCCTGGGTGTCCTAGAAAGTCCTCTTCTCTTCTTCTATACTATCTCACTTGGTGATCTCATCAGCTCCCATGGTGTCAATTATCATCTCTACACTAATGATTCTCAGATCTACTTATACAACCTTATACTCTTTCCTGAATTCCAGATTTACATTTCCAGCTGCCTACTAGATATCTCAAACTAGATGTCCCATAGACATCTCAACATGTCCAAAGCTAAACTCGTTATCTTTATCCCCCAACCTGCCCCTTTCCAAATTTCCTTATTACAGTCGTCAAGGGCAATCCATTATCCTCTGGGTCACCCAACCTCAGAACCGAGGCGTCATCCTTGAATCCTCATTCTCTTTCAGTCTCCATATCCAGTCAGTGGACAAGTCCTATCATTTCCACCTTTGTAATACCAGTTCTAAACGTCCCCGTTTCTCCTCTGACTCTGATGATGCCTTGATGGAGACCTTTATCACCTCATACTGAATTATTGCTATAAGCTACTGGCTGGTCTCCCAGCCTCAAGTGTTTCCTTACTCTAGTCCATGTTGCATTCAGCTGTCAAAGTGCAGTTTTGACCACATCACCCTCTTTCCTACTCAGTGAACTCTAGTTACTCTCTATCTCTTCAAGGATCGAATATAAAATACTCCGGCATTCGGGTCCCCATAACCTTTCCAGCATTCTTACATGTTGCACCCCACTAATGTACCCTACGATCAGTAACATCGGCTTCCTTGATGTTCCCCTAACGAGATGCTCCACGCTCAGACTCTGGGTACTTTCACTGGCTGCCCCTCATGTCTGGACCTCATTGCTACCTTCTGGTCTCCCTGGCTTCCTTCACGTCCCAGCTAAAATCTCACCTTCTAGAGAAAACATTTCTTGATCCCCCTTAATTCCAGTGCCTTCCCTCTGTTAACCATCACCAACTTATCCTGTAAATGTCATGTTTGTACATAGTTGTTTTCCTGTTGTCTTCCCCATTAGAATGTGAACCTCTTGAAAGCAGGGACTGTGTTTTGCCTTTCCTTGTATCCTTAATACTTAGCACAGTGGCTGGCACACAATAGGTGCTCAATAAACGCATATTGACTGACTGACTTAGTAGTTCAAAACATAACATGTAGTAAATGAAGAGATGACTTTCTAAACCAATCCTATCATGGAATAAAAATCATACTCCAAACTTTTATTAAACAATAAAATCAACCTGACCAAGCTTGGGAAAAACTGCTGTCCTTATCCCTTAAAGAACTGAAGTGTCTTGTATTCATCAGTTAATAAGAATGAAATAACATATGAGAGACAACGAAACATTTTTAGGTATAGACTATTGAAATTGAGATGTGCTGCAAAGGAAACAACATAGACAGTTATTGCTGAAACAAAGGCATGAACTTAAAGGTTGCTTAAGGTTCACTTAGATTAGGCTGGCTTCAACAGCTGAACACCATCTTCTTGGACTTGAGATGGTTCATATTATGGTTATGTAAGTGGGGGGAGGGAGGGAAACTGTAATACACGTTCCCTCACTTAAATCTTCATGAAAAGGATAGTTTTCAAATGGAATTACTCAAGCCAAGTCTTCTTAACTTTTTTTTTAAGGTCAG
Source organism: Phascolarctos cinereus (assembly GCF_003287225.1). Lineage (NCBI taxonomy): Eukaryota > Metazoa > Chordata > Mammalia > Diprotodontia > Phascolarctidae > Phascolarctos > Phascolarctos cinereus. The sequence goes on along the minus strand of NW_027555958.1, from coordinate 278,537,143 downwards.
GAAACTCTTTGGCAGTCTGGTGAAAGCTAATACTACTATCATTCCTCACCTATAAGAAGGGTGTGCTAAAAGAAATGCTAAATTGCAGTTAAAGGCTAGTGAAAAAAAAATTTTTTTTTATCCAGATTCACAGATACCCTGAAATTTCTCCATGGACTCCTTGGGGGTCTATGAACACCAGGTTAAGAACTCCTGATCTATGGGAAAAGCTGGAAAGTAGTGTGGCAGAAAGTAGGCATAAACGAACATCTCACACATTATACCCCATTAAATCCAGCCCTTCTCTTCCCTCAAGCCTCAATCTCTATCCTTGCAGCAGATGACCTAGTCTCCTACTTGACTGGGAAGATCAAGATCATCTATCATAAGATCACACCTTCTTCACGTCCTCATCGACCCTCTCCTCCTCCATTTTTTTTCTTTTTTAATAACAAGAATGAGACACCCCTTGTGTTTGTCAAAGCCTGCCTTTGCACTTGTGTCTTTTATATTATCCTCTCCATTCTCTTTTGGGAGGCTACACAGTTACTTTTCTCAGTTTCCCTTCTCTCTTTCATCTACTTGTTCTTTCCACCATTAACTCCAAATATACTCAGATGCTGACATCTACCTCAAACAATCCTTCTTACACGTCTTTTTGTTTTCGTTGCTCAAGTTCTAAGAATAGTAGTTGATACTTGCTGAAATCCACTTCCTTATCACCAATTTGATGCTAACCCCATCATAATCTCACTTTAAAGTGAATTCTTAACCTGAGACCTGTGAACTTGAAATATATAGATTAAATTGGCATAGACCAGGGGTGGGGAACCTGCCACTTTAGGTCCTCAAGTGCAGCCCTTTGAATGAATCTGAACTTCACAGAACAAATCCACCCCTGGTATAGACAACTTATATTACAATAAAATTGGTTTCTTTTGTAATATTCCATTTGATTTTATGCTTTTAAAAACATTATCCTAAGAAGAGAGTCCACAGATTTCATCAGACTTCCAAAAAAGTCTGCAACAAATAAAAAAATGGATAAGAATCTCTTCTTTAGATACATTGTATTGAAACTGCATTCTCAAAACTCACTACCCATAATCTTATGACCTTTTGTAAGTTTTTATCCTACTTGACTTTTCTGAAGCATTTAATATCATCTCCTCTTGGATCCTCCTGGACCTTGGCTTCTCTTTTGGTTTTTATGGCATTGCTCTCCTTGTTAGCCTGTAATCTGTTTGACTTTCTCTACCTTCAGTTTTCCTCAATATTTCATCTGCTTCCATCTGATTACTAAGTGATCATTAGGTCATCTTTTTTGTTTTTTAACTGGATCTCTCCTTAAAACTAATTCCTTTTCCTAACTTCCCCATTTCTATAGCCTCACTCCTAGTGATCACTCCTAAAACCTAGTTTCCTAGGTTCAAAATCTTGTACCTATCCTTTACTCCTCTCCATTGCACCCTTCCCAACTGATCAGTCACCTAGTCAGTTTGATTGAGTTTTGGAATGTTTATTGAATCCATCCTCTATTTCAAATCCTTGTGGCTTGTCTAGATTTCTGGCTGTCTTGATAGTTTATTATTTGGTTTCCTTGCTTATTATCTCTTCCTCCTTTCAATCCAGCCTATATACTGCTGTCAAGTGCTCATCCTAAAATACTACTTTACCCATTTTACTTTCCATGTGCAAAAAGCACTGGCGAAACTCTGTATCCTATAGAATGACATCTAAAGGTCTGGAATTCAAGGTCCTCCTTCATCTGGTGTTTATTTTTGTTGTTGTTTTGGTTATGTCTGACTTTTTATGATCCCATTTGGAGTTTTCTTGGCAAAGATACTGGAGTGTTTTGCCATTTTCTTCTCATTTTACATATGAGGAAACAGAGTCAAGTGACTTGACCTGAATCACACAGCTAGTAAGTGTCTGAGACCAGATTTGAATTCAGAAAGAGACATCTTCCTGATTCCAGACCCAGCACTCTATCCACTGCACCACTTAGCTAGCCTTTGTTTACTATAAATTTACCACTTCCTACTGTGATGCAAATTTTTTATTGCAACTAAATCAATTTCCCTATATGCCACATGTTTTGCATAGTTGCTTGTGTTATTCTCATCTTGTTTAAAATGTCCTGCTAATTCTTTTCTGCTTTAAAAGACTAGAGGTTTGGGAAAGGGGATATTTATTAAGTGCCTACTATGTGCTAAGCACTTTTAAAATACCTCATTTGATCCTCACAGCAGATATCTGAGGTAGGTACTCTTATTATCCTATTTTACAGTTGAGGAAACTGAGGCAGACAGACATTAAGTGACTTACCCAGTGTCACATATCTACTAAGTGCCTTAGGCCAGATTTGAACTCTTGTCTTCTATCTCTAAACCCAGCACTCTGTCTGCTTTGCCACTTAAGCTGCCTCCATATAGATTTAACCTGTATTGCGGGGTGTGTGTGTGTGTGTGTGTGTGTGTGTGTGTGTGCTGTTCTTTTACATAATAATATCTGACCACAGAAGTTGTAAAGAGATTAGTCACAGAAGACTCAGCTGGTGGGGAGGGCTTCAGAGAATGTTTGGGACTTGAGTGGAATTTGGGTAAGAGAAAAATATGAAGGAGTAAGGAGAGAGAAAATATGTTTAAAGTGGGATCCTATATGGAAGTAGAGTGTTAGATTAGTTTGTTTACAAGACAGTGTTTGAGTAGGAAATGGGAAAAGATATTGCTGTAGAATTGGCAAGGACCAAATTGAAGAGAGCCTTGAACACCAGACTAAGACCCTTAGATTCCATTTAGGGTCAGGACTGGCCACTAGAAATGGGCTCTATAGGAGTTTTAAAGAAGGAATCAAAATGACCAGTGACTGACCAAATGTTTGGGAGGGGATGGTGACAGAGGAGAAAGAATCAAGATTGACTCCAAGATCTTGATCATGGGTACCTGGAAGAAATAAGAGTATCACTGACAGAAATAACAAAGTAATAAAGGGGAGTTGACTTTAAGCAAAAGGTAATTAGTTTGATTTTAGATAGATGGAAAATGAGGTAAGAACAGTATATCCAAGTGGGAATATCAATCAGGCAAGCAGCTTATATTTCAGCAGAAATCAGGTTGGAAATAGATACATAGAAATAGAGGTGATAGTAGTAGCCATGAGAACAAATAAGATCACCATGCAATTCAATAAACATTTATTAAGCACCCACACAATACAAGACAATGTGCTATCTGTTAGAGCTATAGAGAAGAAAAAGACAACATCTTTATCCTCAAAAAGGGGTATAACACATATAAAGACAAGAATAACATAGCTCTTCTCAGCAATGCAAGGATCTAAGACATCTCCAAAAGTCTCATGATGGAAAATGCTGTCCACATCCAGAAAAAGAACTATGGAGTCTGAGTACAGATCGAAGTGTAGTATTTGCTCTTCTCTTAATTTTCTGTTTTGTTTTGTTTCTTCTTTCACATGGTTCCTCCTATTGGTTCTAATTCTTCTTTAAAACATGACTAATGCGCAAAAAAAGAAAAAGAATAACATAGGGTTGAACATGATGGGAGCACAGGAGAAATCTAGACAAATGCTGCAGAAAAAAATTGAGAAGAACTTTGAACTTGAGGAATCAGAGAACCGAAGATATTCATAAACCTGGCCTAAATCTTGAAGAGAGAGAATCATTTTGACAGGCAAAGATAAGGATGTGTCTTTGTTTTTCTTTAACTTCGCTATCATACACACACATACATAACACAAACACACATGGAGATAAGATGGAATTACTCTACATTGCCCTGGATAAGCATAGCTGTGACTTAACTTGCCCCATGGTTGTATGAGCGGTGTTGCTCCACTCTTTTAGAATTGTTTCCCTTTCAAACAGAGCTACAGGAAACATTGTAAAAGAAGTGGTCAAGGTAGTGCAATGCCTTCCAGTTTCATCTGGCTGATCACAGTCTCCCTCAGCCAAATTGCTTATTCATTTGCCTAGAAAGATCTAGGTCCAAGTTTCTTTTTTTTTTTTCCTGTTGGAGGAAGTTGTAAAAATGAATGATTTTATTTATACAGCTCATGCACCCAGCCAGAGAAAATTTACTCTAGTAAAATACTACAGTTGTAAATCTGCCTCTTGGGGACTCCCTCATGACCTCTTTCTGCTGTGTTTGAGCAAGGATACACATGGATCAGTACTATAGTGATTAACCACATTTTTTCATACTTAAAAGATAGTGTAAAGAGAAAGACAAACATAGTTTTATGAAAATGATATTTGGAGAATAGGCATATGCTCTTCTAGGGGTTGGGAAAAGAGAAAGGGGAGAAGGAAAATTGCAGGAATCACTGACAGTGTGCAGAACAAAGAGAGTTTCAGTGACAGGTTCCCTCCTGTTGTGTCTATGCCCTCCTTGATTTATATGCGTGGTTCCATTTCTAGACTCTGAGGCTGTGAAGCTTATGGCTGGTGCTACCTACTGAACAGATTCTTTCCAAATCCCCAGCATTGCTCCTGATTGTGGCAGCTACCCTTGCATGTGCCACTCTGATGCCCGTGCATTCACCTCACTGCCATCACACTTGTTCCTGAACTACCCCTCTCGTATGATATCAACTGCCTCTGTTAGAATGGTAGAGGCTAACTTGTAAAAGTCCAGACCCTACTGGCCACAATCAGTGGAACTCTTCTGGGGAGTTGGGGATAGAATCACTGGATGATTTCTGTTCTGACTAGCAAATTCCAATCTTTAACATTCATACCTCCTTGACAACACACATAGACACGTGTATATGATGTTATATGATATATAAATCAGTGCTTTTTTCCCCAGCAACATATGTATGTATGTATGTATATTTGTTTTTTTCTTCTTTCTTATGGTTCCTCCTATTGGTTCTAATTCTTCTTTAAAACATGACTAATGTGCAAAAAAGAAAAAGAATAACATAGGGTTGAACATGATGGGAGCACAGGAGAAATCTAGACAAATGCTGCAGAAAAAAATTGAGAAGAACTTTGAGCTTGAGGAATCAGAAAACTGAAGATATTTATAAGCCTGGTCTAAATCTTGAAGAAAGAGAATCACTTTGACAGGCAAAGATATATGCTTGTTACTGTTCTGTTATTTTTCAGTCATGTCTGACCCTTTGTGACCCCATTTGGAGTTTCCTTGGCAAAGATACTGGAATGATTTTCCATTTCCCTCTCCAGCTCATTGGACAGATGAGGAAACAGAGGCAAACAGGGTCAAGTGACTTGCCCACTAATAAGTGTCTGAGGCCAGATTTGAACTCAGGAAGATGAGTCTTCCTGACTTCAGGCCCAGCACTCTCTCCACAGCAACACCTAGCTGTCCATACATCTACATATATTACTACAAAAAGAATATCAATTACAGCCCATGCTTAGATTTTATATAATCTAGATGATGGGGATTAGTGTAGTTTATATCCAGACCAGTATAGTATTCAAGGTCCATTCCACTCATTTGGCACTTAGCATGTTATTTATCTTTGTGTTCTACCTTCCTAATTATATTGTGTGCACTTTAAGAATAAAGACAGTTCTTTAAGCTTCTTTATAAACCCATTTCCTATCATAGTCAACTTCTAAAAATGCTGGGTTCATTAACTGTATGGTGTTGACGCTGATGATGGCTTTTAAAGGAGAGGAAGATCCTTTTCTCTATCTCCAATTTTTTGCAAATACATGCATTGTAACAATGGTCTGTCTTCTGGACATACACCCCCAATTGTTAGAACCAGGCCTTAGGTGGTAGCTGGGCAAGCCAGAGAGGAGAGTCAATCTGAGGGAAAAGGGCAGGGAGAATGGCTATGGTACTGTGAAGAAAGGTCTGTCTAGTGAGTGTCCAGGACTGAGAATAATAATCCCTGCAGAGTCAGAGCACACCAGTGATTTGTTTTTTTTTGGGGGGGGGGGACCGTCCAAGGAGATTAGTAGTAAGTGTTAAGAAGGTCAGATTCTAGCTGTTTGGAAGCAAGGCAGAGAAAGTTAAAGTAACTAGGGCAGGAGATAAAGAGATTAAGAACCAGGAATTTAGTCACTAAATGATAGAATCATGGAGGTCTGAGCTTCAAGAAGGCAGCCAGGTAACAGATCAAATGAGATAATATTTTTTTAAAGTACTTAGCACAGTGCCTGGCATATAGTAGGTACTATACAAATCTGTATTCCTTTCTCTTTCCCTTCCCTTCAGGATAAGAAATCTAAGGGACATCTGTCATGGTGAAGTGAGGGACACTATGAGAAGAGGCATTTTTCGGTAGATACTTTCTCTGCCTTTACATACACTAGTATTCATTCGATTATTCTCTCTCATCCTTTCACCATAGCTAAATTATTAGAAACTTATTCTTTATTCAGATGTGGATCATACAGAATATATTGCTGAAATGTGTGTTCATATATTTTACACATATGATCTGAAAAAGGGCTCTGTTGTGCAGGTGGTGCTGAAAAGGAGCGGTGCCCACATGAGTCAACAAAGAGATGGCATGCTCCAGTTCCTTGGCTACTGTGCTCAGGAAAACTCATTGTGGAAAAATGTAACCGTGAGAGAACACCTGGAGATATATGCTGCAGTGAAAGGGATGGATAAGGACGATGCCACAGTTATGATTTCACGGTAGGGAGCAGAGAGAACCCATACTAGTTCTCTCTAGGAAAAAGTGTGGTTATTCTTTTACATGCAATCAGGTATGGAGATTCGTAAAGATATTCCCCACAAATCATGGATCATCAGCATTGGAGCTGGGATAGAATCAAAGGTGTCCTGGGATAAGCTAAAAAGTTGATTGTTAAATTTTCAGTGTGAGTACGTATACCTTAGACATGAGCAACCACATAAGTAGCAAATTTCAAAGCCAAAAACCTATTCCAAAGGTCAACATACTACAGTCTAAGGGCCAAATGTGGTCTGTTTCCCCATGAGCTAAGGATTTTTAAAATATTTTTTAAATACAATAAAGCTTTATTTAAAAATGTGGAAACCATTCTTAGCTGAAAGGCCGTACATGTCTAAGGTATAAATACTCACACTGAAAACCTTATAAAAGTAGACCACTGGGCCAAACTTGGCCTTTTATTGCAAGGCTTCTAGGAGGCACCAGAACTGTCCTGTGCCCAAATGAGCCTACTTTCTGATATCCAGAACTGGGATTTTCAGAATGATCATAATCAACAATTCTAGTTACAGTTATGCCTTCCACATCACAACTTTCCCCATCATGGTTTTGATAAATCGTGGGTAGGTAAAAGAAATTAAATGAGAATTTGGGGGGAGTTTTGTGGAATCCACAGACAGAAGGCTGACAGATGACACTAAAAAAGTTTAGAAACTCTGAAATGTATAAAATATATGTATAATATTAATATCTTTTATCTTTTAATACCATAATAATTCAGACTTCTTCTCCGGTATGAAGGGAGGGCCAAAACATTTTATGTTGAGTTTCCAGATTACAGGAGGCACTGTTCCCCTAACCTCTGTGACGTGGAAGGGATAACTGTACTCTCTTTCATGGGCACCTTCTCCCAATGTCCACCAAGGGCCCAGAGCTTGATAACACATTCAGTGTATTTTCTATCAGATTAGCAGATGCTCTCACACTTCAAGAACACATGAAATTTCCAGTCAATCAACTGTCACCAGGCATAAATCAAAAGGTATGTATTGTGCTTGATGTTTTTCTAAGCACCACCATGGCAAGGCTAATCACAAACAGCAATTGTCTTCATTGCAGCTGCGTTTTGCACTGAGTATCCTGGGAAATCCTGCCATTGTACTTCTGGATGAACCATCAATTGGGATGGACTCAGAGGGGCAGCAGCAAATGTGGTGAGAAGAATTATAGACCTCAGCCCTAGTAGCAAGAGATCTGATTGGATTTTCATCCTTTAGTTGGTCTTATTATAATTAAACCTTAAAAGTTCCTCATGCACTCCAAGTGATCAGCTCTAGGAAAATCAATATTTAGCACCAAAAGATTCTTTGCCATTTCCTACCAAGTTCTTATTTGAGATAAATAACCCACCTAAAGTTCCAGTATATTCTTCAAGGATTTTATTATATTCCGCAGGTCTTCCGTCTTATTAATTTATTTTAATTTTTATTATTTATTGATTAATTCAATGCTTCTCTCTTTTAATTTCAAATTTTGCCTAATCTTAGAATATGTCATTCATTATTTTTCTTTCCTTCAATTCCTGCATCTAGTTAGAGAGGAGGAACACAACTTGCTTGGTCTCTTGCTGCCCTGCCATCTTTCTCTACAGAATCATTTTCCCTTTTATCTGTTCTGAATTCCCCAGACAAATTCATTTTTCTTTTGCCAAGTTTTGCAGAAACATCAATGTGCTTCCAATAATTACAAGAATTTCCTTGGCTTCACTCCAGGCAGACTATTCGAGCAACCATTAAGAGCAAAGAGAATGGTGCTATCCTGACGACACAGTACATGGCAGAGGCTGAGGCTGTGTGTGACCGGGTGGCCATCATAGTGTCAGGACAACTACGGTGGGTGAATATCCCATTACAACTTCACAAGCAAAGGCTTAACACTGTGGGGAAAAGAGTATTCCTGTGGAGGGGGTCTTCTGCTCCCCTACTCAATTTCATGAGCTGTTGGATCTGTTGGTCTGGTTTAATAATGAGGCTCTATCTCCCTTCTTCCTTTCCCCCTCAACACTAATTATTCAAAGAATAATAGCAATCTATAGCAATAGATTAAGTAGAAATAGATTATTTTCAACTTGTCTCTCTCTGTCTCTCTCTGTGTCTCTGTCTGTCTGTGTCTGTCTGTCTGTCTGTCTGTCTGTCTCTGTCTCTGTCTCTATCTCCTTTATGTTCCTGATTTTTGGGTCCTAGATGTATTGGTTCTATTCAACATCTGAAAAGCAAATTTGGCAAGGATTATTTACTAGAAATAAAAGTGAAAGAACCTGGGCAAATAACACCCCTACATGCTGAGATTTTGAAGCTTTTTCCAAGGGCTGCTCGGCAAGAAAGGTAAGGAAACTTTTTCCTGTGTTGGAAAAAGTTAGCTTTCCTTGCTTTACTATAAATTTTAGCACAGCTTGATTCCTGAGGAAGAGATAGATAATAGGAACTGGAATGTTTAGCTCCCCTGGGAATAAAGAAAGGAATAAATTGTTGTTTCTAAAAGGTGATTATGGAACTACTGAAGGCAAAAGTTACAGGCAAGTTTTCCCTTTGAGAACACTAGCTACTAAGCAAACCATACCATTAGTGTCTTTTAATACTCAGAAAATGGAGAAGTAGAATAGAAGCTCCTTGAGGGCAATTCTATTTATGTCTGTGTTCCCAGCTCTTAGAATAAAGCCTTTCACATAGTTACTTAATAATTGCTTGTTTATTAATTGGTTGAAGGAAGGAGTATAGATTGTAAGCTCCTTGAGAGCAAAGACTGTCTTTTGCCTCTTTTTTTTTTTTATCTCTAGCACTTAGCAAAGTGCCTGGCATATAGCAGACACATAAATGTTTATTGATTGATTGACAGGAAAAGTTGAAATAGTCAAAATTTAAAAAAAAAATAAAGAAAGACAATTTTGTTACCTAAACAATCTGTTTTGAATTACTAACCTAACATCTGAAGACTGAGCATGGCTGAAAAATAAACAGAGAGAGAGAGAGAGAGAGAGAGAGAGAGAGAGAGAGAGAGAGAGAGAAAGAGAGAGCGAGACAGAGCTAGTTGGTGCTTTTAGAAAGCATACTCAGGGGGCAGCTAAGTGGTGCAGTGAATAGAGCACTGGCCCTGGGGTCAGGAGGACCTGAGTTCAAATCTGACGCTTGACACTTTCTAGCTGTGTGACCCTGGGCAAGCCACTTAACCCCACTGCCTAGCCAAAAAAAAAAAAGCATACTTAGTTCTCAGTTTTGGCTCAGAAGGCAATCAAAAGTCCATTTTCTTAACATGTAGCTTGTTGACCAGAAATAGTCATACCAGCTCATGTTTCAAAATGGAGAGCTGGCCTTCTTTATTATATATCATGGCACTTTCAGAAGCCAACTCACATATGTACATAGTTGTAGGACTGAGGTTTCATTGGTCAGTCTCTTGTTATACAGCCAAACTCCGCACCCCTAATCAATCTCAAGTTCTCTTATAACCATTCTGCAGGGGACTGTGATTCTACTTACTTCTCTTGACTACAGGGTTTTTCCTACTATGTTGTTCTGCAAGTTACTATAATAGTCCATCAAAGTCTTATTGTAGCTTAATTGGAGTTCTGTCACATTTTCATTGTCTTCAGAAAGTAGTGGGGTTTTGTGGGGGAAGTGGAGGAAAGGGAGGCTGTAGGCAGGGAGATAGTATGGTGTGGTAGTAGTTTGAAAGCAGGGAAAATTTCCCAGGGTACTTACTGGGAGGGAGATATAGGTAGGGTGCCCATCTTAGGGTTTAGAGAAGTCAAGTCAAGTGAACTCCAGGTTGGGAGGAAGGTAAGGAAGATGTCTTAGGAAAGAGAGAAGGAGAGACCCAATGCCTATGAAATTCTAAATGTGAATGAATGGCTTTAGATTTATACTTTGTAGTTAGTATATGAATAGCTAGGTGGCACAGTGGATAGAGTGCATGGCCTGGAGTCAGGAAGACTCATCTTCTTGAGTTCCAATTTGACCTCAGACACTTATTAGCTGTGCGGCCCTTGGCAAGTCACTTGACCCTGTTGCCTCAGTTTCTTCATCTGTAAAATGAGCTAGAGAAGGAAATGGCAAACCACTCCAGTATCTTTGCCGAGAAAACCCCAAATGGAGTCATGAAGAGTTGGACATGACTGAACTTTAGTATATAAGACCAAAATTTTTTACTGAAAATGGAAAATTATTTCCAGTAGTGTTGTTTATTTGAAAGAAAATAGTAATTTGCAACTTTAAAACTAAGGAACAAATTTTTATTTTCTCCCATCTAAGGTATTCCTCTTTGATGGTATATAAGTTGCCTATGGAAGATGTTCAACCTCTGTCTCAAGCCTTTTCCAAATTAGAGGCAGGTAAGATTTCAAAGGCAACTTTGAAAATGACATTCTACATAGCAGATGATGCCAAAACTAAAAAACAATAGTGTGATATAATAACAATAATAATCCAAAATTCCTAAAACTTTTTAAAGTCTTTCTACTCCCCCCCCAAATGAATACACTTTTTTGTATATTTAAAAATTAATGTGGTAGTTCCACACTAAATTTCACAAGGAGTCCCCTTGTGGATGCTTCCTTTTGAACTCCTTTCTGCTCTCTTTTGTTTAGTTTTGTAATATTTTTTCAATACTCCTTCCTTCCTTCTTTTTTTCTTTCCCTCCTCCTTTCTTTCTTTCCTCTTTTCTTTCTTTCTTTGTATTTCTCTTTTTATTTTTGGTATTACTATTACTTCCTCTCACTTCCCTCCCTAACTCACTCATCTCTACCCTAAAATAAAAGCTCTCCTTTGTAACAAGTAAGTCATAGTCATCCACTTGCTGTGCTGAAAATATGTCCCATTATGCACTTATAGTCCATCACATCTCTACTAAGAGATGGAAAGCATGACTCATCATCAGTCTTCTGGAGTTATAACTGGTTATTACGTTGATCATAAATCTTGTCTTTTCACAGTTGTTTTCTTTACAATATTGTAATCACTCTGTAAATTATTCTCTTGGTTCTGCTTACTACACTCTATCAGCTCATGCAAGTCCTTTTAGGTTTCTCGAAATCTCTCCTTTTCATAATTTCTTACAGTACAATGATACCATTACATTCATATATAATAATTTGTTTAGCCCTTCTCTAATTAATGGGTGCCCACTTTGTTTTCAGCTTTGTGCTATAACCAAATTTGCTGTGATAAATGGGTTTTTCTTTTCTGAATATGGAATTTTTGTTCTTTCTTGGATTGTTTTGAGGTATGTACCCAGTAATAGTTCTGTTGGGTCAAAAGGTATGTGCCATTCAGTGACTTTCGGATACAACTCCAAATTGTTTTCCAGAATACAGATCCACTTCACAGATCCACCAACTGGGCATTGATATACCTGTTTTTGTTTTTTGTAGATCCTCTAGCAGTTGTCATTTTCCTCTTTTTTTTTTTTATCACCTTTGCTAATCTGAACAGATGTGAGGTAGGACTGTAAAGTCATTTTAATTTGGATTTGTTTAATTATTAGTGATGTGGAGCATCATTTTTATTTAGCTATTGATAGCTTGCTTTTTTTCTTTTTAAAAACTGTTTATAACCTTTATATTGAGATTTTTTAAAGTATTTTTTTTCTAACAAGTATCCTGTGAAGTAGGCCACATGTGTTATTATCATCATTTTAATGTTGATGAAACTGAGATGCAGTAGTTAAGTGATTCATCCAAAATCATATAGAGAATTAGAAAGGAAATAGTTAACTGGAGGAAAATATTTGCAGCAAATTTCTCTGATATGCAAAATATCCAAATATATTTGGATATCCAAAATACATAGGGAATTAATGTAAGTATTAATAACATACACAGTTTTCTAATAGATAAATGGTCAGAGGATATTAAAATGTTTTTTAAACATGCTATAGAGATTATGGCAGAGATTTGTGTTTTCTTTTGCAGTCCAATTTTCCTATTTTATTTTGTGTGGGGGGAAAATTTCATTTTTGTTTGTGTTTGTCAAGGTCATAGTAATAATTTTTTTTAAAAACCTTCAAGTCACATAGCACAAAGTGTCAGAACTAGAAATTAATCAATGTTTCAGTCATTGTGACAAAATAATATAATAAACAACTTGAAAATTACCTTGTAAAAGCAATATCCATTCTTGTAGTTGACCAGTTTTAGGACATTGGAACAAAGAAAGTTGCAGAATTTTAGCTTGGAATTTATAACCATGACTCTGTGAATATGTTTATAACTTTAAGGTAAGGAATAACTCTCTATCAAATGGCATATTCCCTCAAGACCTCTGAGTCCAGACAAAGTTTTTATATGATCTAGATAAAACTTGATTATTTCATTTCCTGTGTGTTAACCGAGGCTTTGTGCCATTTCTTACTGTAACATACGACTCAACTTATCACAGATGTCACCTGTATCCCAAGGAAGAGAAGAATTTTCTGTCAATAAATTCTATTTACATTTATACTAATTGATAATAAAAGTATTCCTTCTAGCAGTGTTGCCTTTTCCTATCCCTAAATATTCCTCCACAAATCAGTGTCATCTCCTAGGCAAATGTCTGTACCCCTACAATCATGGAATTTCAGAGTGAGGAGGTATCTCAGTGACCACATTCTCCAACCGATACTTGAGAAATAATCCCTCCTACAACATAACAAGTGGTCATCTAGCTTATGATAGAAGCCTGCCACAAGGAAGAACCCCCTACTTCCCTAAGTAGCTCTTTCTACTTTTAGGTAGTTCAAGTTGTCAGTAAGTTGTTCTTTACATCAAGATTACATCTTCCTGTTTGCAATTTCCCCCCGTTGGTTCAGCTTTCTAGGCCCAATAAGAATAAGTTTAAACTTTCCTCGATGTCAAATATTCCAATTGCCTTCTGTTCTCAGGGATAAATATTCTTCTTTCCTTTAATCAATCTTCATATGACATGAAAGTATGTCCCTTCACCATTCTGGTTGTCTTCCACTTTATATTCTCCATCATATCAATATTGTTTTAAAAATGTGGCACACAGGAATGACATCTGCTCTTAATGTAGTTGGACAATGTCAGAGCACAGCAGGATGATCATTATTCCTGGACAAAGTCTCTCTTAATATAGCCTAAGATTACGTGAGCGTTCCTGGTCACCAGATCATGCTCTTGACTCACATATCAAATCATTAAAACCATCAGCTTTTTTTTTCATCTGGACTTCTACTAAACATGCCTTCCTATTCTCATATTCATGAAGTTGATTTTTGGTACACAAGTGTAGGATGTCAATCACCACTAAATTTCTTCTTAGTTTATTTCAACCAATATTCCAATTTGTCAAGATCTTTTTGGATATTGGTGCACTCCATCCCTGGTCAGCCATATTGTGTTAGCTATTTCTCCCAACTTTGTTTCATCTTCAAATTTGATAAGTGTTAAGAAAGCTTTCTTTTTTTTCTAGCAACTGAAGAATATGCTAAGCAGTATAGGGTAAAGCATAAAAACTTTAGACCCTTCTTTGGACACCACCTTCCAAACTGACATGAAATCATCAATAATTTTTCTTCAGATTTGCTAGTCACCCAGTTCTAACTCTATCTAACAGTGCTATCATCTGGTCCCCCTCTTATTCTTCTCCAGAAGGATTATGTAATAGATTTTATTGAATATTTCGCTTTTTTAATTTTGGGGGGATTTTAAAAAATGGTTTGCTTTTGATCATTTAATTACTTACAGTATTCCCCTAATTTATTAGTTTGGCAACTCTGGCAAAAAAAACGAAAATGACATGGCCCATTCCTGAAGAGGCCATGCCAACTTTCTGTGACTATTGTTCCTCTTCTTCATGTTCACTCAACAATCTTTTTAGTAATACATTCTCAAATTTTGCAAAAGAATCTAAGTCAAGCTATTTATTCATAGTTTGCAGATTACTGTCTTGCCTGCCCTTAGCACTACTTATATTGGCTACCTTATGGCCTGGGTGCTCAGTGGAATACATCCATACAAATAACTAAATAGAAGAATATTGAAGCATAAAATCCTGGGCAAAAAACTGGAGATCTTAGCAACACCTAGTGATATTTTCATTATTGAAAGAATTGGCTTCATAAGGAAAGGGCATATATCTGAAGTAAACAAATGTCTAGTAGGTAGAGTTTGAGAACAAGATCTTGTATTTCCAAAGAAGAAATGAAGCAGCTAAGTGGTACTGTGGATAGAGCATTGGACCTGGAATCAGTAAGACTTGAGTTTAAATCCTCTCTCAGAGAAGAGCCTGAACACCCCAAGCAAGTCACTTACCCTCTGTCTGCCTCAGTTTCTTCATCTGTAAAATGGGGATAATAATAGTACTTCCTAGGGTTGTTATGAGATAAAATGACATAATATTTACAAAGTACTTTTCTAATTTTAAAGCACTATAGAAATGTTATTGTTAGGATAAAAGGAGAAAACTCATACAAAGTGCTGTAAATCTTTTAAATTTCCCCTCTTCTCCTCTGATACTGCAGCCACATTGGTGTAAGCCCTTATCACCCCACTCCTTTGCTATCATGATAACCTGCTGGTTGGTCCCCCTGCCTCAAGTCTCTCCCAACTCCAGGCTATTCTTCACTCATTTATCAAAGTGATCTTCCTAAAGCACAGGTCTAACTCTCTCTCTCTCTCTCTCTCTCTCTCTCTCTCTCTCTCACACACACACACACACACACACACACACACACACACTCCACCCCTATTCAATAAACTCCAGTGACTCCCTGTTAACCCCACAATCAAATATAAAATCCCGTTTTCCCATTTGGCTTTTTAAGCCCTTTGTAACCTGATTTATGTGTACCTTTATACTCTTCTTACGTCTTATTCCCCCTCCATGTGCTCTGCTCAATTCAGTGATACGGTCCTCTTTGCAGTTCCCCTGAAAAACATACTTTCTCCATACCAGGCATTTTGTGCATTATTCCTGGAATTCGTTCCCTCTTCATCTCTCTTTCTCATCTTCCTTCCCCCAGGATTCCTTTAAGTCTCAGCTATAAAATCCTAGCTTAATGCTAGTCCATTTCCTCAGAGATTATTTCCAATTTTTCCTGTACACATCTTGTTTATACATAGTTGTTTGCAAATTATCTTCTTAATTAGACTATGAGATCCTTAGGAGCAGTAAGTATATTTGTCTTTAGCACTTAGTGTTGTGCTTGGCACATAGTAGGTGCTTAGCAAATATTTGTTCGCTTGACTTGCATAGTAGTGTGATATTTATTCCTAGTAGAATGAATGAGATAGAGAAGAAAGAAGACAGAGAAAAGTGAAGGGGCTGACAATAGACCCCAAGAGGATTTCCTGAATTAAGTTGATAAGAAGTTAAGGATCCAAGGAAGAGAAAGGATTGATTAAAGGCCTGAGAACCAGAAGAGTGTACTATCTCAGCAGCCTCTGAAGAAAGAAAGTATCTAGTATCTAGCAGGACCCAAGAGTGCCAAATTATGCAGAAAGATCAAGGATGATGAACCTGAAAGGGGCCTCTGTATTTAGTAGTTAGGAGATAACTAGATGCCCTAGAACAGTAGTTTTAAATCTTTTTTTTTTTTTTTATCATGGACTGCTTTGTCTGTGAAGACTACAGAATATTTTTAAATGCGTAGAACAAAATGCACAGGATGACAAAGGAAATAAATTACATTAAAATACAATTACTAAATTAAAAAAAAAAACTAAGTTCATGCACACCAAGTTAAGAATACCTACCTTAGAGAGAGTAATTTCTTTAGGGAGGTGGGAACTAAAGCTTTATTGCCAAAGGTTTTCTCTAAGAAGTTTCATTAGCTCTGCTTCTGGATTACAGAAATCAACAGCAATTCTTTAGGGATGAAGATTCCTTGTCTGACAGAAGGAGAAGGGAAGAAGTACAAAGGACTCTATTGCAGAAGCTACTTACATGTTAACTGCGGTGAGCAGAAGAGGATAGTCAAGATTTGGTCTCAGTGAAAAAAACCAGAATGAAGAAGATGGGTTAGGTCCTGAGTGGAGAACTTGTGTCCTCAAGGCCACATGTAGCCTTCTAGGTCCTTGGGTGTGGCCTTTTGACTGAGTCCAAGTTTTACAGAACAAATCCTTTTATTAATGGGATTTGTTCAATGAGTTTGGAGTCAGTCAAAGGGCTGCACTTAAAGACCTAGGGGGCTGAAGGTTCTCCACCCCTGGATTAGGGGAATGGGAATAGTTCAAGAAACCAAAGGTCATGATAAATGTGAATAATTCATTTAAAGTAGAATAATAAAAAAATAAGAAGTCTGTGATTAAAGAACAGTATTTCAAAGATCTTGTTCTTGGAGGTGTACTATACTGTGAATTCTAAGGTGTAGCTGTGTCAGACATGGCTTCAGTGGGGTGAAAGTGGTCATTAGAGTTGAGAATACAGAAGAATTGAGAGATCAGGTTGCCAAAAGGTTTTTCCGGATAAATGTAGAGGGAGACCACGAATCAGGAACCAACTCATGAAAAAAGTTGGTTGGTTGTCATCCTTCATTGTTGAAGAGGACCAAAATGACATTGCTATGCTAGAGTCAAGTTACAATGTATCTGACTGTGGCTGCTCAGATCAATGCAAGCTTGGAATGCTCTACCACAGGCTGGACACAAATAGTCCACGTGAACATTTGGGGTGAATTCTCTAAATTTGAATGAAAAAAGTAATAAAATGATCTTAACAGGATTGAGACCTGGAACAGCAAGTTGGTAGAGTAGATAGACTGCTGGGCCTGGAGTTAGGAAGACCTAACTTCAAATCCAGTCTCAGGAACTTACTAGCTGTGTTACCCTGTGCAAATCAATTAACCTCTATTTGTCTCAGTTTCCTCATTTGTAAAATGGAGATAATAATAATATCTACCTCACAAGATTGTTGTCAGGATCAGATAATACAAAATTATGAAGTGCTTGGTATATTGCTTGGTACATAGTAAGTACTATATACATATTTTTTTTAAAGATGGAGCCACAACAAGGGTAGGAGAATAGGAGCTTTACCTAGTACACCTAAATTTAAAGAACACTGATAGCATTTGCATTTCTTCAGTAGGCAGAGACAACTGAGAGTAGTACCATGTTAGCACAAAAAATTAGTTAAAATGAGAAATTAGCATTCTCCCTAACTTATTAGCCACCCAGCAATGCCCCTCCTCTTTCCTGTCCTGCCCTACTTCCTCTTCCAGGAGCATCTTCATTGTTTCTTGGTGTCCTCAACCTATAAGCCTTTGTGGATCATGGTCTATTTTCTAAGCATAATGTCATTTGAAAAGTTCGAGTTCGTAGGGGAATTTATCATTAAAGGAGGGATATTCCAAAGGGTGCAATGGTATGGGTTAATTGATTAATGAACCACCTGGAATAAGACTGGGGAGAGATAGAGATGAAAAGAATAAAGGTGAATATTTAGGAGGAGGGAGTATGTGCAAGATATTGGTGCTTTAGGCTGGGATGACTAGGAACTGAGAAGTCATTAAAATAGGAAGCAAATTGTTATGCCTACTTCCTCAGCAGAACTTCTACTAATGAATATGCAGTATTAAGCTGTCCTTAGTTCAAAATAGGATTTAGAACTTTGGTGTCTAGAGCATGTGCTTTTACATGGTGCTTCCTCCACGTGCACGAGGGTTTCCCTGATTAAGATAACAGGGATTTAGGTTTCTTTTTGCCCTAGGCTTCCACTTTCTAGCAAACAGGGCTACTGGCTAAGTATTTGACTCCTGAAGCTTTGACCACCAAATGCTCGAATGATTTCTATTTGCCATTTATGTTGTACTCTGACTTCTAAATAATGAATGAAATATATGTGGTAATAGTCTAATATGAAATTTATTCTTGTGCAGCTAAACATACCTTCAACCTGGATGAATACAGCCTCTCTCAGTCCACTTTGGAACAGGTATGCTATATTGCCAGGCAATTTTAATGTGCTTTATAGTCTCTTCCCATTCATTTGGAGTACAGAAATCAACTTGCCATTTCTTTTTTCTCAATCTTTTTTTATCTCCTTCCTTTCCTCCCCATTTTTTAGGTCTTTCTAGAGTTGTCAAAGGATCAGGAGCTTGGAGATTTTGAAGAAGAGCTGGATACAACAGTAAAATGGAAACTCCTCCCTCAAGAAGAGCCTTGAAGGGCCAAACATCCCAAGTTCCCTTTAAGTTCAGTGGAATCATTTGTAATCCTGTTAATTTACCTTATTGATCTTATATTTTGTCACAGAAGTAAGTTAATCAAATATTTTTGAGTCATGTATTTTTACTCACTGACTAATTACATTTAAATTAGTGAAGAAAGATAAGAGGACTGGGATGAAAGCCCATGACTGGCTTCAGCTAGATGTTTAGGGATTTCCTCTGCATTTGCATGCCATTCTAAGCATATTTTCTGCATTCCTATGAAATCAATAAACTATATATATATAAAAAACTTTTCACCAAGAATGACAGTGGGACTGCCACATGTAGCCTAGTATAATAGTCTCCAGTGAATTACCTAAACAAATAGAATTTCATCCCATCCTCTCCAGCAGAACACTCTCTTCTTTCATTTCTTCTCTCTCACCGATCAATGATTTCCCACCTACTGAGTGCTTTCTCTGCTGCCTACAAAGAGGCCCGTAACTCCTCTATCCTTAATAAACAAAAAAATAAAATATTGATTTGATCTGAATGTTCTTGCTGGCTAGCTATACTAGCCAGCTATACTATATAGCTTCATGGCTATACTCCTTAGAAAGCCAGCTACATTTGGCTTCCTACATCCTCTTCTTTCATGATCTGACCACATCATTCAACCAAAATTGTTCTTTTCAAACTTACCGATGATTTTTAATTTTCAACTCTAATGGCCTTTTCTTAATCTTCATTCTTCTTGACCTCTCTGTAGCCTCTGACTCTGAATAATCTCTCCTCTAGATTTTCATGACACTGCTCTGCTCTGGTTCTCCTATCTGTCTGATCACTCCTCAGTCTCCTTTGTTGGATCTTCCTCCAGGTTATACCTCCCAACTGGAGATGGCCCCAAAGGATCTATCCTTAGCCTTCTTCTCCTCTGCTATCACGATTAGTAACATCAATGTTTTTCTCTATGCCAATGATTCCCAGAGCTACTTATCTAGCCGTTATCTCTTTCCTAACCTCCAGTCTTATATTACCAACTGACTCTTAAACATCTCAAATTGGATATCCTATAGAAATCTCAAGTTCAACATAGCCAAAACAAAACTAATTATCTTTCTCTCCGAACACTTCTCTCTTCTGAATTTAATTACATTTGAGTGTGCCACAAATCTCCTTATTACTCAGACTCATAGTTTCAGTGTCATTTTTTTTTTGGGTGAGGCAGTTGGGGTTAGGTGACTTGTCCAGGGTCATACAGTTAGGAAGTGTCAAATGTCTGAGGCTAGTTTTGAACTCAGGTCCTCATGACTCCAGAGCCATGCTGTAACCACTGTGTCACCTAACTACCCCTAGTATCATCTTTAACTCCTCACTCAAACTCACCCCACATATCCAATCTGTTGCTAAATCTTGTCATTCCTAACTTTACAATGTTTCTTGTATTTATTCAGTATATATCTTGTTTGCACATAATTATTAACATATTGTCTCTCTTTTGAACTCTTTGAGAGCAGGGACTTTATTTTGTCATTCTTTGTGTTCCCAGTGCTTAGCATAGTGCCTGAAATGTAGCAGGTGCTTAATAAATGCTGTTGATTGATTTAAAAACAATAAAATCATATACCCAGAGAATCTCAAGTTGTAGAGATTGTTCAGTGGACTACATTCATTCTCTTCCCGTGAGTAATGGAAAGTGATATGCTCTAATAGTTCTAGTCAGGAATTTCAGTACCAAGTAAGATGGCTATGGGACCCATCATCATCATTGTCCCCACCAATCATGTTCTTCTTCCTTATGAAATTAATATCCTTGGATAGCACTGGAAAGTGTACCATCAAGGTAAGTAAACTTATCTACAGCATTCAAAATTTCTCCATTTATTGTGACCAATGATTCCACATATGGATGGTTTGGTGCTGTCTGGTGCAGAACTTCTGTTTTCTTGGTGTTGATTGTCAGGACAAAATTAACGGAGCAGAGAATCAATCAATACTCTGTTGCATCTCAGCCTCAGAAGCTACATTGAGTGCACAATCATCAGTCACACATCAACTCCCTTTCCACTTTGGTCTTAGCTTGTAACCTTTTCAACTTAAATAGTTTATTATTGGTATAGAAGCTTATCATGATACCTTTTTCATCCTTGTTGAAGGCATCTGACAACATTGCAGAAAACATCATGTTGAAAAGCATGGGGGAAAACACACCATCCTGCTTTACTCCATAGGTGACTGGGAAAACATGACATCATTGTGGAGCATAAATGATGAAACTGATGCATGTATTGCCAGAGCTGGCTCAGGGTTTGGGAGGGTTTGAGAGAAAGTGTGGGAGAGAAGAGGTATCAGGCTGCATACCAAACTGAAAGTCTATAGAACTGTTGTGCTAAATAAATTGTTGTGTGTCTGTGAAACATGGACAGTTTATCAGTGCCATGCCATGTTCAGAAAAGTGAAGCACTTCCATTTGAATTGTCTCAGTAAGATCCTGAAGATTGGCTGGCAAGATAAGGTACCAGACACTGAGGTCCTCTCTAGAGCTGAACTGACAAGCATTTAAACTCTATTGTGAAGAGCACAATTCTGATGGACTGGCCATGAAGTTTAAATATTAAACACACTTACTCAAAAGACTGTTTTATAGAGAACTCTCACAAAATAAGCCTTCACATGATAGCCAGAAGAAGCCTAAGAGTATAAGGATACTCTTTAAAGTATGTCTGAAAAACTATAGTATTAACTGTGAGTTGTGGGAAATGCTGGCACAGCATAGCATGTCCACATCAAAGAAGGCACTCCATGAACCAAATAGAACTGTAGAAGCACAAAGGAAATGTAAAATGCACAAATACAGGGCCACTTTCACTCTAAATGTTCTAAATGACCACTTGTGCCCAATCTATGGTAGTGCCTTCCCAAACTCACATTGGTCTGATTAGCCCAAACACACTGTACCCCGATTCCAACATTGTGATGTCATTGGTCTTCTTTGAAAATGAGGAAAGAACAACAATATCCTTGGACCAAAAGACACACCTCATCACCAAACATGTGCAAAACTGGCAAAGTATCATCACACAACCTGGAAATAACTCCCACATCATCTCTAATGTGTGAAGTGGTAAAAAAATGGATTACATCCTTAAAGAACAATTTCATTTACTTTATCCACTCCTATACTCCAGAAATGGACTGGCTTTCTCACTCAAATGATTGTTAGCCTAAACCAGGAATGAGGAACCTGCATCCAGGAATGAGGAACCTGCATCCTGGAGGCCACATTTGGCCTTCTAGGTCCTTAAGTGTGGCCCTTTGGCTGAATCCAAACTTCACAGAACAAATCTCCTAAACTATCATAAGCTCTTCAAAGTTGGCTAATACTTTTGAACAATGAAACCCAAAATACAGAAAGTAGTCTTCTCAGACATAATACCAATAAATATTATATATCCATTTTTCTTTTGAGTGGCTTCCACTTTGGGGATAGTTGGACTGGACATAGTGGACATAGAATAAGCTCCAATAAGCAACACAGAAAATACTGCTCTATTTAAAATTTTAATTCCCACTTAGATTGGAAAATCTAGGCCATGTTAGGGTTAGCACATAAAGGCAAATGATAGTTGTGGTAAAGGCAATATTAGAACTAGATTATACAAAGAAAGTGAAACTATATGTTATGTTGCTACATGACTGGAGTATATAGTGATGGTGGGGATTAAAGGATTTATATCTAAGGAAGGGGATATGTAATCCAACTGATACTCTTGCTAAACCCCTGGGTGAAGGTCAAGGAGTAGACAGTATCAAAGCTATAACCAAGGAAGAACAAGGGATTGGCAAATATTGGATTTATAGTTTGTTTCTACCCATACAAATATTCCCCTGGGGAGAGGAAGTTGATATTCAAGTATGAGTAATATGGAGGTAAGAAGAGATGATTAATCTGTAGCCAAAAGCCAAGAGATAAACTTCAGGCAAAGGGTGTATGACCCCTTAGCTAAGTAACAGAGTTAAGCTTTCTTTGTCTGTTTGCTCTTTCTCACTCTTCATTGCTGTCATTCCCAAAATCCCATGTTTGATCATAGCAGATGACCTGAGCACATCCTTGCAACCATGATCCATATTTGTGAACATGATACCCTCTCCGTAAGAAAACATCTTCCTGAAAAATGGTATGAGCATCTGCAGAAGTGACCAGTAAACTAGAATATTGGGCATATATGGAATTCCTATCCATGTAAAATAACCTCAGTAACAGGTTGGTTAGGATTTTCATCTGTACTCAATCCTGGGAAATGGTCATGGGCCAAGTAATCTGGATTCTGGAGAGAAGAGAACTGGGCAATCAGAAGCTCTCCCCTTTGAGGTCAGAACCAATGGAGGAATTTTTCAGATGTTTCTTATTGCGTATAGTTTGTAGGACATGTCAGCATTCATCATAGATATTTGCTGAACTAATCCAAACTGAAGCTGTAGTAAGGAAAGCAAAGGTTGGGGAGTGTCAATTGCCAAACTGCATGTGGGAGCCATGACACCACGCTAGTTGTAGAGCACCTAGTGGGTGTAACTAAGGACAAGACATCTACTCTTGCTGACCTTGAATCCTTATGCCAATTGGAGTGTGCACATAATCCACATGGCACTCACCCTATCCCCAGCTGGCAAATGGGCCCTCTTATTCTATTTTGGGGTCAAAAGTTGTGTCACTACAAATCAATAGCTTCATCACTGTATTGCTTATCACCAAAGTTGTGTGTATATCCTTCCAGAAACCATATCTGTGATGAATGTACGCTGCTATAGAAAAGCAGAGGAGTTTCTGGTCCAGTGGTTTCTTGAATCTAGTCTCTAGGATGATTTACCAAAAAAAAAAAAAAGGATTAAGTGCTTTTGGAGGTAGTCATAGCTGGCTCTTTTTTTATTTCTTCCCTGACACAGAGTCACCTATGCCTTAAGTTCCCTTCCCCACTCAGAGGGCTCTATACATCTTGAGAAAACAGCTCGGGTCCCTTTCAAAAGGCAGATCTTCTCTTTTGGGGGGATGGTTCAGTCAACTCCTTCCAAGAAAGATCTTTGGTGGACCAAGATTTGGGAAGTAGAAGCTTTTGCTTTATCATAACTATGGCAAATTTACTTGGAAAAAGGAGGACTCTTGGCTGCCTTAGTGATAATTCTGAGTCTCAAGATGAAAGCAATATCCTTATCCAGCCCCTGTGAAATAAGGGAGCAGCCCCTCAATAGAAGCTTCTAAAGGGGTAGACATCTGGAACTAATTTCCCATTGAAGCTCCCAGGGAGAGAGATATTTTAATTGTTCAGCTGGGAAACACCAAGGATAGTGTGGTAAAGGGCAAGTCTTGGTATTAGCTCTATACTGGGACAGTCTGCATGAAAGAGGACAATGATCTCTTAGCTTTCTTACTACAGATGACCCCAATTCATGATGAAGAAGAGGTGACTGTACCAGAGGTGTCTTCATTTGGCTATAGCCCTGGTGCTGCTGGTGATGCTCCTACTCACTATCGCTTCTTCCATCAGGAGTCTTACTGTGAACTACAATGCTTTAGCAACACCCACAATATTGATCAGATCATTGAAATCTTGGACATGGTCTACTAAATTGGAGAAATGAAGATTACTGGTGTTTCTCTTTCACATTTGGTCACTCTTTCAAAGGACCATTACATTCTATTTGGTTGTATTCCTTTTTTATATTTTTCATTTAGCTTCTCCCCACTTCTTTTTCATTCCAATACTGCTCTGCCAGACTCCCCTTCTCAATCCCAAGATATGGATCATCCAGGAATGGCTCAAAAAACCATTTAAATTGTAGTTCTAGAAGACTTTCAGGAGCTTGCCACCAAAGTTTGGGATATGATAGGAACAATATCTACCTGATTCTTTCCCTACCCCCTGCCATATATTTTAGGCTAGTTCTTTACTTAAAAGTCAAAGGAACTGTCCCTTTGACTGGCCCAAGGGACTAAGACTCAGGAAGCCTAACCATTAATTCAGCTTCCTGGTAGTCTCAGGATTCATTAACAAGGCTTCTTGGTTACCTTAGGGCATTAAAAGGCCCACCCACATGAAGCAAGGACCTTTCAAATTTGTTGATTGTACCAAGACTTCTCAAATAACCATAGTCTGCCCTGCTGACCAGTCATGTTTCCATAAGGAGATAGAGGCAGACTGTATCTACACAAGCTAAGTGCTGTGTGCTTGTTCAGTATCCTTTCTATGTCATAGCTAAGTAAACCTTTTATTAACTATTGAGTAACTTATGCATGTCTCATTTCACTCCAATAGCAGACCTAAATGACCTGGGGACTGGCCCACTTCACTTGACTTTATGACAATATCACCAGCAGTCCAAAGGTCAAAGTCCTTATCCACTTATCTAAAGTCCTTAGCCACTAGGACATTGCATCAATAGCCTAAACAGAAGCTTTAAGCACCTTCCCCTGGACTATAGGAAGACCCACAGGGAAATTTATTCTTTAAGCTTTGTTATTAATTACAAGAGTTTTAGCTACTGTGAGCGTATCCAGTGCATTAAGGCGAGGATGTAGTATTATAACTGGGAAGTGACTGGAACAGTGGATGACTACTCATGGCCAGAACCATGGGGTGGATTATAGTGGACTTTAGCTAGGTTCCCACTGCTGCCCAAAGTGAATGCCATTGTTTACATAAAATCATTTTAAAGAAATACACCAAGGATAGCAACGCAGTAGACATTGAACTAGATAGTAGAGGGAGAAGTCCAGAGCTATGAAACGCTAACACACAGCCCTGACAAAATAGCTCTATGCTCATTTTAATGACATGATTTTAACAGCTGCCTGGATGGCCCCAAAGTGGAACTCTCTCAAAGCAGTTGAAAGGAAGAGAGTTGTGGCTTTTCTCATGTGACAGGAGTTGTACTTCCAAATTAGCTCTTTGTCATAGTCATCAGGTACTCCTCCGTGAGGATTATGGAGGCAATGTGATATTACATTCAGCTTAGCTGCCAACTTCATGTATCCTTTAATGATTATGCACCTGAATCTTTCTATAGTAACAATGAAAGGGGCACTTCTAAATTATTGCTCAAGGAATCATTGTTACCAAATCCAAATAGCTAGGGAGCCCTCAGAAATAATTCAGGCCTTCTCTAACAAAAGATAAGAAAGAAGTTATGGCTCTGAACTGGATATTAGAGAAAGTATATGATAGACCACTGTAAATTATTGAATGTATTTTTTCAATATTGTACAGCAATTTTTACAAAAACTACATGTGTTTTGCCCAGAGGCAGTATCATAGCCAATAAGTTTCATCTGAAGTATGATTATTTCTAATTTTGAAAAAAATTAGTGCATAAAGCACTCATAAATCAACTACTTTAAACATATTTAATAAGCAATTACTATGTGTAAGCCACTATGATAAGCATGGCAGGGGAAGGTAAGAAGAAAAAAGTAAAAGCTGTTCCTTTCCTCAAGGAGTTTCCGTTCTAATAGGAAAGACAACATGAATATTAATAGTCATGTACAAGATCCAATCACAGTAGATAGAAAGCAATCTTAGAGCAGAAAACACTAGCAGCTGGGGGAACATGGAAAGGACTCCTAGAGAAAACATTTGAGCTTAGTCTTGAGGAAATCTAGGAATTCTAAGAATTAGAGGTTAGGAGGGAGAGAATTCTAGGCATGGGGGGTGACAGCCAAGGCAAAGGCACAGATGACAGATGGAATGTCGTGAATGAAGGATAGCAAGTAGGTTAGTATGGCTGGCCTGTAGAGTATGTGGAGCATAATAATGTATATGAAGGCTAGCAACTACTGTAAAGGTATGGGCCTCTGTGTAGTATTGCCTCTGATAGGCATAACATTTTATGTGAAAAAGGACCAGGATGAAGCCTATCATTACCGCATGTTTTTCCATCTTCCACACTATCCCTAGACAGCTAGTATCATGGAATGCAAAATGGATTTTTTTTAAAAAAGACAATCTTTTTTATTTTATTTTTTAAATTTGTTTTTAGTTTTCCACATTCACTTTCATAAGATTTTGAGTTCCAAATGTTTTCTCCCTCTCTCCCCTCCCCTCTTCCCAAGACGACATGCAATCTGATATAGGCTATACTTGTACAATCATATTAAACACATTTCCACATTAGTCATGTTGTGAAAGAAGAATTAGAACCAAGGGAAAAACCACGAGAAAGAGAAAATGAGAGAGAGAGAGAGGAGAGAGACAGACAGACAAATAGAGAAATAGCATGCTTCGATCTGCATTCAGACTCCATCGTTCTTTCTCTGGATGTGGATAGCATTTTCCATCATGAGTTCCTTGGAATTGTCTTAGATCATTGTATTGCTGAGAAGAGCTGAGTCTATCAAAGTTGATCCTTGCAACCCAAAATGGATTTTTAAAACAACACCTTCATCACACACTTGATCATCAGAATATCATCCCAGTATACAATTCCTATAATGTTATCCTCCTGATTAAAGATCATCAAAGACTCCCTTAGCATTTAAGTTCATCTCAGATCTGCTTCCAACCCACATCTTTTATTGATCTTTAAATGTATTCAGCTTTCTCCCCCCTCTTGGGGCAGTTAGGTGGCACAGTGGATAGAGTGCCATGCCTAGAGTCAGGAAGATAAGTCCAAATCCAGCCTCAGACATTTACCAGATTGTCACCCTGGGCAAGTCACTTAACCTTCTTTGCCTCAGTTTCCTCATCTGAAAATGGCAAACCACTCCAGTATCTTTGCCAAGAAAACCCCAAAAGGGATCAAGAAGAGTAAGACATGACTGAAAATGACTTAACAACAACAACAATTCTCCCCTCTATGCCTATGCTCATAGCCACTGCCTTACACACGCCTAGAATATACTGCCATGTTTCATCTCCCATACATATGGAAAGACTTCTTGTCCTTCCTAGTCCCTGCATAAATGCTTTGGATTCCATGACTTCTGTTAGGCCACTTGCTGTTTTCAGCTCCCCTAAGGTATTGCTTCTATGTTGCCTTCCTTCTTTATCTTGTGACTCCTAGCTGGCTTCCCTAACCCTTGCCTGGCAAATTTGTTTCAACCTTCTGCTTCTCTCAATGGCTTACTCTTCCCTGTTAGTCACTGTGATATGCTCATTTCCCTTAGTATCCTAGTTCTTAGCACCCTAGTTCAGTAGTTCCTTACTGAATACCTAAGAGAATCTCTTTTTAACATGCCTGGGATTTAACATTCATAAGGAAAGGGACATGTTGTACATTCTAAGGGTGAATTAAGCATTGATAGATGGAGAGCTTTATACTTTTATATAGTTTTTAAAAATAGTTTTATTTATTCTATTTCTAGCAGCTAGGTGGCACAGTAGATAGAGTGCCTGGCCTGGAGTCAAGAAGACTCATCTTCCCAAGTTAAAGTCTGGCCTCAGAAACTTACCAACTGTGTGACCTTGGGCAAGTCACTTAACTCTGTTTGCTCATCTGTAAAATGAGCTAGAGAAGGAAATTATAAACCACTCCTGCATCTTTGCTAAGAAAATCCCAAATGGCGTCATGAAGAGTCAGACACACCTGAAACAACTGAACAAAAACAAGAGAAGAAAATTAGACTAATTAGACTAGTTAGACTAATTTAGACTAGTCAGATTAGCATTGAAGATAGAACACCAAAAGTCTACTGGCAAACAGGATAAACAGAGTAAATCTGGAATTAATTGAAAGAAATAAGCTCAGTCCAGAATGCCCAAAGGAACAAAGCACAAATTTCCCTACAACTGCTTTGCTGTAAAAGATATTCTCTTTTTCTGGAAGACAAGAAGAAACAAAACACTATGATCCGAGCTCTCAGGATACCCTAAAAGGCAAGGATAAAATAGCTTAGAAATTTACATACAATAAATCTGCCACAAGATCTTTTGTAATAATAATGGCTAGCATTTATGTAACACTTTAATATTTGCAGAAAATTTTGCTAATCTTATCTCATTTGATTCTTACAACTCTAGGAGGTCAGTGCTATTATTATTCCCCTTTTGCAGAGCAGGAAACTAAAAGCAGAGGTTAAGTTACTTAGCCAGGATCATACAGACATAAGTGTCTGAAGCAGAATTTTAACTCAGGCTTTTCTGACTTCAAGTCCCATACACCCTAGTTGATTTTTTATCCCCATATTTAATTTTTGGTTGTTGTTGTTGTTGTTGTTTGACAGTCATGTCTGACTCTTCATGACCCCTTTTGGGGTTTTCTTGGCAAAGATACTGGAGCAGTTTTGCATTTCCTTCTCCAGCTCATTTTACAGATTCGAAAAAAGAGGCAAACAGAGTTAAGTGACTTGCCCAAGGTCACACAGTTACTCTTTGCAGATGACATGATGATATACTTACAGAATCCTAGAGAATCAAGTAAAAAGCTACTTGAAATAATAAACAACTTTAGCAAATTTGCAGGCTATAAAATAAACCCACACAAATCATCAGCATTTCTATATGTTGCCAACAAAGCCCAACAGCAAGAGATAGAAAGAGAAATCCCACTTAAACTAACTGTAGACATTATAAAATATTTAGGAGTCTACCTCCCGAAACAAACCCAGGAACTCTATGAACACAATTACAAAACACTCTTCACACAAATAAAATCAGATCTAAATAATTGGAAAAACATCAGTTGCTCATGGGTAGGCCAAGCTAATACAATAAAAATGACAATCCTACCTAAGCTAATTTACTTATTCAGTGCCATACCAATCAAACTACCAAAAATTATTTTATAGAGTTAGAAAAAATAATAAGATTCATTTGGAAAAACAAAAGGTCCAGAATATCAAAGGAACTAATGAAAAGAAATGCAGGGGAAGGTGGCCTAGCAATTCCAGATCTTAAATTGTATTATAAAGCAGCAATCATCAAAACTGCTTGGTACTGGCTAAGAAATAGGGAGGTGGATCAGTGGAATAGGTTAAATATACAAGACACAGTAGTCAATGACTATAGTAATCTATTATTTGATAAACCCAAAGACCCCAGCTTCTGGGATAAGAACCCACTCTTTGAAAAAAACTGCTGGGAAAATTGGAAAAGAGTATGACAGAAACTAGGCATAGACCCAAGTCTCACACCATATACCAAAATAAAGTCAAAATGGGTTCAGGACTTAGATATAAAGGCTGATACCATAAATAAACTGGGAGAACAAGGAATAGTTTACCTATCAGATCTATGGAGAACAGAAGAAATCATGACCAAACAGGAGATAGAGAACATTATGAAAAGCAAAGTGGATAATTTTGATTACATTAAATTGAAAAGTTTTTGCACAAACAAAGCCAATGCAACTAAGATTAGAAGGAATGTAGAAAATTTGGAAAGAATTTTTACAACCAGTCTCTCTGATAAAGGCCTCATTTCTAAAATATATAGAGAATTAAGACAAATTTATGAGAACACAAGCCATTCCCCAATTGATAAATGGTCAAAGGATATGAACAGACAGTTCTCAGATGAAGAAATTAAAGCCATCTATAGTCATATGAAAAAATGCTCTAAATCGTTATTGATTAGAGAAATGCAAATCAAAACAACTCTGAGGTACCACATCACACCTATCAGATTGGCCAACATGACAAAACAGGAAAATGATAAATGTTGGAGAAGATGTGGGAAAATTGGAACACTAATACATTGTTGGTGGAATTGTGAAGTGAGCCAACCATTTTGGAGAACAATTTGGAACTATGCCCAAAGGGCTACAAAAATGTGCATACCCTTTGATCCAACAATAGCACTTCTAGGTCTATATCCCCAAAGAGATGAAACAAATGGGAAAAGGACCCACATGTACAAAAATATTCTTAGCAGCTCTTTTTGTGGTGGCAAAGAATTGGAAATTGAGAGGATGTCCATCAATTGGGGAATGGCTGAGCAAGCTGTGTATATGAATGTAATGGAATACTATTGTGCTCTAAGAAATGATGAACAGGCTGACTTCAGAAAAACCTGGAAAGACTTATGTGGTCTGATGCTGAGTGAAGTGAGCAGAACTGAGAGGACTTTGTACACAATAACAGCCATGTTATGCAATAACTAATATTGTTAAACTGAACCCTTCTCAGCATTATGAGGATCTAAGACATCTCCAGAGGCCTCAGGATGGAAAATGCTGTCCATGTCCAAAGAAAGAATTATGGAAGTTGAATTGCTATCACTTGTTTTTACCTTCTGTTGAGTTTTGTTTCACCTTTCTGAAGGTTCCTCTTACTGGTTTTCATTTTTACTTACAACTTCACTAATGTGAAAATATGTTTAATAGGAATGTAAATGTAAAGCCTATATCAGATTGTGCACCGTCTTGGGAAGGGTGGGGGGAAGAAAGGGGGAGAAAAATTTTCAACTCAAAAGCATATGGAAGTGATTGTTGATAAATCAAAATAAATTAATAAAATTTCAAATTAAAAAAAAAGAGAGGAGCAGTGACACCAATCAGATGAGTATCAGCTGTTGTTATTATATCCTAGCTTTATTAGCCCAAAATGTTTTAACATTCATTTTATTAATCTCTTTTTTTGACTTTTAGAATTTCTTGTTGGTATTTAATTGGGGATTTAATTTTTTCTCTAGATTTTTTTAGTTGCATCCCTATTTGATTTATCTACTCTTTCCCTTTTTTGTTGATATAAGCTCTCAGAAATATAAATGTTCCCATAAGTCCTGCTTTGGCTACATCCCCAAAATTTTGGTATGTTGTTTCATTGTTGTCGTTTTCATTAATGAAATTATTGTTTCTATGATTTGTTCTTTGACTCATTCTTTAGGATTACATTCTTTAGTTTCCAATTAATTTTAATCTGTGCTTTCAAGACCCTTTATTGAATGTGATTTTTATTGTATTATGGTCTGAAAAGGGTGCATTTAATGCTTATCTGCATTTATTTGTAAGGTTTTTATGCCCTAATCCATGGTCATTTTTGTGAAGGTGTCATGTACAGCTGGAAAAAGATATAATCCTCTTTATTCTCATTCAATTTTCTTCAAATGTCTATCATATCTAACTTTTCTAAAATTTTATTCATCTCCTTAACTTCTTTCTTACATATTTTTGGGTTAGATTTATCTAGGTTTGAGAGGAGGTAAATTGAAGCCCTCCACTAGTGCAGCTTTGCTATCTGTTTCTTCCTGTAACACTTTTCCACCAAGAATTTGGATATTATGCCATTTGGTATATTTATTAAGTATTAATTCATTGTTCATGTTGCCTTTCAACAAAATGTAGCTTCCCTGATTGACTCCTTTAATTAGGTCTATTTTTGCTTTTGCTTTGTCTGAGATTGTGATGGCTAGTCCTATCTTTACTACAGTTGAAGCATAATAAATTTTGCTCGAAATGCTCATTTGAACTCTGTGTGTGTGTGTGTTTCTATCTCAAATGTGGCTCTTGTAAATAACATATTATTGTAGTCTTGTTTCTAATCCATTCTGCTAACCTCTTCCATTTTTGGCCAAGTTCTTCCCATTCAGATTTACAGTGATGTTAGGTAACTGTGTATTTCCTTCCATCCTGTTCTATTACTTCTCTCTCTCTCTCTCTCTCTCTCTCTCTCTCTCTCTCTCTCTCTCTCTCTCTCTCTCTCTCTCTCTTTCTCTCTCTCACCATGTCCTTCCTCAAAAGTGTGTTTTGCTTCTGACCACTGCCTCCCTTAATCTATTCACCCTCTTTTTACATCCTCCTTTTTCTTATCTCCCGCCCATCTTCTCTGTTATGTATAATGAATTTCTATACTCAACTATTTGTGTAAATATTTTCTTTCCTCTTTGAATCAGTTCAGATGAATGTGAAGTTTAAGAGTTGTCTGTTCCACATTTTCCCTTCTGTTGTAAAAACTTCCATTCATGCCTCTTTTATGTGAAATAACTTTCACCACTATTCCTCTCCCTTCCTTCTTCTCCCAGTGCACCCCTCTTTTTCACTCTTCTATTTTTCTTTTGACATCATCCCAACGTAATAGACTCACATCTATGCCTTCTAAATAGATCCCTTCTAACTGCCTTAATGATGATAAAGCTTTTAGGAGTTACATATATCATCTTCCTGTTTGGTAATGTAAATGGCTTAACCTTATTAAGTTCCTTATGATTCCTCATTCATGTTTACCTTTTTATGTTTTTCTTTAGTTTTGTGTTTGAATGTCAAATATTCTATTTGAAAGTCCTCTATTTCATTAAATATTCATTTTTTCCCTGCAGAATTACATTTAGTTTTGCTGGGAACGCTATTCTTGGTTATAATCCTAGCTTCTTTGCCATCCAGAACATTATATTCCAAGTTCTCCATTCCTTTGTATTGATGACTATTAAATCTTGTGTGATCCTAACTGTGGTCCCTTGGTATTTGAATTGTTTCTTTCTGGCTGCTTTCAATACTTTCTTCTTGACTTGGGAGCTCTTAAATTTAGCTACTATATTTCTGGGAGTTTTCACGTAGGACATCTTTCAGGAGTAACTGTTGGATTCTTTCAATTTCTACTTAGTTCTCTGGTTCTATGATATATGGGCAATTTTCATTTGTAATTTCTTGAAATATGATTTCTGGGCTCTTTTTTTTTGATCACAGCTTTCATGTAGTCTGATAATTCTTAAATTATCTTTCTTCAATCTATTTTCTTGGTTAATGTTTTTCCTAATGAGGTATTTCACAGTTTCTTTTATTTTTTTCAGTCTTGACTTTAAAAAAAAATTTCTGTATGTGTCACGGAGTTATTAAGTTCCACTTGGCCATTTCTAATTGTTAAGGAATTGTTTTCTTCAGTGGGGTTTTGTGCCTCTTTTACCACTTGCCCAATTCTGATTTTTTAAGGGGCTATTTCTTTAGAATTTTTCTGTACTTCTTTTACCACTTGGCCACTTCTGATTTTTTAAAAGCATTAATTTCCACAAGATTTTGAGTTCCAAATTTTCTCCCCATCTCACCCCTCTCCCAACTCCAAGATGGCATTCATTATGAATACCTCTTTCCCTAATCTACCATCCCTTCTATCACCACCGCCTCCTTTTCTTATTCCTTTCCCCTTCTATTTTCCTGTAGGGTAGGAAATTCTATACCACATTCCCTGTATATCTTGTTTTCCAGTTGCATGTAAAGACAATTTTTAACATTTGCTATTAAAGCTTTGGGTTCCAAATTCTCTCCCTCCCTCCCTCCCTCCCCACCCACCCTCACTGAGATGGCAAGCAACTCAATACAGGTTATACATGCGTAGTCATGCAAAACACTTCCGTAGTGGTCATATTGTGAAAAACTATGTTTCCCTTCATCCTATCCCACTCCCCATTTATTCTGTTTTCTCTTTTGATTGTGTCCCTCCTCAAAAGTGTTTGTTTCTGATTACCCCTCCCCCAATCTGCTCTCTCTTCTATCATTCCCCTCTCTTATCCTTTCCCCTCTATTTTCCTGTAGGGTAAGATAGATTTTCATATCCAATTGAGTGTTTGTTATTCCCTCCTTAAGCCAAATCCAATGAGAATAAGATTCACTCATTCCCTCTTCCCTTCCCCCACTTCCCTTCCACTGTAAAAGTTTTTTCTTATCTGTTTTATGTGAGATAATTTATCCCATTCTACCTCTCACTTTTTCCTTCTCCCAGTATAATCCTCTCTCACACCTTAATTTTAGTTTTTAGCTATCATCCCTTCATCTTCAACTCATCATGTGCCATTTATCTATCTATCTATCTATCTATCTATCTATCTATCTATCTATCTATCTATCCATATATTTTCCCCTCTAACTACCCTAATACTAACAAGGGTCTCATGAGTTACCAATATCATCTTTCCATGTAGGAATGTAAACAATTCAACTTTAATAAGTCCCTTAAGATTTCTCTTTCCTAGTAAAAAATGTTGGATAAGATGTGGGAAAATTGGAACACTAATGCATTGTTGGTGGAGTTGTGAAATGATCCAAACATTTTGGAGAGCAATTTGGAACTATGCCCAAAGAGCTATAAAATTGTGCATACCCTTTGACCCAGCAATAGCACTTCGAGGGCTGTATCCCAAAGAGATCATAAAAAAGAGAAAAGGACTCACACATACAAAAATAGCAGTTCTTTTTGTGGTGGCAAAGAATTGGAATTTGAGAGGATGCCTATCAATTGGGGAATGGCTGAACAAGTTGTGGTGTATGACTATAATGGAATTTTATTGTGCTGTAAGAAATGATGAACAGGCATACTTCAGAAAAACCTGGAAAGACTTGTGTGGTCTGATGCTGGGTGAAGTGAGCAGAACCAGAGGAATGTTGTACACAGTAACATCCACGTAGTGTGATGATTAACATTGGTAGACTTAATCCTTCTCAGCAGCACAAAGATCTAAGACATCTGCAAAGGCCTCATGATGGAAAATGCTATCCCCATCCAAAGAAAGAACTATGGAGTTTGAATGCAGATCAAAGCATATTATTTGTTATTTTTTTTCTTCTGTTGTGTTTTGTTTCTTCTTTCTAGTGGTTCCTCCTATTGGTTCTAATTCTTACTTATAACAACACTAGTGTGAAAATATGTTTAATAGGAATGAATAAAGAAAAAAAGATTTCTCTTTCCTGTTTATCTCTTCATGCTTCTCTTGAGTCTTGTATTTGAAAGTCAAATGTTCTATTCAGCTCTGGTCTTTTCATCAAGAATGCTTGAAAGTCCTCTATTTCACTGAATTTCCATTTTTTCCCCTGAAGGATTATACTCAGTTTTGCTGGGTAGGTGATTCTTGGTTGTAATCCTATCTCCTTTGCCCTCCAGAATATCATATTCCAAGCCCTCTAGTCCCTTAATGTAGAAGCTGCTAAATCTTGTGTTAGCCTTATTGTGTTTCCATGACACTTGGATTGTTACTTTCTAGCTCCTTGCAATATTTTCTCCTTAACCTAGGAATTCTGGAATTTGTCTATAATATTCCTAGGGATTTTTCTTTGGGGATGTCTTTCAGGAGGTGATTGGTGGATTCTTTCCATTTTGATTTTACCCTCTGGTTCAAGAATATCAGGGCAGTTTTCCTTGATAGATGATGAAAGATTATGTCTAGACTTTTTTTGATCATGGCTTTCAAGTAGTGCAATAATTTTTAAATTATCTCTCCTGAATCTATTTTCCAGGTCAGTTGTTTTTCCAATGAGATATTTCACATTGTCTTCTATTTTTTCATTCTTTTGGTTTTGTTTTACAATGTCATGATTTCTCATAAAGTCATTAGCTTCCATTTCCTCCATTCTAATTTTTAAGGAAGTATTTTCTTCAGTGAGCTTTTGGACTTCCTTTTCCATCTGGCCAATTCTGCTTTTTAAGGCATTCTTCTCCTCATTGGCTTTTTGGACCTCTTTTGACATTTGGGTTAGGCTATTTTTTAAGATGTTATTTTCTTCAGTATTTTTTGGGTCTCCTGAGCAAGCTGTTGACTTGTTTTTTTCATGATTTTCTTGCATCACTCTCATTTCTCTTCCCAGTTTTTCTTCTACTTCTCTTACTTACTTCGCAAAATCCTTTTTGAGCTCTTCCACGGCCTGGGACTGATTCATATTTTTCTTGCTTTGCCTTTGTTGCCTTCTTCTGGTTGTATGTTTTGATCTTCTTTGTCACCAAAGTAAGATTCTATGATCTAATTTTTTTTGCACTGTTTGCTCACAGTTCTAGCCAATTATTTGACTTTTAAACTCTTAGTTAAGGTAGGGGTCTGCTTCCAGTGTGGGGAATGTACTGTCCCAAACTTTGGGGGTTTTGTGCAGCTGTTTTCAGAGATACTTCTAGGGAGCTGTAAATTTTCAGTTCTTACAAGGTGGTATGATCAAGGGTGATGTGTTTACTCCTTTCCTAGCCTGTGCTCTGGTCTATGAGTGACCACAATCACTATTTTCTGCCTTGGAGCTCTGGAGAGAATTCTCTCTGCACCATCACCACAAGCTCCACCACACCAGAGTTCCTCCTTGCCCCAGCACCACCACCGAGGACTGTGACCAGATCTAAGCATGGACAAAGCAAGAGAGTGCTGCCTCAGTGACAGCAAAGAGACCCCTGCAATCCTCCTCTGATCAGCCCCTTGATCCATCTGTGGGCCAAGTGCTCCAGAAGAAGCCACTGCCCCAAGGCTAAGCTGGGACTGGGGCCAGACCAAGCTTTTCTCTCACCATGCTCCAACAGACCTTTCCTACTGACTTTCTAAGTTGTCTTTGGTGTTTGTGGATTGAGAAGTCTAGAAACTGCCATAGCTCTCCTTGATTCAGTCCCCTGAGGCCTACTCCAGGTTCGCTGAGGCCTGGTCTTTGCTTGTGCAGCCCATGCTTAAACTATACTCCTCTCCTAGCCTGGCACAACAGACCTTTCCTGCTGACCTTCCAGGTTGTCTTGGGCTAGAAATGTGTTTCACTCTTTCTCTTTGTGGGTTCTACTGCTGTAGACTTTGTTTAGAGCCATTTTTTACAGGTATTTGGAGGGGTCTGGGGAGAGTTCAAGCAAGTCACTGTCTACTTCTGATTTTTTAAGGAGTATTTTTCTTCAGTATGTGCTTCCTTTGCTAAGCTGTTGATTCTCTTTTCAAATTTTTTTTGCATTGCTTTTATTATTTCTTCTCCTAATTTTTCCTCTACTAACTTATTTGATTTTTAATATCTTTTTTTGTTCCTTTTCATCTCTTTTTTAGCTCCTCTTAGAATTCTTGTTGGTCTTGAGGGCAGAGCCAAGATGGCAGCGTGAAAGCAGTGACTTGCTTGAGCTCTCCCCCAAACCCCTCCAAATACCCATAAAAAAATGGCTCTAAACAAATTCTAAAGCAGCAGAGCCCACAAAAAGACAGAGTAAAACAATTTTCGAGCCCAAGACAGCCCCGATGGTTGATCAGAATGGCATATTGCGTCGGGTGGGGAGAGAAGTGCAGTTTGGCATGACCACGCAGGCCACAGCAAACCTAGAGCAGGTCTCAGAGGACTGAATCACGGGCAGCTGTGGTAGCTTCCAGACTCCTCAAACCACGAATGCTAAAGACAGCTTAGAAGGTCAGTGGGAAAAGTCTGTTTTTGCAGTGAGAGAAGAGCTAGATCAGAGCCAGTTGCAGAGCGCAGAGTGCAGAGCCCGGGTGGCGGGTGGTGGCTGTGTCCTGAGCTTCCAGCCCACAGACTGAGGGGGAATCAAGTGGCTGATCAGAAGGGGACTGCAGGGATCTCTTTGCTGGTGCTGAGGCAGGAATCTCTTGCTTTGCCCGTGCTTGGATCTGGGTCATAGTTCTGGGTGGCGGTTCTGGGGTGAGTAGGAACACTGGCACAGTGGTGATTGTAGTGGCTGTGGATAAGAAACCCTCCTCACAGTTCCAAGAGAGAAAAGACTCTTGTGGCAGTCACTCAAAGACCAGAGCTCAGGCCAGGAAAAGAGTAAACACCTCGACCTTATCATACCACCTTGGAAGAACTGAAAATTTACAGTTCCCTAGAAGTATCTCTGAAAACAGCTATACAAACCCCCAAAGCTTGGGACAGTACATTCCCCATACTGGAAGCATATTTTTACCTTAACAAAGAGTTTAAAACTCAAGTAGTTGGCTGGGATCATGCAAGAGCAAACCTTCAAAAAGAGTCAGACTTTGGTGAAAAAGAAGATCAAAACATACAACCAGAAGAAGAAACAAAGTCAAAGCTCCCATCCAAAGCCTCCAAGAAAAATATGAATCATCCCAGGCCTTGGAAGAGCTCAAAAGGGATTTTGAGAAGCAAGTAAGAGAAGTAGAGGAAAAACTGGGAAGAGAAATGAAAGTGATGCAAGAAAATCATGAAAAACAAGTCAACAGCTTGCTAAAGGAGACCCAAAAGAATACTGAAGAAAATAACACCTTAAAAAATAGCCTAACCCAAATGGCAAAACAGGTCCAAAAAGCCAAGGAGGAGAAGAATGCCTAAAAAGAAAATTGGCCAAATGGAAAAGGAAGTCCAAAAGCTTACTGAAGAAAATACTTCTTAAAAATTAGAATAGAGCAATTGAAGAGTGACTTTATGAGAAATCAAGACACTGTAAAACAAATCCAAAAGAATGAAAAATTAGAAAACAATGTGAAATATCTCATTGGAAAAACAACTGACCTGGAAAAGATCCAGGAGAGAGAATTTAAAAATTATTGGACTATCTGAAAGCCATGATCAAAAAAAGAGCCTAGACATCATCTTTCAAGAAATTATCAAGGAAAACTGCCCTGATATTTTAGAACCAGAGGGCAAAATAGAAATTGAAAGAATCCACAATCTCCCCTGAAAGAGATCCCCAAAGGAAAACTCCTAGGAATATTGTAGCCAAATTCCAGAGTTCCCAGGTCAAGGAGAAAATATTGCAAGCAGCCAGAAAGAAACAATTCAAGTACTGTGGAAACACAATCAGGATAACACAAGATTTAGCAGCTTCTACATTAAGGGACCAGAGGACATGGAATATAATATTCCGGAAGGTAAAGGAGATAGGATTACAACCAAGAATCACCTACCCAGCAAAACTGAGTATAATCCTTCAGGGGAAAAAATGGTCATTCAGTGAAATAGAGGACTTTCAAGCATTCTTGATGAAAAGACCAGAGCTGAATAGAAAATTTGACTTTCAAATACAAGACTCAAGTGGAACATGAAGAGGTAAACAGGAAAGAGAAATCATAAGAGACTTATTAAGGCTGAACTGTTTACATTCCTGCATGGAAAGATGATATTTATAACTCATGAGACCTTTGTCAGTATTAGGGTAGTTGGAGGAAAAAAATTATATGTATGTATATAGATAGATAGATAGATAGATAGATAGATAGATAGATAGATAGATAGCACAGGGTGAAGTGAAGATGAAGGGGTGATATCTGGAGATTAAAGTTAAGGGGTGAGTGAGGATTATACTAGGAGAAGGAGAAAGGGAGAGGTAGAATGGGGTACATTATCTTGCACAAAACAGGCAAGAAAAGGTTCTTACAGTGGAGGGGAAACAGGGGAAGGTGAGAGGAAATGAGGGAATCTTATTCTCATAGGATTTGGCTTAAGGAGGGAATAACATACACACTCAATTGGGTATGGAAATCTGTCTTACCCTACAGGAAAATAGGGGAGGAAGGGGACAAGAGAGCAGGGGGATGATAGAGAGAAGGGCAGATTGCGAAAAGGGTAATCAGAACGAAGTACTTCTGAGGAGGGACAGGGTCAAAAGAAAGAATAGAATAAATGGGGGGGGCAGGATAGGATTAAGGGAAATAGAGTTAGTTTTTCACAACATGACCACTATGGAAGTGTTTTGCAGAACTGCACAAGTATGGCCTGTATTGACTTGCTTGCCTTTTCAATGAGGTTGGGTAGGGTGGGAGGAAGGGAGAAAATTTGGAACCCAAAGTTTTAAAAACACATGTTTAAAAAAAATGTTTCCACATGCAACTGGGAAATAAGAAACACAGGAAATGAGGTATAGAAATCTATCCTGCCCTATAAGAAAATAGAAGGGAAAGGGAATAAGAGAAGGCGGGGGGGAGAGACAGAAGGGAGGGAAGACTAGGGGAAGGGGTATTCAGAATGCATGCCATCTTGGGGTGGGGGAGGGGCAAGATGGGGTGAAAATATGGAATTCAAAATCTTGTGGAAGTAAATGTTCAAAACTAAAAATAAATAAATTTTTATATATGTATAAAAGAATTCTTGTTGGTCTTGTGTCCAATCAGCATTTTATTTTGAAGCTTTGCTTCAATTCTCATTGTCTTCTTCTGAGTTTTTGTCTTGAGCGTTTCTGTCATCTTAGAAGGTTTGTATGATCAGGGTTTTCTTTGCTCACTTTTCCAACCTATTTCTTGACTTTGGACTTTATGTTAGAGTTGCACTATACTCACCTCTGGGTGTGGGAGTATGTCTGACCTGAGTCTTCTGATTTTTATGTCCTGTTACTTTCTCAGCTAGATCTGAGAGCTTGTAAGTTTTTGGTACATTCAAATTGTTGTTTTCTGGGAACAGGTCTGGTCATTGGCCTCTTTTTCTGTGTTATGGTCCTTACCTTGGTAGGGACCCTTACTCCTTTGCAATTTGACTAGCTGTTGTCTACCTGTAACTGTGACTCAGAACTAGATAATTAGAAACAGAGTTGTCAAATGGTACCTGGTCCTGCACCCAGTGCTAACAAAGGGATCCCTTATAAACTCTTTCTGACTAGGTATTTATTCCTATAGCCCCTGGGTAGGTACCAAGTGCTCTTGGTGTTGTTGCTAGGGCTTTTGCCAATCTCCCCTCCCCCCAAGGCCCACAGCTGGTGCTACTTCTTCCATGCCACTCACCCAGCCAGCCCCTACCCCAGTGTCTGTAAACGTCTCTTCATGTCTTTCCAAACTGTCTTGGGCTGGGAAAATCACTCAGTTTAATTTTTATTTCCCACAGATTTGCAATAGGGAAGAAAATTGTTAATTCACAATTCTCTAACCCTTCTGTTAAAGCAATTATCCCAAAGTAAACACTGAATGCATTTATGAGGCAAGCATTTACTTTAGAGTACTAAAAATAATCAGTCGGATTTAGTTGTTGTTTGCCTGTTGTTGTTGTTATTGTTGTTGTTGTTTAGTGACGGTGGTAGTAGGCAGCTGTGGAGGAGCAGAATGAGCCCCGGAATCATGGGTCACAAGATCTGGGTTTGAATCCTGCCTCTCTTATTTATTAGCTGTTAGACTTTGGGCAAGTTTCACCTTTCTGAGTCTGTTTCCCCATCTGCAAAATGATATAATCATTTTTCCATATCTTTTAGAATTGTGAGAATTAAACATGATAGTATCTGTACAGAAAATGCTATAAAGGCCAGCTAGTAATATTATGATTTATATCATTTGCCTGAAGTGAAGCTAAGATTCTCAGCTGAAATTCCCTCACATCATTCACCATCTGTCTTGACTTTAGGGGTTACTTATCATTATAATTCCCCTCCCCCTTTCCTTTCTTCTTTCTCTCATTTCAATCTGCTCTTTGGGCTGTTTACATTTTTCCTGTTTAAAGATTGCTTTGTGGTCATCGCTCTTGGTGGGGCTTTTTCTTTACTTTGAAATATTTGAACTTGGCCACTTCTCCTTTATTCCAGGAAGCAGAGAGCCAGAGGAGTAAATGTAGGATTTGTCGTCATGAGATTATTCCTTCCAGAATAACCCGCACAGCCAACCATCTGTCGCTGTTGTCCCTCTGCACTGACCAGAGGAGAAAGAAATGGAAAACAGCACACAAGGCATCACATGACTCATGTCATTTTGGCAGCCTGACTGACCTTAGCCCTCTTCAAAATTGATCTGAATAGGAACTGTTGAAAATGGGCAAACATTGAAAACTTCACATAAAACGGACTGTGAAGCAATTTGAACTGTTCTCTTGGACATAGAGACCAATGAATTAATAATACTTCTAGATTCCTTGTTTCAGCTTTCCTGACTGTAAGTTAATCTCTATTTCTCCTATTTGTTTTATGTAATGCATAAACTCCTCTTGGTGTAGTGGACATGCCATAAATGCTTGCAAAATGAAGAATAGCATTCATTGAGATCTGTTCAGGGAAATATGGGTGGAAACTATATGTATTAGTGATTCACGTTCCCAAGTGTCTGGGTATTTGATATCATACAGACCAAAATATCTGGAAAAATTATGGAATTTGGGGATTTTTATCCTTCATGTGGAAACATAAATTTGTAGACCATTGAGGACCCAATGGAATATGCTACAGAATGTATTTGAATTTTGTAAATTTAGTCTGAAGTTACTTTTAAGATTCTATTTCATTGCCAACACATTTGCAAAATTTGGATAATTTGTGTATTAACTTTTCCCTTTTTTTTTGTTTTTGCATTTTCTAACTGACTTTAAGAATATTTTTCTGAGCTCGCAAAAGAAAGTTTTTCTATTCAGAGAGTGGAGATAAATATTTTTTGTTGTGCCTGTTTCTCAGTCTCAAATTACAAGACTTTAGAGACCAGAACAGTGTTACTCTTTTGATAAAAGAACCCACTTTGAAAGGGAAATGATTAGGACTATTATTTTTTATTACAGGTTTATTATTTCCAGAAGACATTATTTTCTCTTCATAAGAGTTTAAGTTTCATAGTTTGTTTTTGTTGTTAGTATGATTTAAAAGACTATGGAGTTTTTGCTTAGGAATTTCCATCTGAAAACAAAAAGCAAAAAACCCCCAAACCAAAAAACAAACCCTGCAATATCTATTACAAAAATGAAACAAAACAAAACTGTAATACCTATTGCAATCCTACTAATTAAGTTAATAGGGATCATAGAATCATAAATTAAGAGCTAGAAAGTAGACTTCAGTGATTTAGATGAAGAAATCAAGGCCCAGTGAAAGGATTTGATTTGCCTAGGATCACATAAGTCACAGAGTCAATACTGAAACTCAGGTCTTCTGTCTCCAGAACTTTCATTCTTCATATTGAACCATATTTATTTACACAATAATATTCACATACATACATACATATCTAACCCTTCAGAATTGATGAGGTTTTATTCTCAACCTTTTGCCTGGTTCTCATAAACTGGCTCCAAACTAAGAGGTGTGAAACTGTGTTCAGTATCTTTTATCTAAATAGGTAAGAAAAATTTTAAACATTTAA
Source organism: Phascolarctos cinereus (assembly GCF_003287225.1). Classification (NCBI taxonomy): domain Eukaryota; kingdom Metazoa; phylum Chordata; class Mammalia; order Diprotodontia; family Phascolarctidae; genus Phascolarctos; species Phascolarctos cinereus. The sequence goes on along the minus strand of NW_027555958.1, from coordinate 278,493,740 downwards.
AGTAAAATGAACCAATATATTTGTAATTACTTTATGAATAAGCTGCTTTTTAAAATCAAGTAAACCAGAAATAGAATTCTTATGAGCAACGCATATATATCTTTATGTTCTAAACTCTATGGAGGGTCACAATGGCATAGTGAATAGTGGACAGGTCTTTGTTCTGCCTCTGACACGTGTTACTTGTGTGACCAATTAACCTCCCCTTGCTCCCAGGCACACTGACATTGTGTGTTGTAATAGATCAATTCCGCTTATATGCATGGGCACAGAAGGTTTACAAACCAAGAGGTCTCCATATGGATGAAATCACAGATCCAAGTTGCTTTTTTTAAATATTGTTTTATCATTTAAAGAAGAAAGAATCTCTTATTAGGTCTTTAAATGCAATTTTGTGAAAATTTCAATTTTTCAAAAAATGTCAATCATTTTCTTCTTTTTCTTCTCTACCACCAAAAATTATTTTCTAATTGCTCCAGATTAATAATGTCAGTCGGTATGCATTTCTTAAGCACTATGTGTCAGGTGTGCTAAGATCAGAGGATACAAAGAAAGTCAAAAGACAGACTGCTCTCCAGGTGATCACTGTCTAATATGGAGATACCATACAAACAACTATATACAAACAAGCTATGTGTAGGATAAATTACAGATAATCAACAGAAGGAAGGCACTGAGCTGTGGCCTTGAGGCCACATGTGGCCATCTAGGTCCTCAAATGTGGCTTTTTGACTGAATCCAAACTTCACGGAACAAATCCTCATAATAAAAGGATTTGTTCTGTAAAACTTGGACTTAGTAAAAAGGCTGCACTCAAGGATCTAAAAGGCCACATGTGGCCTTGAGGCCACAGCTTCCTCACTCCTGCTAGAATTAAGGGACATCAGGAAAGGTTTCCTGTGGAATATAGGATTTTAGCTAGAGGTTTAAAGTGTAAGAAGACTAGATAGGTGTGGAAGGGAAGGAACATGCTATGAAGTTCTTTGAATGACCAACAGAATATTTTATTTGATTTTGAAAGTGATAGAGAGCCACTGGAGTTCATTGAGTTGAGGTGGGAAGGAATGACACAGTCAAATGGTTTAGGAAAATCACTTTGACAACAAAATGGAGGATAGGATGGAATTGAGAGTGATTTGTGGCAGGCAGACCAATGCAATGGTTATTGTAACAGTCCAGGCATGAGGTGATGAAGGCCTGCACCAAGGTTGTGTGAGTGTCAGAAGACAGAAGGGGGCACAGTTGAGAGATGTTGGAAAGGTAAAATCCACAGGGCTTGGAAACAGAATGGTTATTGTGCAGTAAGAGAGAATGAGGAGTTTAGCATAACACCTGACTAGGTTGCCAGCCTGGGTTACTGGGAGAATGGGGGTACGTTTAACAATAATAGGAAAGTTAGAAAGAGGTGAGGATTGCAGGGGGGAAAGCAATGGTTTCAGTTTGGGATATGTTGCATTTAAAATGTCTATGGGTCATCCAGTTTGAGATGTCCAGTTGGCTGTTGGAGAAGAAAGACTGGAAATCAATATGGAGATATGATGCATGATATGGAAGGTAACCAACACTGTTCAATGGGAGAACTCAAGATATTCTGCTCAAAAAATGATATTCCTCCAAAGTTTTGTTCCTGCCTACACAGTCCAAATCCCAAGCATTATTGTAGACTGTTCCATGTGATTGGAATAGCCTGATACTTGAGTATAAATAATAAGGTTCAATTCATTTCAACTAGATCCCTAAAATGTTAGCACCCTAAAAATTTAGAAGCATGCATGAGCAGAGTAAAAAATCTTCAAGAGAGATTTCAGACCATGGATCTCTTTAGGGAAGAAACCCCAGGTAGGGGAGGAGCAGGGAGAAACAGAGAACTTGGGACATTTTGAGGTTGCTTCTGGGGAGGCCAGTGATAGGGGAGAGGAAAGGTCAGGGCATGACTTTGGTATCCATCCAAATACATTCCTCTTGTGCATTCTCAGGGGACATGTTGGGAAATATAGCAGATAAGCTCCTTGAGGGTAGAGATTATTTTGTATTTGTCCTGTTTCTAGCCAACCCACACTGTGCCTGCCCCATAGTGTTTAAGAAATGCTTTTTGATTTGATTGATAATGAACTCTTTCAGAGCAAAAAAAAAGTTACTTTATTTTGTACATGGCAGCATTAATTTACTGAAAGGTAAGTTAAGTCTTAAATGTTAGCATTCCACCAACAGTGCCAACTGACTTCCAGGGAAATATCACTAGGTGTTCAGAGAAACACTGGCAGAAAATGTCATTCCTTTGACAATATTCTCTTGTCAGTCGAAATGTCCTTTCTAAGATATATTAAGGGCCTCAAAAAGTAATTTCACTAAACAATTCCTTGAAAGTATTATAAGATAAGATTTTCTTGTTAAAGGGCATGTAATCTGTGAGTAGGTGGGGGATGGTCAAAAAGGAAAGGGTTGATAAAAGGGAAGTTCCCAAACTCATTTTCCCCAAGGGCCCAAGAAGGTACTTTTTTTCATTGTCAATTCTCTCATATTTCCAGGAGAAAAGCATTTATTAAGCCCCTTTAAATGCTAATTTTAGTCACTGTGCTAATTGCTTTACAAATATTATCTCATTTGATCTTCATAACAACCCTTGAGGTAGATGCTATTATTAGTTTCCCTTTACATGTAAGGAAACTGAGGCAGACAGCACTTAAATGATTTACTTGCCCAGGCTCACATAGCTAGTAATTGTCTGAAGTAGGATTTGAACAGACTGGTTTAATTTTGGATTGTGAATGCTAGCAAATGTTCTGGAATAAGGAAAAATTTCAAATTAAAGGTGCCATTGAAAGTCAGGTATTCCTGACTTCAGGCAAAGAGCTCTAGCCACTGTGCCACCTGACTGCCTGTAAATAGCTTACTAGGTGTAAAAAAAAAAGTATCTTTGTAGGTTAGAGCCCATGTGTTCCTGATTGTTAAATCAACTGATTTTAAAAAAGAGAATGATGCAGGAGTGGTGACATTTACTGCCAGTGTTTCTCTCAACATCCAGTGATATTCCCCTGAAGTCAGTTAGCACCATTAGAGAAATGCTAACTTTCAGGACTAACTTACCTTTCAGTAAACCAGTACTGCTATTTATGAAGCAGATGAACTCTTGGCTCTGGAAAATCTAATTGTTGATCAAATCAACAAACATTTCTTCAGTACTTACTGTGTGGTAAGCATAGTACTACTTGGCTAGAAATAGACAAAAAACAAATAATGTTTGCCTTCAAGGAGCTTACCTGCTATATTTTCCAACATTTCTCCAGCGACTGCACAAGAAGAATACATTTGAAAGGATACCAGTGATGATAATTAAACATTTTTCTGTTTGAAAAACAAAACAATCTCCATTTCTCTCTGTCTCTTTCTCTATCTGTCTCTCTCTGCCCCCCCATACACACACGAGTGTGTATATGCCACAACATTTACTATGTTTTCTCTCCTTTTGTAACAAACAGGTCAAAATGATTAAAAGAGAGAGAAGCATTTTCCAGCAAACTCAGGCCCTTCTGTGTATGAACATTATTAAAAAATGGAGGATGAAAAGAGAGAGTTTATTGGTATGATTAAAAGTTCATGTTGTATTTTTTTTTTGCTTAACTACATATTATTATAAGGGTTTTGTTTCTACTTTTTCAATAGGGTGGAAAAGGAGAAGTGGGAGGGAGAAAAATAAATATTTGATCATTGAAAAAATTAAATTTATTTTTTTAAAGCAAAACAAAACAAAAAAACAACAAAGCTATATCTTCACATTTCATAAAGAAAGATGTGCCTCCCAGGCAGCATACATGCATTTCTTCATCCTGTATTGCTATTTATATGCTTATTTTATATTGAAAAGCTAGGCTGGTTTAATTTTGGATTGTGCATGCTTGCCAATGTTCCAGAATAAAGAAAATTTTCAAATTAAAGATGCCATTGAAAAAGACACCTCTCTCTTTAAAAACCTCTCTCTCTTTCTTTTTTAGAATGAAGTAGAAGTAGCACTTCCCCAAATCATCAATTCACAGAAATCACACAAAACCATTCTCTTTAGCTCAAGCTCAGAGTTTCTGGGTCTGCAACAACTAAAACAACAGCCAACCAGAACTTAATGTTTAAATGGCTAAATATATAGCTATTCTCTGCTGCTACCACTCACCAAGGTGCATTATGTTGAACACACTAGTTTGGTTGGAAGGGCTATGAAAATGTTGGTTGGCAGAAATAGAAAAACTAATTTGGGGCATTTCTTTACCCTGATAGAACATTATATTAATCCCAAGACCTGTGTCACTCTGTTGAGTTTCCAAATACCAGGATCTGGTCATCATCATAAAGATATATAGTATTGATTACTTCCTCCCTTGCCTTATGTGTAGGTTTCCTCAGGTCACAATTATGGGAGCAGGGAAAAAGCTGCAGCCAGCAAAGGGCTGGAAGCTGGTACCCAAAACAGAGCATCCCAATACTCCTCAATCCTGTCTGCTCAGAGGTTCATCATTCAGCGCATTTTTTTTTAGTACAACCAAGGAAGACCTCTTCCCTTTCGCTTTTACTTAAATTAGCTGAAATTATGCCTATTATCTCAGTGCTTGGAGAACACATATTTTAAAAGGGCCACCAGGAAGAATGTTGGGAATTGGAAATAAGCAGAACGATTAATAGGTGAACAGGACCCAAGATACCTGAAAAATACTGTTAATATTGACTGTTAGAGGAAGGTGCTTCATAAACTTTAAAATGCTATATAAATTATTACTGTTATTACATTACTATTATTATTATGTATTAGTCTTGCTTTTGATAAACAAACCATATTGTGTCTTCCCAGCTCTTTTTTCCCCCTTCTCTGCCTTCTCTTAAGTGTATCTGCTTATAAATATAAACTTAGTGGAACAAAAATTGTTGCCTATTTCTCAATTAATCATTACAAGTAGCTAGTCCTGAGTCAAGCCACAGCAGGATTAAATAGAAAAGGTGCTTGATGAGAAAGGCCTTCTCAATGACCACATTCTAATTTATTTTTCTCTTGCATTAAATAGGAATGGTTTCTTTCATTGCTTCTATGCCTGCAGCTCTTCCTGTTTGGATTATTTCCTTTAAACTCTCAGGTTTCTGGAGGGCCTCCAGTAGACCTAGGACGCTTAGATAAATTTAATGATTCTGACTTTCTGATTAAATATATGCCAGTCACCAATATCACTCAACAGATAATAGACAAAGTGGCTTCGGCTTCCTTTATGAAAGGTATGTTCACTCAGAGCTAATATTTGGTGTTATTATCCTATTTTATTATAAAGATAAAAATGTTTAATCTGAGATTAAATGTATAGAACAAGTTAACTATTTAGTATTCTAAACGTTATGATACACAAACAAGCTAGACCAAGTTAAAATGAATTGTTTTCTCAGTTTTCTTGTGTCTGATTTCAGAAGGTCCAAGACTACACAGACTTACCCTTTTTCTAAAACTATCAATGGCAAGAGTGGTACAGTTGACTTTAGGTTTCAGATCTTCAAAATAACTCATTCTTGATAAAGCCTGGTTATTGATTTATACATTTTAATAAACACTCCATGTTTCATATCTCTATCTCAAGGGAAAGGGCCTAATTTAAAGGACTCTGTTTCTTTCTGAAATCAGTAAATATAAGGCTCATTCCTTATAGGGGAAGGTGGTTTCAACAGGCCTTCTGCAAAAATTAGAATTTGAGTTCTTTGCTACTCACTGAATGATTGAGAACTTAACTGATATGTAAAGAAAGACAGTGTGGCATAGGAGATAGATGAGTGGCTTTGAGGACAGGAAGGCTTAAGTTCTTGAACTGTGTTAAGTCTCTTAATATACTAGCTGTGTGACCATGGACAGGTAAATCACTTAAATTCTCAGTGCCTCAATCAATTCTCTAAGACTGTGAGCTGCTGATGTTAAGTAATCTGGCCCCAGACTACCTTTTGGGTCTCTCCCTAAAACAATCTACACTGCAGCCAAAATGGCCTGCCTCTTATTCCCCATATATAATAGTCCATCTCCCATCTCCATTGCCGGTGACTGGAATGCTTTTATTCTCACTTCCACTTCATAGAACCTCTAGTTTACAACCCTAAGAAGCTCTACTTCTTAGAACCCCTAGAAGAACCTTCTAGGCTTAGTTCAAGCTGAGAAATCTTTCCCGATATCCCCCAATTTTGGCATGCCTCAACTGATTGTGTATTTATTTTGTATTTATCCTGTATCTACTAATTTTTAGACATGTTGTATCCTACAAGAGGGGAGGGAATGACTCATTTTTAAAATGTATATTGCCAGCGCCAAGCAGAGTGCCTGATGTCTAACAGGTACTTAATGAATTGATTGTTAATTGATTGATTGATCTACATCATTGGAGAGATTTTCCATACAGAGAAATCCCCACAGGAATCAAATCACAGTCACTTCCACCCTCCTAAACCAAAAGAATGTCACAGCTAAATCACATCCCCTATCACACGCTCTACACTGCGCTAAGAAAAGTTCTAGAGAAAATGAAAAATCTTTGCATAACAAGCCAGAAAAGTTTATTAGATCTTCCTCCCACTCCCACACCTCATTCCAATAGTCATAGCTATGGTCGCAGGGGTGGGGAGCCTGTGGCCTCAAGGTCACATGTGGGCCTCTAGGTCCTCAGGTGTGGCCCTTTGACTGAATCCAAACTTCACAGAGCAAATCCCCTTAATAAAAGGATTTGTTCTGTGAAACTTGGACTCAGTCAAAAGGCCTTACACAAGGACCTAGAAGGCCACATGTGGCCTCGAGGCTGCAGGTTCCCCACTCCTGGCACCATCCTCTTTTATCTCAGTCAGATGAAATTTTTCTTACAGGGTTTAGAAAAATGCAGTTTCCAGCTAATTTGTTATCATTGCCTATCAAGATTAAATTTCCCAATAAATATTAAGGAAAGACAAATAGTGTATAATGCTTATGTATCCTGTGTATTGCTTCATTCTAAAGTAAGCAACTCCCATCTCCCACCTCCCTTTGAGTTTTTTATTCCAGTCCTATCGTTACACTTAAAGTTTCCTGTATACTAAAGACCCTTAGGCTAAGAGTTTTTTTTTTCAGTCTTAACATATCTCCCTCCATTTTATTCTAATATTTTAATAAAATGGAGCCTTAATAAGATGGACCCCGCCATCTGCTATTAAATTATCATCTTTTCCTCATTTCTTTAGTTCTCCTTTTTCTGTTCTATCCCAGGCACAGATAATCCCTCTCCTCAGAACTCTATTTAGGGAAAGGGAATAGTGAGAGAGGAAATATAAGCTCAGGGAGAACTTTGTGGGGGTACAATGGTGGAGTGAGTAGCATCTCTGCTACCTATTTGTTTTAATTATTTTTAATTTGCTAATTAAGTACTAAATTCCAGTTTTACTACTTTACTGAAGGAATATAAATGGCAACAGCCTTCTAAATTTTGATGGCCTGAGATAAAGGCCTGTTCATCCCACTCCATTTACCTTTATGTTCAGAGCTCACCAGGTACATTATTGGTCTTTCTATTCTTGAACTTAAGCTAGTTCTTACTGAAGCTTACTTTAGCATCATCAGCCCTGCAACTAGTTTAAAATCTTGGTCACCGTAACACTACTACACCTTGTATTTATTATAATGATTTATGGAGTCATCAAGTCCACTGCAGGCAATCGACCCCTATAGTGCTCCACCCCCCCCTGACTTCCAGTAGATTGACACAGTGAGATCCAAGCTCTCCAGTTATTCTTTCTCCTGTTAAAAGTAAAGCCAAGTAGTACTGTGCTTTCCCCAACAGGATTAGGATAGGCCAAAAATCTCTAAAGCATTTAGGATCAGTTTAGTAATGAAATGGTATTAGAGTCAGCAGCTCTGAGGGTTTGCAGGTACAAAGATCTTCAACAGAGAGCAGGTTGAGGAAAGCTAAGTAAGTGATAGGTAAAGTTACTACTTTGGGTAAATCTTTTAATCTTCCTTTGCCCTAGTTTCCTTCTCTATATAAAGAAGGGTTAGACTTTATGTCTTCTTTTCCAACTTTAAATCTATGATCCTATGATCCCTGTTTTTCTTCCCTGCCCATTTATGGAGAAACAATCTTAAGAATCATAAAAAACAATGCTCCTGAATTAACTAGAAACTGAATTTTTGAAAAGGAAACTGGATGTTGCCATTGTCAGCAGAGACAAATTAGGAGGCAAAACTGATGGTACTTGCAACGGATACTTAGGTAGAGTTATTGAGATTATTTAAGTTCCTGCAATGATGAGAAGTTAAGTTGGCTTTGAGGCACAAATTGCTTTGTCTCTGGGGCTAGGGTAAGGGAAGGGAGGGATAAGTTAGTAGAAGAGCCATAGCTACAAGAGTGGGAAAATGAGAGCTGAAAAAGTTTACTCACTTTAGACATTCTGGATGTTCACTAGTGAAAACGTTATAAGAATATATCATTTTTTCCAACTATATGTAGACTCACCACTATCTGAGATGAAAAGATATTCATTATTAATACTATTTATTTCAAATTTATCATAATAAAATGAATCATTCAACTTTAATCCAAACTGTTTTCACTTGATAAAAGTATCTGTTCTAAGTGGGGTCAAGGTAATGGACTGATTCTATTAAGCCCCATCTTTACACTCTCTCTTTCTTTGCTTTTGTAGATACACACACACACACACACACACACACATATGTATATATCACTAAGTAGTCTTATGTGGCATTTTAAGATCAAATGCTGTTATATCTGAATCTTCTATACAGTTGAGTTATTTCATATGTTGAGGGACTTTGCTCAAACTAGTTGGACACCAATTAATCATCTTAAACAGCTATTTTTCCTTGTGCATGCCAGGAATAAATATCACTGGGACCACAGATGAAAAAGCTATGGCTTTATCTCATGGAAACTTTGACACAATGGCAATCATCTTTCATGATGTGTTTTCATATGAGTTGAAGTCATGGGGATACAGAGTTCCATATTTTAAAGAACATCATGAACATTCAGGTGACCTTCCTTTTGGCTAATTATTCTGATCTTGTGGCTATTTTTTTTCTTAAGCCAGGGAGAATTATGAGGGGATGAAGTATATAAGAGCAATGATACCAACAGTATAAATGTATAATGTACATTCCACTCTTGAACTCAAGTAGCATGCATCATTATGAAAATAAAGAATATCTTCCTATAAAAGTATAACTCTCAGTGAACAAGTTTCTATGAAAGTGTATTTATTTTTCTTCCTAACTTCATTATGTCTTCTTGATAGGCATGATTTGAGAAAATCAGATTAACCTTGATAAGCATTTCCTTTGGTTCTCTATTCCTATGCTATTTTAATACTTTCATTGTAACAATAATTATTTTTGATTGTGTGGTCTTTGGTTTTCAGCCTTTATTTTTCTTATTTGTACTTTTCTCAAGTGCTATTTGCTTTAATTCTCTGTGGTTGAATCTGAAAGATATATCCTTTGTAAAGATAAGTTTCTCATTTTGGATTATGTCTACTACTGGAATGGTTACTACCAAATGGTAATGGTAATAGTACCCTGCCAAGTGTAAGGTTCAAAACTAGATTTCCCCCCATAAGAAGAATTTAGCTAGCTGATTCTCAAAATACTTTTACTGAGGAAGCAGATAATTATATTCTTATTACCAAAAGAATATCTGTTTACAAAGACAGTAAATTCAACCTCTAGAATTATTATATAAGTAAAAGGACTCACATGCATTTTAAAGAGCCACTTGAGAATCACATGGCATTTTCTATCAGTATTGTTTCTTTTGCTACCTAACATAATGCTACTAAAATTTTTACCTACTTGCGAAGACAGCTTCAAACTTCTTCTCACCTCTACCTGTTTCAGCTGTACTGGGGCTGTTAAACCAGCAGTATTAGAGTCATACTGCATCTAACTTATAAGTTTGGAACTAGATGTTAATTCCAACACCTTAGCCAATACCTCTCTAGCCACATCCAACCAGTACAAGGAGATTCATGTCTACATGAAAGAGCTGGTTTTTCTCCTTTTTTTCCTTCCTTTTCCCCAGGTTAATTTTATTTCATAATGGACTTATAATTGATTTTAATCTATTGAGAAAATAATTCAAGTATTGAATAGTCAGACAAGATGACTACTTGAATAAGAGACAGACTGCCCATTTACCTATTCCAGCAAAAACCTAAAATTCATACCATCCTCAATAACAATCAAGAAATTCAGTGATTTCTACAGTAAGTGATTTCTTCCACTCCTGAAGTAAACAAAGTCAGCTAGAAATTAATAGATAATCGGAAAGGAGGCTGCCAATGAAGCCAGTACCAACAATACAGATAAACAAGCCAGTAACCTACCAGCATGGCCAAAGATAAGCTACAGCCACATATATCCTATAAGATTCTGCTCCTTGAAGTAGCAACCGAAGATGATTCTCCCCAGAAACCCTTAGGATAGTCAGGAAGCCTTAGAGATGGGCAGTGACTACAGAGAGATGGCAGCACATGAGCCCATGGCCATGGGTTCTGAAGTACCTAGCACTCTGTTCTGAGATGATAGAGAAGGCTCTGAAGATCCATCATTCTAAACCTCAAATATCCAGAGAATAGGGGGCTAAACCCAGGAAGTGAAAGTCAGTCCAAGAACCCAGGGAACCCAGGTCAAGACTAAACAAGGTGGACCAGCTGTCTTGAAAGTATAGCAGTGAGTAGATGCTTGGCTGCAATTCAGTAACTAAAACTTGAGGGGTATATAAACCAAAGAAGTCTTCTACCAGTACAAAATATTGTCGTAGATCTAGAGATCTCCCAAAAGGAAAGAGTAACTCTGCAATAACTTTAAGAAAAAACTCAAAGGGAAAAAATAATTTTACATAAAAAGTACATAAATACCTAGAAGAAATGAAGAAGCAATAAAAAATGAAATACGATCTCCGAAGGAAAGAATTAGGAAGAGGATAAATAGCTTAGGAGAGAAGGTATAAATCTCATCCAAATTATGAAATATTTGAAAACTAGAAAAGACCAACCAGAAATCAATGACTTCATGAGATAGCAAGAAATATTAGAACAAAATCAAAAGATTGAAAAAAATTTTAAAAATGTGAATTATCTGATATTAAAAACAACTGATGGGGGCAGCTAGGTGGTGCAGTAGATAGAGCACCAGAACTGGAATCAGGAGGACTCGAGTTCAAATCTAGCATCAGACATATAACACTTACTAGCTGTGTGACCCTGAGCAAGTCACTTAACCCCACTGCTCAGCAAAAACAAACAAAACAAACAAACAAAAAACTAAACTAGAAAAAAGATCAATAAGAGATCATTTAAGAATCACTGGACTTCTTGAAAACTATATATATTTTTGGGAGTGGGAAGTGCTTAATGCTATATTTCAAAAAATCTCAGGTGAAAATTATCCAGATCTATTAGAATTAGAAGGCAAAATGAAGATAAAAAGAATCAGCGGATCATCTCTGTAATGAAATCCCAAAAGATTAAGTCCCAGGAATGTTGTAGTCAAAATTCTGGGCTTTTACATCAAATAAAAAATACTACAATGTTATAAAGAATAAATACCAGAAAAAATAGTGTACTTACCAAGGAACTACAGTCAGAATCACCCAAGAACTGGCAGCTTCTGCTATAAGTGAAAGGAGATTTTGGAATATAATATTCCAAAAAGCAAAATATCTGGGCAAAAATAGCTTACTTTATGAAGCTGATTTATGATATTATAGGAGAAAATGAACCTATAATGAAATAGAGAACTTTAAAGCATTTCAGATAAAAATATTAGAGCTAATTAGAAACATAGAAATATAAACAAAAGACTACAGAAGAAGCTATGATAATGATATAGTGCCAGCTTTCTAATAGGTAGAGAAGAAATAAGTGTCCCTTTGGAACCTTAATATTTTCAAAGAGCATTAAAAGAGTTAAACAAGAAAAACAGAGTTCCTTGAAGTGGACTGGTTATGTTTCTGAGCATTTGAAGAGGGAAAAGTGACGGGAGGATAAAAGGAATGTAATAATGTAGAAAAGAAGATGAGGGCACAACTTGCTATAAAGACAGGTAGGTGGCATGTGTTCCACATATCTGGAGTCAGGGAGACATGTTCAGACACTAGCTCCTTAGACATTTACTATCTGTTGACCCTGGAGAAGTCATTTAATTTCTGTCTGCCTCAGTTTCTTCAACTGTAAAGTTGTGATAACACCACCCACTCCCCAGGCTTGTTGTAAGGATGGAATGAGATAATATTTATAAAGTGCTTATAAACCTTTAAGTGCTATATAAATGCTAATCATTATTCTCATAATTGGGGTGAGTGAGAATAGGATAGAAATATGCGGAATGGGGGTACAGGCATCATATTAACCTCATTCTTGCCTGAAACAGACAAAGGAGGGTTGAACACATATATACATGTACACAGTTAGGTGTAGAAATACATTCCTGTCAATGGAAAAATATAAAGAAAAGAGAAGGGAAAGGAAAGGAAGGAAAAGGAAGGGAATGAAAGGGAAGGGAAAGAAAATGAAAGGAAATAATTTTAGAGGATCATGAGCAGTATGAACTGGTACAGAGCAAAGTGAGCAAAACAAGAGACGAATTTATACAAGGAAAACAACACTGTAAGGAAAAACAATTTTGAATGATTTAAATCAACAAGCCATATTTCCAAAGGCCTTATGATTAATCCCTGTTACCTGTTTCATTACCAAAGTGATGGACACAGGCACAGAATGAGACACGCATTTTTGAATACGAACATGATTCATTGTACATAATTTTGCTTTATTTGTTACAATAGATTTTTTCCCTTCTTTCTTTCTCTCAGTTTTTAGTTGAGGGAAGAATTTTGGGGAAGGGAGGGGACAGTTAGCAATAGTAATACCAAAAAAAGAAGAGGACCATTGAAACATTTTTTTTAATGTGCTGAAGAGAAGTATGTTCAGAAGGAAGCACAGACAAGTGGCACAATTTTTAAAGTAACATGTGGAATTTATGATATACCTTTTTAAGAGAAGAAAACAGTACAAAATAGAGATCCACAGTCTCATGTAGAATCCTTTTGTTGCATGTATTCTGCTGTGCAAGTAAAAATGCTCTCTGCTTTTTAGTTTTCAAATTCAGAACTAAAAAAACCCCAACAAACCAATCTTGACCAAATTGGACAAAAGGGAAGAGGTTTTTGGGTGGATAGGGAAGACATTATGGGCAGGGAAGCTATATTTATTTTAAATTTTTGAAAAATCTGTCATGTGCATGCTTTGTGATTTCCCGCTTCTTCCTTTAAACTATACTCCCACCACTTTTAATAATGAAACCGCATCCCTTAGCAAATAATGTAAAGACAATTCATTAAATATGGTCTCAGCTTCCAGCATTTTTTAACTCTGTGCCCCAAAGGAATTCATATACCATCAAACCCCTAAAAAGAATCAAACTATTTTACTTTTGACCACCCTAACATATTTTATTATATAATGTACCTGTACATAACAAAACTGTTTTAAACCATGTAAGTTAAACCAGAGTTAGCTGATGGCATAATGGATAGAGCACAGGACCTAGAGTAAGACAGCAAGACCTGAGTTCACATAGACTTCAGACCCTTACTAGCTGTGTAACCCTGGGCAAGTCACTTAACCTGTATTTGCCTCTGTTTCCTCAACTCTAAAATGAGAATAATAATAGCACTCACTACCTTGCATGGTTATTGTGAGCATCAGATAAGAAAAATATTTGGAAGAGGGCTTAGCACAGTGACTAGCATACAAAGCACTATATGCATGTTCATTCCCTTTCCTTCCTTATATAGAAAAGGTTCTCCGCAGAATCAGAGCAAAATGTCTATTCTTGATCTAATCCTAACCCATATTGATGTTTTTGCTTCTGTTTAAAGCACATTGTACAGAATATTTTGAAGAAATCAGTTGTTCACTTGAAAGATATTGGGAAAAGGGTTTTGTTGCTTTTCAAGCTGCCATTAATTCTGCTATTATAGAGGTAAGTATCAAATTTTAAGAATCTTAATGATTAACATAAATTATACTCTGACCATGCCATTTTCTTGCTCACTAATTGCTGTTGCTTCTAGGATGAAATCTTAACTCCTCATTCTGGAATTATGGGCTTTTCATAATTTGACCCCAACTCATATATCATGTTTATCAATGTATATTGTGTTTCAGTGAAACTCAACTACCAGCTGTTCCACAAATTCAATATGCAGTTTCCTGCCCCATAGGCATTTTCCCATCCCTGAAAGACATTTCCTCCCCTTCTTCTGCCTTTCAAAATTCTTCTCTTCTCTTGAGGCTAAGCTCAGATGCTACTTCTTCCATGTGACATTCCCTATTTCCATGAAAGTATTTTTCCCTTACTAGAATATTCCTAAATTGATTTGTCTCTCCCTTTTCCCACCCCCCTCCATGCCTGCCTTGACCTCTTCACTCCCTACCTCCCAGTAGAAAACAATTTAAAGAAAGAGATCATGTGGGTTTTATCTTTGTATACCCAGTGACCTATAGGTAAGAAGGTGCTAATCAATGTTTGCTGAATGTGTTTACTGGACAATGTTAAGCATAGCCTACGTCTAAATTGCTCAATTATTAAAGAATATAACATGTGTGATTACTAAAGACCAAGAGAAATAGAAGAATGGAAAATTTCTTCATAGCTATTCAATGGTTTAAAATGTTGATTTTTTTTATGTTGATATGCCACTTTAGATCACAACAAACCATTCTGTGATGGAGCAGCTAATGTCAGTCCATGGTATAAAAATGAAGGTGCTTCCTTTCCTTTCCCGATTTGGAATAAGTAATGATCTCATCATTTTAGCCTACATAATTTCTTTCTCACCAATGATATATTTTGTATGCCTCAATGTTACAAGAGAGAGAAAAAAGTTTAAGAAATATATGACAATAATGGGCCTCCAGGATTCAGCTTTCTGGTAAGTTATATATTTTGCTCTCAAATAATATGAATAAATAGGAGCCTGGAGCTAACTAGAAACCAACAGTTCATGTTTTCTAGGATTATGATTTAAACTTCATATGTTTAACATATTGGTAACTTTTAAAAAATATGTTCCTACAATTTAACTAGTACCTATGTCCACCCACATGCATAGGGAGTGGGGTCATGTAGTGGATTGATTTATTTTTCTTCCAGAACAGATAATATGATTTTTGCATATTCTGAATAAGATTCAGCAATATGAGAGAAACAGAACAATAATATTGGACCATATTGATATAAGGGCCTAACAAGAATCTTTGTGCTATATGCATTTTCTTACACATTAGAGTATTGTATATGTGTATACAATTTAAAAAGATTATGAGGAAATGGTCATGTAGATTAACTATACCTCATTATCAATAATGACTTGAATGTAAGATGTGGTATAAAAATAGTCACTAAATGACTAGAAAAAGACATGGGTTAATCATAAAAGGAGATAAAATATAACCCCCCACGTCATATTCATATCCATGAAATATTAGAACACCTAGAGAAAGACCTTCAGGGTACTGGGTAAATACTGAATGGAAGATATATTAGAAGACCTCGAATGTATCAGGATAGGTTGTAGAATTGGGACTTTTTAGCCTCAACAAGGTAAAGCTAAGGAGAGTGTTAATGAATGAATCAGTGAATAAATCAATTAAAGAAAGAGTATTGCTAAGTGTTAGAGTTACAAATACCAGAAGAAAGACAGTTACTGATGTCAATGAGCTGATGTTCTAGTAAAGGAAGAAAACTGTGAAAAAAAAAGTAAGCAAGGAAAGATATTTGGGACGGGAAAGTCAAAAGGATGGTGAATAGAGTCATAAAGTCAAAAAATTATATAACTTTAAAGAAATGCAACTGGGTGTTGTTTCTGTTTTTGGCGATGTCAAACTTTTGCAACCAAATAGCAATAATAACTCATGCTCTAATTGTGCTTTATTAAAATACCATGTGCTTTCCTTATAACAACCTCATTCCCCAACTCCCCCCTGCCAAGGTAGGTAGCATGAGTATTATTACCATTTGACAAATGAGGAAACTGAGCCTTAGGATTTTTCATAGTATCTAGTATCTAAATCACAGTATTATAGTATCTAGTATCTAGAACTGGAAGGAATCTTAGAGACTACCTTGTCCAGCCCTCCCATTTTTACTCCCATTTGAGTAAATCGAGCCTCACAGAGATTAAGTAATCAGTCCAGCAGTAGCAACAGAACTTAAATCTGAATATAGGTCCTTTGACTTTAAATCTAGTGTTCTTTTCACTACAGTGGACTGTTTTTCCCTCCATAGACATCATCTTTGGAGGTTCTAAATTTAGTCTGAAAAAGCTGCTGTTGTTCAAAGACATATTTGGAACTCCTCATGGAGGCAAAGGAAGAAAGTGCTTTGTAGCTTCACTCTCTTGATATGTATAACATCATATTAGAATTACCCTCCATTTTGGTGTGAACTGAACAAATCACATCCTTGCCCCACATATGGGATCTTTTCTCCCCTCCTCCCAGTCCATTTTCAAGGCTTTTCATAACATATTTGCAATATCACCAGTGTCCTTAACACTACAATGGTTACAAGATGTAGCAAAACCAGGATGACTTCCACTTCCAGAAACCAAGGTGACAGAGTAAGAAGTAAGTCACTCTAACCCTCCTTTATCAATCTCTGAAAGCCCGGAAAATATGACCCCAGGAAAAACCCTGGAACAGCTGAACCAGAAGAAAGATGGGGAGCAGCAGTGCAATAACCAGGTAGCTTGAAGGGATTAATGAGAAAGGTCCCTCTTGCCCTGGGGGAGAAGGAGCAGTACAGAATAGAGGCATCCCAGCAAGCTAGTGGAAAGCCTCACCTCAGCATACCAGGAGGAGATCCTGAAACCCGGGTGGTGGAGCAGGCAAACACCAACCCCAAGTGCCTCAGTGAGGGTGGGGGAACCAGTGGAAACCAGCCTGGAAAACCACCAGATGCCTCAGCATTCTACAACAGTCTCCCAGTGCCTCAGCAGAACTCTGTGAAGCGCACCAAGGGGCCCCAGGTAGATAAACATCCTGCAACATCCATCTGAAAGGAGCTGAAGAAAGCGAAAGGAAAAGAAAAGCAGGCAACTTCCAAGGGCCAGACTACCCAATCCTACCCATAGAGTTCAAGTGTTGCTGATTCTAGCCCAACACCGGGTAAGCTGCCAGAATCCTACAACCTCCAACTGCCAACATCGGAGGCCTCAGTGCACAAAGCCAATGACTGGGCCCAAGGCTCCCAACACAAGAAGCTTGGGTCAGTGCCCTCTGCTCCCCAGAAGGAGAGTTTAAGCTCTTTAAAGTCCAGGAAATAAGCAAACACCATGAGCAAAAAGAAATGTACCATAGTTTCATATTATGAGAACAGTAAAGATCAAGGAAGAAATTCTGAAGAGGATAGCATTGTCAACAAACCCACATCTGGAACCTCAAAAGGGAATATGAACTGGTCTAAAGCCCAAAAAGCCTTCTTAGAAAAGCTCAGGAAGGATTTTAAAAGTCAAATGAGAGAGGTAGAAGAGTCCCTAAAACACACAATTGGCCAACTAGAAAAAAACAACTGAAGAAAACAAATCCCTAAAAAAAATACAATTGGCCAAATGGAAGAGGAGGTACAAAATCTAATAGAAGAAAACAGTTTGTTAAAAAGTAGAATTGGACAAATGGAAGCTAATGACTCTATGAGAGAGCAAGAATGAAACAAAAGCATGAAAAAATAGATAAAAATGTAAAATACCTCGTTGGTAAAACCACTGACCTGGAAAATTGATCCAGGAGAGACAATGTAAAAATTATTGGTCTACCCAAAAATTGTGATGAAAAAAAAGAGCCTGGACAGTATCCTTCAGGAAGTCATCAAGGAAAACTGCCCTGAGATCCTAGAACTAGAGGGTAAAATAGCCATAGAAAGAATCCACTGATCACCTCCTGAAAGAGATCCCAAATTGAAAATGCCAAGGAATATAGTATCCAAATTCCAAAATTACCAGGTCAAAGAGAAAATACTGCAAGCAGCCAGAAAGAAACAATTTAAATATCATGGAACCACAGTCAGGATTACACAGGACCTTGCAGCTTCTACGTTAAAAAGACTGTAGGTCGTGGAACATGATATTCCATAAGGCAAAGGAGCTTGGATTATAACCAAGGATCAACTACCCAGTGAAAATGAATATGATCTTTCAGGGAAGGAGATGGATATCCAACGAAATAGGGGACTTCTAAACCTTCCTGATAAAAAGACCAGAGTTCAACAGAAAATTTGATCTTCAAATACAAGACTCAAAAGAAACATAAAAAGGTAAATGGGACAGAAAGATACATTTTATTAATAAGAGCAAACTGTTTACATCCCTACAAGGGAAGATGGCACTTGTAACTCTTGAGAGCTGTATTGTTATTACACCATGTTAAAGAAGTATACATAAAGGGGGTGAATATAAGTTGATGATGTAATGATAAAAAAAATAAATCTAATCAAGTAGGTTAAATGGATCCAAGTAAGTGGATTAATCTGATCTAAGAAAATGTACCAAGAGAAAAGGAAAGGAGGAGGCAGACAAGGGTAAATTACATTACAGGAAAAGGCACAAAAACCTACTACAATAGAGGGAAAGAAGGGAGGGAAATGAGCATTGTTTGAAACTTACTCTCATTAGATTTGGCTCAAAAAGGGAATAACATAATCAGTTAGGTATAGAAATCTATCTTGCCCTATAGGCAGTAGGAGGGAAAAAGGAAAAGAAAAGGGAGGGGAGGATAGAAGAGAGGGAAGAAGTAGTAAGGGTAAAGGGGAAGAAAAGGGAAGGGGCTAATAAAAGGGAGGAGGGACTGAGGGAGGCAGTGGTCAAAAGTAAAACACTAGTGAGGAGGGAAAAGGAGAAAACATAAAGAAAAGCATAAATAGGGGGGGAAAGGATGGAAAGAAAGACATAGATAGCAATCATAACTGTGAATGTGAATGGGATGAACTCTCCCTAAAACAAAAGTGGATAGCAGAATGAATTAAAAACCATAATCCTACAATATTTTGTTTACAGGAAACACATTTGAAAAAGAGCAATATACATAGGTAAAGGTAAAAGGCTGGAACAGAATATATTATGCTTCAGCTGAAGTAAAAAAAGCAGGAGTAGCAATCCTGATCTCTGACAAAGCAAAAGCAAAAATAGATCTTATCAAAAGAGATAAGGAAGGAAATAAGCAATGGAAATTATATGGAATGAAGGGCCATGGAAAGATAGACTAAAAAATAATTGGAAACTAATTAATCTAGTCCTAAAAAAATGGTTGGGTCAAACAATAAATCATAGAAACAATCAATAACTTCATTCAAGAGAATGACAATAATGAGACATACCAAAACTTATGGGATGCAGCAAAAGCAGTTCTTAGGGGAAGTTTTATATCTCTAAATGCATACATGAATAAAATAGAAAAAGAGGAGATCAATGAATTGGGCATACAACTAAAAAAAATAGAAAAAGAACAAATTAAAAATCCTCAATTAAACACCAAATTAGAAATATTGAAAACCAGAGGAGAAATTAAGAAAATTAAAATTAAGAGATCTATTGAACTAATAAATGAAATTAAGAGCTGGTTTTTATGAAAAAAGCCAACAAAATAGATAAACCTTTGGTTAATTTAATTAAAAAAAAAGAAATAAGAAAACCAAAATACCTGTATCAAAAATAAAAAAGGTGAATCCACCACCAAGGAAAAGGAAATTAAAACAATAATTAGGAACTATTTTGCCCAACTAGATGCTAATAAATTTGACAATCTTAGTGAAATGGATATTTACAAAAATATAAATTGCTCAGATTAACAGAAATGGAAGTAAAATACTTAAATAACCCAATCTCAGAAAAAGAAATTGAACAAGCCACTGATGAACTCCCTAGGAAAAAAATCTCCAGGAGCAGGTGGATTTACAAGAGAATTCTATCAAACATTTAAAGAACAATTGTTTCTAATACTATGTAGACTATTTGGGAAAATAGATGAAGAAGGAGTCTTACCATTCTTTGTATGATACAGATATGGTGCTGATACCTAAACCGGGAAGAGTCAAAACAGAGAAAGAAAATTATAGACCAATTTCCCTAATGAATATAGATGCAAAATTTTTGAGGAAAATATTAGCAAATACATTACAGCAACTTATCACAAGAACCATATACTATGACCAGGTAGGATTTATACCAGGAATGCAGGGCTGCTTCAATATTAGGAAAACTATCAGCATAATTGATCATATCAACACCAAAACCAACAGAAACCACATAATCATCTCAATAGAGGCAGAAAAAGCTTTTGACAAAATACAGTACCCATTCCTGTTAAAAACACTAGAGAGTGTAGGAACAAATGGAGTCTTCCTTAAAAAAATAAATAGCATCTACCTAAAACCTTCAGCAAGCATCATATGTAATGGGGACAAGCTAGAAGCATTTCCAATAAGATCGGAGGTGAAACAAGGATGTCCATTATCACCACTGTTGTTCAATATCGTACTGGAAATGTTAGCTTTAGCAATAACAGAAGAAAAAGAAAATGAAGGTATTAGAATAGGCAAAGAAGAAACAAAGCTATCACTCTTTGCAGATGATATAATGATATACTTAGAGAATCCTAGAGATACAAGTAAAAAACTACCTGAAATAATAAATAACTTTAACAAAGTTGCAAGCTATAAAATAAACCCATATAAATTATCAGCATTTCTATATATTACCAACAAAGCCCAACAGCAAGAGACAGAAAGAGAAACTCCATTTAAATTTACCGTAGACATTATAAAATATTTAGGAGTCTACCTCCCAAAACAAACCCAGGAACTATATGAACACAATTACAAAACACTTTTCACACAAATAAAGTCAGATCTAAATAATTGGAAAAACATCATTTGGTCATGGGTAGGCCAAGCTAATATAATAAAAATGACAATTCTACCTAAGCTAATTTACTTATAGCCTATATCAGATTGTGTGTCATCTTGGGGATGGAGGGGGAGAAAAATTTGAAACTCAAAAGCTTATGGAAGTGATTGTTGATAATTCAAAATAAATTAATAAAAAATGAAAAAAAAAGCAAAACTGGATTAAGAATTCTGTTCTTTCTCTTACCTTTTCTTGAATGGATACTTTATTCTATTTTATTTTTATTTTATTTTTATGCTTTTCTTTTTTTCTTTTAATATAAATTTATTTATTTTTAGTTTTCAATATTCACTTCCACAAGTTTTTGAGTTCCAAACTTCTCACCCTTCCCCCCAACCCAAGATAGCATGCATTCTGAATACCCCTTCCCCTCGTCTGCCTTCTCTTCTATCTCTCCCCCCTCCCTTCTCTTATCCCCTTCCCCTTCTATTTTCCCGTAGAGCAGGATAGACTTCTGTACCCCATTTCCTGTATTTCTTATTTCCCAGTTGCATGTGAAAACATTTTTTTAAAACATGTGTTTTTAAAACTTTGAGTTCCAAATTTTCTGTCTTCCTCCCTCCCCACCCACCCTCATTGAAAAGGCAAGCAACTCAATATAGGTTGTACATGTGCAGTTATGCAAAACACTTCCTTACCAGACATGTTGCGAAAAACTAACTCTATTTCCCTTAATCCTATCCTGCCCTCCCATTTATTCTATTCTTTCTTTTGACCCTGTCCCTCTTCAGAAGTATTTGCTTCTGATTACCCTCTTTCCCAATCTGCCCTCCTCTCTATCATCCCCCTGCTCTTTTGTCCCCTTCTCCCCCTATTTTCCTGTAGGGTAAGACAGATTTCCATACCCAATTGAATGTGTATGTTATTCTCCTTAAGCCAAATCCTATGAGAATAAGATTCCTCATTCCCTCTCACCTTCCCCTGTTTCCCCTCCACTGTAAGAGACTTTTTTTTGTTTTTTTGTGAGATAATTTATCCCATTCTACCTCTCCCTTTCTTCTTCTCTCAGTATCATCCTCTCTCATCCCTTAATTTTATTCTCCAGATATGACCCCTTCATCTTCAACTCACCCTGTGCCCTCTATCTATCTATCTATATATACATACATGCAATTTTTTTCCTTCAACTACCCTAATAGTGACAAAGTTCTCATGAGTTACAAATATCATCTTTCCATGAAGGAATGTAAACAGTTCATCTTAATGAGTCTCTTATGATTTCTCTTTCCTGTTTACCTCTTCATGTTCCACTGGAGTCCTGTATTTGAAAGTCAAATTTTCTGTTTAGCTCTGGTCTTTTCATCAGGAATGCTTGAAAGTCCTCTATTTCACTGAATGACCATTTTTTCCCCTGAAGGATTATACTCAGTTTTGCTGGGTAGGTGATTCTTGGTTGTAATCCTATCTCCTTTGCCCTCCAGAATATTATATTCCATGCCCTGCGGTCCTTTAATGTAGAAGCTGCTAAATCTTGTGTTATCCTGATTGTGTTTCCACAGTACTTGAATTGTTTCCTTCTGGCAGCTTGTAATATTTTCTCCTTGACCTGGGAACTCTGGAATTTGGCTACAATATTCCTAGGAGTTTTCCTTTGGGGATCTCTTTCAGGAGGAGATCTGTGGATTCTTTCAATTTCTATTTTGCCCTCTGGTTCTAAACTATCAGGGCAGTTTTCCTTGATAATTTCTTGAAAGATGATGTCTAGGCTCTTTTTTTGATCATGGCTTTCAGATAGTCCAATAATTTTTAAATTCTCTCTCCTGGATCTATTTTCCAGGTCAGTTGTTTTTCCAATGAGATATTTCACATTGTTTTCTAATTTTTCATTCTTTTGGATTTGTTTTACAGTGTCTTGATTTCTCATAAAGTCACTGTCTTCCAATTGCTCTATTCTAATTTTTAAGGAAGTATTTTCTTCAGTAATCTTTTGGACTTCCTTTTCCATTTGGCCAATTTTTCTTTTTAGGGCATTCTTCTCCTCATTGGCTTTTTGGACCTCTTTTGCCATTTGGGTTAGGCTGTTTTTTAAGGTGTTATTTTCTTCAGTATTTTTTTGGGTCTCCTTTAGCAAGCTGTTGACTTGTTTTTCATGATTTTCTTGCATCACTCTCATTTCTCTTCCCAGTTTTTCCTCTACTTCCCTTACTTGCTTCTCAAAATCCCTTTTGAGCTCTTCCAAGGCCTGGGACTGATTCATATTTTTCTTGGAGGCTTTGGATGGGAGCTTTGATTTTGTTGTCTTCTTCTGGTTGTATATTTTGATCTTCTTTTTCACCAAAGTAAGATAATATAGTCTGACTCTTTTTGCGCTGCTTGCTCATGATCCCAGCCAATTACTTGAGTTTTAAACTCCTTGTTAAGGTAAGAGTCTGCTTCCAATGTGGAGAGTGTACTGTCCCAAGCTTCAGGGGTTTGTGTAGCTGTTTTCAGAGATACTTGTAGGGACCTGTAAATTTTCAGTTCTTCCAAGATGGTATGATAAGGGGTGAGGTGTTTACTCCTTTCCTGGCCTGTGACCACAAGTATTCCTTTCTGTCCTGTAACTGTGAGGAGGGGTTCCTCTCCACAGCCACTACAAGCTCCACCACACCAGCACTCCTCCTCACCCCAGCACCACTGCCCAGAACTGTGACCCAGATCCACACACGGGCAAAGCAAGAGATTCCTGCCTCAGCACTGGCAATGAGATCCCTGCAGTCCCTCTCTGATCAGCCACTGGATTCCCCCTCAGTCTGTGGGCGGAAGCTCGGGAAGCAGCTGCCCCCCCCCCCACGCTCTTGGGGAATGAAGCTGAAACCCCGCCTTCCTTTCTCAGCATGGACAGAAACAGACTTTCACCACTGACCTTCTAAATTGTCTTTGGCATTCGTGGATTGAGGAGTCTGGAAACCTCCACAGCTGCCCGTGATTCAGTCCTCTGAGGCCTGTTCCAGGTTTGCTGCGGTCTGCGCGCCCATGCTGCGCTGCACTCCCAGCCCGGCGCGATACACCTTTCTGATCAATCATCCAGGTTGTCTTGGGCTAGAAATTTGTTTCACTCTGTCTTTTTGTGGGTTCTGCTGCTTCAGAATTTGTTTAGAGCCATTTTTTATGAGTATTTGGAGGGGTTTGGGGTCACTGCTTTCACTCCGCCATCTTGGCTCCGCCCCTCTGGATAATTTATTCTAGATGTGCTAGTGGGAAATGACTTGGATGCTGAGCTCACTTAAATGACAGAGATTTTCCCTTTGGGAATATCTAATTTCCCCATCCATGGCTTACAAAAGCAATAAAGTTTCTTTACCCTACCTGTCCCATAATATGATGAACTGTGGTCCCTTTGTAGACCACTGTTTTAAAAAATTCATTCAGGAGCTTTGCCAACTTCTTGTAAACATCCTTAGTGATAGAAATTCTTGGACTTTTGAGGGGAAGACAATATTGTTTCACTGATTTTTATGGTGAATGAACAAGATGCACAACACCATTTGGGGTCAAGAAGGATATGTAACCCTAAGGTAACAGGCTGATTTTCAAGGGCAAATTTTTAAAATGAGAAATTCCATAAACTTTTTGAGAAATGTCAGCACCCCAGGAGCTATGTGCATAGCTTCCAAAGGTGACTATATGAAAAGACAAAATACATCTGCCACATGTCAGTTCTATTCTATCAGTCTTAAAAATTGTATAGCATTACTTTATGTGTGTATGCACACCTCACATGTGAAGGGTTTTAATGAGATGTTACAGACAATTTAGCTAGGTCCATAGGGAATTGAACAAGACAAAATTGGCTCATTTTAAAATGGGAAAGATTTCTGTTGTACTCAGTAAGATATAATGAAAAGAGCACTGCCTATATAGTCAGAGTAATTGGAT
This sequence comes from Phascolarctos cinereus, assembly GCF_003287225.1. Classification (NCBI taxonomy): domain Eukaryota; kingdom Metazoa; phylum Chordata; class Mammalia; order Diprotodontia; family Phascolarctidae; genus Phascolarctos; species Phascolarctos cinereus. The sequence goes on along the minus strand of NW_027555958.1, from coordinate 278,468,868 downwards.
TAAAATTCTCATTCTGATATTTAATACCTTTGTGACCCTGGGGAAGTCACTTAACCTCTCTGGGCCTCAGTTTCCTCATCTGTAAAATGAAGAGTGTTGGACTGGAGGGCCTCTGAGGTCTCATCCATTTCTAGAACTATTATCCTTATATTAAAGATAGTTGGGGAATTTGTGTCTCTCTTCAATAAGATGATGATTGCCATCTCTTTTTGATAGTCACTTTACCAAAAGAATTGGTTCAAACAGAATTAATTCCTAACTGCTCTAAGGTAGAAAGAATTGCCTGACCATGCAATATTGAAATTATATTGTGTTTCTACCATAGGCTTTCCTGGGGTTTGCTGTATGGTGGCTACATTTTTATTTTGGCAAATCTGCTGGCTGTTATCACAAAATCTTCTGAATTTGTAGTCCTGACTGGTTACTTCATGGTATTCAGTCTGTTTTTCCTATATGGTCTCTCTTTGGTGAGTAGGTAAAGTTTTTTCCCCTACTTTAGTTCTCATGAAGATCAAATTTTGTCAAGTAAGGACATC
>NW_027555958.1:278185832-278463332 GCF_003287225.1 Phascolarctos cinereus | reverse complement strand
CCAACCTCCTTGAAAAAGTTGTCAATAATATTGATTTTGCTTTTTCTCCTCTCATGTTCTGTGTATAATCTTCATCCAATGGCCAAATTAGTTGACATATTACTAAAGGAAGAGAACCACACTGGCATTCTTACTATGAATAAAAAATAAGAGACAAAAAGAAATTTCAGCTAACTGGAAGTTTAGTTTGTAGGAATTTCACGGAATTGCAAATAGAAAGTTGGTTGCAACATAATCCCTAAAGGAAAAGAAACATAATTTCATGGGAAAGGTCATATTAACTTGCAGCACTTACAGTAAGCAAACCCAAGCACACCACCATGAAAATAATTGCAAACTATGAGCCAACAACCATTTTGGGGGAAGAAGTCTAGACAGTCTGCGAAGAATTTAACAAGAAGTGATCAGTGACTTCAATATGAAAGTGGATGCAGGAGAGAACACTTAAAATGTTGGTTTAGTATTAAGAAAATTGTGATAATTGTGTAGAGGCAGCATGGTGTCAGAAACGAATGGAAGTATGTAAATACAAAAAAACCCCCAAAACAATAAGTATATGAGAGAGGCATGGTGTCCAGGGAGAAAAAGGAATAGGTTTTTACAGATTAAAAGGAAGTTCTACCTTCACATAGGGTTGGGGGCTTGAGGTCCAAGATTCATACAGTGAGTTTGCAGTGACATGTAGATTGACTAATGAGGTTTGGTCATGTTCTGCTGTATGAAAATGAATGACTGAGACAGGACCAAATACTTACAGTATTGCAATAGCAAAGTGCCATAGCCACTGCCTTTATCTTGTCTGGCCACATTCATCTTGAAGTGTAACTCTTCCATCCCTAGTGAAAATATTGGCTTCAGAATCAAGAAGACGTTGTTTAAAGTCTGGCCCGACTCAGGCTGGCTGTGTGACACTGGGCAAGTCACTCAACCTTTCCATTAATTCTAGAACATTTTGGCTGCTTTTTCCTTCATAATCTATCTTAACTATAGTCACATCCATGCCTAATAAATGTAAAATTTGGGGCAGCATTCCTTTCAAGAAGATTTCTGACTGTTCCTTTATAAGCTGCAGGATTGAGAAAGTTGCCTTCTTCACTTGTGCTTGGAAGGAATGAGTTGATAGAGTGCCTCAGATAAATCTGTGAGATTTACAGGACAACTGCTGCTATGTCTTGGTAGAGGGCATTTCCTCATTTGGGAGTTCCCTATGGCAATAAAACCATAGGTCCAGACCCTCTCTTCTCCCTCCACCAAAAAGAAATTATAATTGTAATTCAGAAAAGGAGTTATTGCTCATTTTGTATGTTGCTATCTCTATTGGTTGTCTACTATAAATCTATCCTGCTTCTTTTTTTTTTATACATCCAGGAAGATTTCATAGTTTGAGGTTTTGAATACTCACTCAATTTGAATTCATTTGAATACTCATCCAATCCAATCCAAAAAGCCAGTGCCTAGAGCAGCCAATGTTTCAAGTCACACAGCTCAAAGATATTAGGGAGTCTAGTTTACTTCCTGTATTTTGCCCATTAATTGATAACTTGTCATATCTCATGCAAATGGCATCCTATTTGGTTACTATAAAATCTTGACTCATTGTGTCTCAGCCACAAGTCCATGAGCTCATCATATTGACCTGCTAGTGGCTGTTTCAGTACAAATCTATTACACAGTAACCTTCCAATCAGCATTAAAATTTGACCATGAGGACCCAAAACATGACCTTCTTTTCTCAAGAAAAGAAACAATACAACTTACCAGAACTGCTTAGCCTTAGTTTGGAATGTATTCCCTTTTCTCCTTTACCTCTTAGAATCCCTTCTTCTATTCAAAACTCAGTTCAAACACTACCTCCAATATGAGACCTTTTTTCATCTCCCAGAAGCTAGTGCCTCCCCTAGAAAAGTACTTACATTTATTTTGTATTTATAAGTATGTGTGCAAATTGTCTCTTTCAATAGAATACCAGCTACCTGGGGACAGGGAATCTTTCATTTTTGTCTTTGATCTTCTACAGTCCAGCTCATAGTAGGTACTTAATAAACATTTGATGATCGATTGATAGAGGAGAAGGGATACAGATCAGAACATGATGTCAGATTCAATATATCTTAGTAGTGTCCTCAGGCTTAGAGATGTTTTGCTTTATTTTGTTTCTACTTCAATTCCCTGGTCATCAGTGGTAGCCTTTCCACCATAGGCCTCATTCTCTTAGGCCTAGAAATTCCGTGTAACTTGCTAAAGGGGATATGGGATATGGTTCTTGCCACCTCATTTCAAGGGGTTTCTACCAAAGAAACCATTCAGATCTCTGTGGTCTGACACTAAGATTTTAAAGGATTATGCCTGCCCTATGAATGAGTCTGATCAAAAACAGAAGTTCAGATCACAGAAAAAAATCATAGACTTCTTACTACCAAATCTCATACTTATCTTCCTAATGTTATATTGTAGGCTATGACCCTCTCAGGTTCTGAACCTCTCAATATTATCACTATTGGCAGGGGCTCTGGCTCTAAACTAATTAGCTTTAAATTGAGCTACCTAACTCTGGGAAAAATTGGCCATAGTCGGTCCTAAGCAACTGCCTGAAAAGCCTACACAATGGTTCCCCATTCCCCATCCATTAGCATAAACTTGTTAGCATGGCTTTCTTGTCTCTAGCTATTCGGCATGTGGTGTAAGGGAGGTCCCTTTATTTCTGAGGTCAATGAGAATACATGTCTAGGTGTGCCTCTGACAACAACCCCTTCCATTACTGCACGTTTCTTCACTCTTTGGAGGCATCTATTCCTATTTTGCTTTGCTAGAGCTCTTTATAAGCTCCTCTTGGAAATTCTTCAGTCAAAGCTGTGTAACAAGCCTAATACTTACATCTCTAAAGCATCCTTACCATGGCAACTGCAATAATCTTCCTAAGGCACATGTCTGGCCATTGAAGTCCCTTGCTTTAAAATAAACAAGCAAAAAACTTTCAGTTGTTCCCTATTGCCTCTGAAATCCAACATAAAGTCATTAGCCTGACAAATAGCATTTTCCGCAGTCTAGCTCCAACTCAATTCTCTAATCTTTTTTTCATGTTGCTTCCCTTCCTGTACTCTCCATTCTTATCCAAGTGGATTATTAGCTGTTCCCCAAACATGATCCTCTGTTTTCTTCTACATTTATTCAAAGGCCTAGAATGTTTTTTCTCCTGAATTCTACCTCTTAGAATCCTTATCTTCAAGTTTCAGTTCAGTTCTCACTTCCTTCATGAAGTGTTCCCAGATCCCCACATTTTCAAGTTACCTCTCATGCCTCAATTTATCTTACACTCTACTTATTCATGTCTGCTGTATCTGTTGTGTCTCACCCTACAGGCCCCCGTCCCCTACCTAGAATGTAAACTCTATGAGGGCAGGGGCTGTTTCATATTTATCTTGTAACCTGGCACAGAACAGAGACTTGATACTTTTTTGATTAAATTGAATATTTATTTGTATCTTGTTTCATTAGGTGAATATGGACACCAATATTCTCCTTTGTTTTTCCTGAAGTCTTCATTTTGGAAACCTCACCCCAGGGCTGGTCATCAGATGCTGGAGAATGAGACTATCTCTACATATTGCTCTGACTCTTTTGAACCAGTACCTCCAGAATTTCATGGGAAAGAAGCTATTAGGTAATTAATTGTCTTAGTGTACAAAAATGACAAGTGACAGGCTAATTCAGATGGTCAAGTGTGCAAAGTAGGTAAAGCTTATAAGACTATGAGTCTTTCCTTTTTTATGATAACCCTTGGACCTCACCCCGTCAATTTCCCCCAAACACACACACACATTCACACACACACACACACACACACACACACACACACACACACACGCACGCACGCACCTATTTTAAATGAACACTTCCATTAAAAAATTTCATGTATAGGAAGATTTTCAATATTTACCTTTACTTGAGGTATGTAGTCAATCTTCAAGCACGACTTTCCTCATGCCTTTGTTATGCCTCTTTGTTTCCTCTTATTTTTTAACAACCCTACCTTATAGTCTGTTCTCTTCTGTCTTTATCTCCTTCCATTTTTCTCTTCTGAGATGGAAGGAACACAGTAAAAAGAGAGAGAAAAAGAGAAATAAGGGAAATGCAGCAAGGTTCACCGTGCCTTGGATATTTGGATTTTTATCTTGTATTTCTCTGAAGCAGGTATTTCAGTACATTTCATTCATTTGTGATTTAAGAGGGTGGGTATACCTCCTCCTCAGGAGAAAGGACTAACTTGATCCTTCATAGCCCGTCGTTCTGCTAAGAATCTGCTTGCTCTCCTATACTTAGTGCTAAAATCAAACAGCCACTTATTAAGCAATAGTGGTGAGGGCAAAGTCAAAATGGCAGAATAGAGACTGAAACCTACCAAACTCTTTCAACATTCCCCTCCAAACAACTTTAAAGTAATATGTTAAATCAAATTCAGGAATGGTATAGGAAACAAAAAGTTGAAGTGAGATATTTTTTCCAGCCCAAGAGAATTTAGAGGATTGGCAAAAGAGGTCTGTGATACTGGAGTGAGGGCCAGCCTGGAATGTGCCTGGTGGCAACAACACCAGCAGACCTTGGAAGCCATGACAGTGTCAGCAGCAGATTCAGGAACTCTCAGCCCAGAGATGCTCCAGGGCAGAAAAGAACATTGGTGCTTGCAGCTGCAGGGGAGCAGAGAGCTTCTTGGGTAAAGACCAGATCATGGACCAGGAAAGCAGTGACCACACTTTTCTCAGGATCTTGCTACCTTGGAAGCACAAAAAGTTTGCAGACCCCCAGAACTAGCTCTGAAAACAGCAGTGAGAAAAAGTATGAAGATTGCAATAGTTTCTTCCCAGCACAGGTGGGCAGTATACAACTTTAACATAAAGTTCAAAAACAAGAAATAGACTGGGAAAATGAGCAAACAATGAAAAAGGAAGCTTCCATAAAAAGATATTGTGGTGACACTGATGATTAAGACACAAACTCAGAGAACACAACAATAAGAAAACATCTATAAGCAAAGCCTCAAGAAAAAATGCCAGTTGACACAATTCCAATAAGAATTCCAGGACAAACTAAAGAAAGCAATAAGAATGAAAAAAATAATTCCATAAAATTAGAATTGGGCAAGTGGAAACTAATGATTCCATGAGACATCAATAAACAATAAAACAAAGTCAAAAGAATTAACTACAAAGTACATATGAAGGACGACTCTATCTGCATCCAGAGAAATAACTGATAAATAAAAGCATGTGTAGAATGATTTTATGCATATATAAATATTTGTGTCTAATGATAGCCATCTCTACGGTTGGAGGGGGAAAGGAAGAAAAAAAGGGAAAAGAGAATTTACATTTATATGATAACTTTATTATATATTTTAAAGGAATAAGAAGTTGTACATAATAGACTTGTAATTTCATAGGCAGTCATCTTTTTTTATTCTACTATGTTATGGAAATGCTTGTTTTATTTCATAAATTAAAATGAAATAAATAAAAATTTAAAAAAAGAACTAAAAATGGAAGAAAATATGAAATATCTCATTGGAAAAAAAATTGACCTGAAAAATAGATCAAGAAGAGATAATTTAAGAATTATTCAACTACTCAGAAGCCATGTTTTTAAAAAGATCCTAAATATCATATTTTCAAGAAATTATGAAGGAAAACTGCCCAATATCCTAAATCTGTAGGTTAAAAAAGAAATTAAAAGAATTCACTGATTACCTCCTGAAAGAGATCTCAAAATGAAAACTCCCAGGAATATTATAGCAAAATTGTGAGCTTCCAGGTCAAGGATACATGATTGCAAGCAGCCAGAAAGAAAATATTCAAATACTGTGAGATCACAGTTAAGATCAAACAAGATTTAATGGCTTCTATGCTAAAGGAGCAGAGGGCTTGGAATATGATAGGCAAAAGACTTATGATTACAACCAAGAATAACCTACTCAGCAAAACTGAGTACAATTTTCTGGGAGGAAAATAGATATTTAATGAAATAGAGGACTTTCAAGCATTCCTGATGAAAAGACCAGAGGTATATAGAAAATTTGATATTTGAATACAAGACTCAAGATAAGTATAAAAAGGTAACATGAAATAAAAATTGCAAAGGATTAAGATTAAACTGCTTACATTACTACATGGGAAGATGATCACGTAATGAGTAAGATGATAATGTAACTCTTAAGAATTTTATTGTTCTTAGGGAAGTTAGAAGTCTACATAGAGAAGACAGATGTGAGTTGATTATATTGGGATGATCTCAAAAAATGAAGAGTTGAGAAATAAGAATACATTGGGAGAAGGGGAAAGGGAGAGGTAGAATGGCAAGAATTATCTCAGATATAATCGTACAGGGAAGAGCTTTTACAGTGAAGGGGAAAATGGAGGGGTTAACAAGCAACACTTGAACCTCACTGTCATTGGAATTAGTTCAAAGAAGGAAATATATCTATGTATGTATTTTACACACGTGTGTGTGTGGTGTGGGTGTGTGTGTTTATGCAAAAGAAACAGACAGGCAGACAGACAGGTGGGTAAAAAAAATCTATCTTACCCAACAGGGAAGCAGATGGAGAAGTGATAACAGAAAGAGTGTGTGTGTGTGTGTGTGTGTGTGTGTGTGTGTGTGTGTGTGTGTGTTTGATAAAAGGGAAGCCAGATTAAAGGAGGCAGTGGACAGAAGCAAAACAGACTTCTGAGGAGGAATAGGGTAAAATGAGAGATAAATTGATAAACAGAAGAAAATAAGATGGAAAAAAATACACAATAATCATAACTGGGAATGGGAATGGGATGAAATCATCCATAAAACAGAAACAGATAACAGAATGGATTAAAAATAAGAATACAACAATATATTATTTATAAGAAACATACTTGAAACAGAATGACATGCATAGAGTTAAAAGAAGGGGCTATAGCAGAATCTATTATGCTTTAGCTGAGGTAAAAAAGGCAAGGGCAGGGGCAGCTAGGTGGCACAGTGGATAGAGCACCGGCCCTGGAGTCAAGAGGACTTGAGTTCAAATCCGGCCCCAGACACATAACACTTACTAGCTGTGTGGCCTTGGGTGAGTCACTTAACCCCATTGCCTAGCCAAAAAAGAAAAAAAAGAAAAAGGCAAGGGCAGCCATCACGATCTCGGAAAAAGCAAAAGCTAAAATAGACTAATTAAAAGAGATAATCACGGAAATTATATTTTGCTAAAAGGTGCAATAAACAATAAAGCAATATAACTACTAAATACATATATGCACCAAATGGCAGAGCATCTGAATTCTTAAGGGCACAAACAAATCAATGCAGCCAAAATGAGAAGGAAAACAGGAAACTGGAGGTGGGGCATGGGCAGGGAATCTAAAGCAAGTTTCTCTGATAAAAGCCTTATTTCTCAAATATATAGGGAATTAAGTCAAATTTATAAAAATGAAAGTCGTTCCCCAATTCATAAATGGTCAAAGTTTATGACAAGGCAATTTTTGGAAATGAGACATTCTGGAAGGGATGTGGGAAAATAATGCATTGTTGGTTGAGTTGTGAACTAGTCCAACCATTCTGCAGAATAATTTGCAACTATTACCTAAGGGTAATAAAATTGTGTACATCTTTTGACCCAACAATACCACTTTTAGCTCTGTTTCCCGAAGAAATCAAAGGAAGAGGAAAAGAACCTATATGCACAAAAATATTTATAGCAGCTCTTTTTATGGTGGCAAAGAACTGGAAATTGAGAGGATGCCCATCAATTGTGGAATGGCTGAACAAGTTGTGATATATGATTGTGATTGAATACTAGAGTGGTAGAAAAAATAATGAACAAGATCCTTTCAGAAAAACCTGGAAAGACATAAATCGATGCAAAGTGAAATGAGCAGAAACAGGAGATAATTATACTCAGTAACAGTAACATTGTGATGGTGATCAATTGTGAAAGACTTGGCTGCTCTGATCAATACAGTGGTCCAAGACAATTCTGAAGGACTCATGATGAAAAATGTTTCCCATGTCCAGAGAGAGAACTGTTGGAGTCTGAGTGTAGAATGAAGCATAAGCTCTTTATTTTTTCTTGTTTTATTATATATTTTTTTGCAACATGGCTAGTACAGAATATTTTTCATGATTTCACATGCATAATGATATTATTGATATTATGTTGTGAAGAAGGGGCCTGGAGAGAGAGAGAGAATTTGAAACTCAAAATATTTTTAAAAGAATGTTAAAAGTAAATAAATAATAAATTGAGAAAATTTTAAAACATAAAAGCAGTTGTGGTGAAAGACTAAAAACCATGCCTTATAGGGATCTCAGTAGGTATTTAATTTGTGTTGTTACGTCTTTTTTGAAAGTACCTTTGTCCATTGTGATAAGAAGTTCTTCCATAGTAATTATACCCCACTTCTCTATTTTGCCAGACTGATTTGGGGAAATGAGAAAATGTGGGAGAGGTTGGTGTTGTGACAAAGGGAAAAATAGAAGAGAATCTATATCAATAAATGTGATTTGTCTTCCCACCTATTCACAGCCTAAATATTCTTTGAAAACAACCTTATCATGAAAGTTCATTTTTCTCCACTTAGTAGTATTTTACTTTTTCCAATTACATGTAAAGAGAGTTTTCAATGTTCACTTTCATAAGGTTTTGAGTTTCAAATTTCTTCTCCCTCCCTCCCCTCCACACTCCCCAAGACAGCAAGCAATCTGTTATAGACTATCCATGTACAATCATATTAAGCATATATTAAGATTCATTGTGAATGAAGCCTTTAGGACTATTCTTGCTTTCACTGATCTCTCTTTTCCCTGATTTCTCATGATATTTACCTAAAAACTCAACTAAGTACTTAAAAACCCAAGAACAAAACAATCATTATACTATGTTGGATGTCTCTCTTATATTGTTAGTATTATCATCCTACTGGGGCATAAGTGTCCTGTGGGCAGGGTTCATATATTATGCTTCTCTTGTATCCCCTATAATATTTAGAAGGGGCCTAAACACTTAGCAACTACTTAGTATGTGATCAATGGATAACTTGCTCAGCTACTAATTACTAAGTAACCTTGGAAAATCACTTTACCTTTCTAGGCCTCAGTCCCCTTGTTCATAAAGTGAGGGATTTGGAATAAATGGTCTCTAAGGCAATTTATAAGCTCTAATATTCTACATTTCTATGAATATATAAGAACAAAAGATAAGGATAAAAATGGGCAGTTCATTGGATGAAGAATAAATATCCCCCAAACTTCGGTGGCCCCAATGGGGGCTTATCTGATTTAATATTTTTGAAAATATTCTAGAATAGGTGTTACTGGGGAAAATCTTCAAGATGCCATTAAATTCTCATGGGTAGTGTGATATGTGAAACAGACCAATATAGACTGCAAGATCTTATGGAGTTATATGAGTAACAGATAAGCAATAGTATTTAATTTAGAGAGTAAATAATAAAACTGAACTCATATGATCAATCAACTGCAATCTCAAAGGAGTTATCTAGGTATCTCTGTTGACACATACCTAAAGACATTGTTCTCAAGTCAGAAGGCTCTGGGCAACAAAAGAGAAAGCATTAGCTGATCTGTTGCAAATATACCTTGTTTTGAGGGGGTGAAGGGTAGGTGGAGATAAATGAAAATTAGTATTTAGGAAAATATAAAAATATGAGCGACAGTGTGATGCAGCAGATCTGTATCTCAGACAAACCTAAGTTCAAGTCTCACCTCTGACACCTACTCACTTTGTGACCAGGGCAAGTTACTTCTTAGTACTCTGAGTCACTCTCTAAGACTATAAGTTACAGATGAGTTACCAATGTGTATTTACATATCAGAAATTACCTATGCCAAAATGGCAAATTTAAAACCCACCTGCCCCAACTCTCAGAAAAAAGATTTAGTGTAATTTTTCAGTTCAAATCTCAAGCATATCCCTTTTTTGCATCACCTGTAGGATGTCTGCCTAGAGTCACTTCTGAACTGTACTGTTCATACTTCTGAGTTGGCAGTTTACATTGGTTAAATGACTCGGGAAGGTTATCATCTCAAGATTGTTTAATCTCCTTTCAGAATCCGAAATCTAAAAAAGGAATACAAAAGGAAGCCTGAAAAAGTGGAAGCTTTGAAAGGTAAGAAGAAAAAATGAATTGTTGCAGTAACTTTCAAAATCTGTTTTTTGTAATGACTTGGTCATGGTCTCTGACAGAGCTGACTATAAAAGCGAAGGACTATGCCCTCCAGGATAGAACCTACCCGTGGAATGTAAGCATAATTACTTTCTCCCAACTTTTCTCTTGGCTAGTGCTAGAGGAGTGTACTACTTCCCCTTTGTCATTGTTTGCATTCTGTCCTTCACCAGGAACAGACCAGACTCTTGGAAAATAGAGGAGGAGGCAGTGAATTTGTCTGAGATGCTGCTTCTTACTCATCAAGCATCCTTATACCACTTAAATTTGCTTATTCACAACTCCTCCACAGACTGGAATAATGATCCTAAGTCACTCAATTTGACCTTCCTCTATTTTTGAGGATAAGTTTTTAATAAAATTAAAATTTACATGAACTTTTAAAATATAGCACAAGCCTCTTTAATGTAGATCATCCCTTGGGGGATTTGGGGAGAAGCCTCTCCACCCTTTACTGTTCTGACAATCCAGGCAGAACACATTTTCTCTGCCTTTTCCTTTGTATACTAACACCAACACCAACATTAGCACCAACACTAATTCTCCCTCACAATAACCCCTATGCTCAATGAAGAGCAGACACAAATCAAAAGCAGTAAAAGTAGGTCAGGTGAAATCTATAGTTTTTAAGGAACTATATAAGATCAGGAATTTTGAAAATCTTAAAGAACAAAAAATCTTGGACTGTTTTTCACAATTGGTTCTTAAGCTGTAGTAATATTCCATTATACTCATGTACTGCAGTTTGTTTAGCCTTCACCAATGTATGGGTAGGGCAGCTAGGTGGCACAGTGGATAGGGCACTGGGCCTGGAGTCAGGAAGACCTGAGTTGAAATCTGGACTCAGACACTTGCTAGCTGTATGACTAGCATGTCACTTAACCTTGTTTGCCTCAGTTCCTTATCTATAAAATGAGCTAGAGAAGGAAATGGCAAACTATTCCAGTATCTTTGCCAGAAAAACTCCAAATGGGGTTACAAAAAGTCACATATGACTGAAAAACAACTGAACAACAAATCAATAGGTACCTGATTCATTGCCAGTTTTTTGCTACCATGAGAAGGGCTGCTAGGTAGTACAATGGACTTCAGTAAGTTAGGAAGACTTGAATATAAACCATGCTTCAAATACATAACTAGCTAGCTGCCAGCCCCTGGGTAAGTCACTTAACTTGGGTCTGCTTCCTCATTTTTTTCCTCATTTTCCCTCATCTGTAAAATGATGAAAATAATAATAACACAGGATTGCTCTGAGGATAAAACAAGGAAATATTTGGAAAGTGCTTTACAGACTTTAAAACACTGTTTTCTTTTTTTTATTAATTTATTTTGATTTATCAACAATCACTTCCATAAGTTTTTGAGTTTTAAAATTTTTCTCCCTCTCCCTTCTTCCTCCCTCCCAAAGACAGCACATAATCTGATATATAGGCTATACATATACATTCCTATTAAACATATTTTCACATTAGTGATGTTGTAAGGAAGAATTAGAACCAATAGGAGGAACCACCAGAAAGAGGAAACAAAATAAAACAGAAGAAGAAAATAGCTAACAGTATGCTTCAATCTGCATTCAAACGCCATAGTTCTTTCTTTGGATGTGGAAATCCAAATTTGGATGTATGAAAACACTATGTTTTCATACATATTCTGGTGTCAATGGAAACTTTCTTTCTGCCATTGATCTCCTTAGGCTATGTGCTGAGTAGTGGGATCTCTGGGATAAAGGGAGGAAGCATGACATAGCTCTTTATATCAGGTAAAAGTAGATTCAAATTCCTCCTACCTACTTGCTGTGTTACCATGGGCAAGTCACTTCTTTTTTTTTTTAAATAATTAATTTATTTATTTTTAGTTTTCAACATTCACTTCCATAAGATTTTGAGTTTAAAATTTTCTCCTCCTCTTTTTCCTCTTCCCTCCCTAAGATGGCATGCAATTTGATATATGCTCTACATATACATTCCTATTAAACATATTTTCACATTAGTCATGTTGTAAAGAAGAATTAGAACTAATGGGAGGATCCTTAAGAAAGAAGAAACAAAATGAAACAATAAAAGAAAAACAGAGCAAATAGTATGCTTCCATCTGCATTCAGATTCCAAAGTTCTTTCTCTGAATGTAGATAACATTTTCCATCATGAGACTTTTGTAGTCGTCTTAGATCCTTTCATTACTGAGAAGAGCTAAGTCTATCAAAGTTAGTCATTGCACAATGTGGTTGTTACTATGTACAATGTTCTCCTGGTTCTGCTCACTTCACTCAGTTCATGTAAGTCTTTCCAGATTTTCTGAAATCTGCTTGCTCGTCATTTCTTACAGCACAGTAGTATTCCATTACATTCATATACCACAACTTGTTCAGCTATTTCCCAATTGCTGGGCATTCCCTCAATTTCCAATTCTTTGCCATCACAAAAAGAGCTGCCATGAATATTTTTGTACATGTGGCTCCTTTTCCCTTTTTTGTGATCTCTTTGTGATACAGACCTAGAAGTGGTATTGCTGGATCAAAGGGTATGTGCAATTTTATAGTCCTTTGGGCATAGTTCCAAATTGCTCTCCAGAATGGTTGAATCAGTTCACAACTCCACCAAAAATGCATTAGTGTTCTAATCTTCCCACATCTTTTCCAACATTCATAATTTTCCTGTTTTGTCATGTTAGTCATAATAGGTGTGGTGTGATACCTCAGAGTTGTTTTGATTTACATTTCTCTAATCAATGGGCAAGTCTCTTCTTAACACTCTAAGCAGCTCTCTTAGATTTTAAGTTACAGATGAGCTGCCAATATGCATCAGTGGACAATGATTATACGTCAGAAATTGGCTAATCCAAATGGAGTTACAAGTTCATAATCCAGCATTGCTGTTTTAGTCTGTTTCATAGCATAATTCAAAATTGCTTTTTAAAGTAGTTGGACCAATTTCCAATTCCTCCACGTGTTAAAATTATATCTTGTTCTGGTACCCCTGACCACCTCCCCACACCTCTCTAAATCAGTATGGTAAATTTGTAAGTAGCCAATAAAAAGTGGTAATAGCAGAAAGTAAGATTGTAAAAGGGAACCTTGAAGTTACATGCAAACTAACCCAAAAAACAAAGGAGCATAATTTACAAATTGCATCATATATTAAACAAACATCACATCCTGGTAATATGCACAGAATCAGGGGAAGCCATCTAGACTCTGCTGTCAGGGTTGTTTGGTCCTATTACGTAAATCTTAGATAAGTTCCAGAAGACCAGCAGTATGTTGAATGGTGCTGATAATTTGGAGACGATGTGGACATGTTAACTTTAAAGTTTTACCAACAACTTTAAGAAGATTTGCATATGTTAATGAATCCCAAGGTGGCACAAAAAACCCTATAAAATGAGACCTCAAACCTCTAATTCCTACTCTCCCATCTCCTAAAGATCCATGCTACTTGAGTGCCCCCAACTCTAATGCATGGGCGATTGTCTGTGCCTCTTCCCTTCCCCATGTTCTTCCATATCACTCCCTGCCTGCCTTCACTACCCAATCTCCTATCCCCACATCATCTGCTTCTGTTATCCTTTTTGCCACCTGTTTCTATACTGTATATGGCTGTTCATCCCTATACTCTCTGTACACTCTCTCTTTTTAATAAAAGTATAATTTCAATCTCACTCCCTACTGCCATGATGGTCTTTCCCAGTGAGTACTTAAATGGGGCATGCCTGTTTCATGTCATAATTTCATAAATTGTTTCCAGCAGTATGTTAATGTGCCTGTCTTTCTGCAGTCTTGCCAATCCTATTGCTATGTTTTCTCATCTCCCATTTTCTGGATGTGAGGAGAAACCTCAGTTACTTTGATTTGTATTTCTTTTTTTATTAGTCATCTGAAACAGTTTTTCAAGTGGTGCTTAATAGGGCTGAGAAATGGTCAACATGATGTTTGACACCTGACAACTCTAAGAGAAATGCCAGGAGCAGAACAGAGGTCTGTATGTAATATTTGTCAATCTAACCAAGGCCTTTGATACTGTCAATAGTGAGGGCTTGTGGAAGATCATGGCAAAATTTGTTTGCCCAGAGAAGTTCATCAGTATTGTATGCCAGTTTCATGATGGCATCCTTGCATGGTTTTTGGATAATGCACAAATGTTCTTGCATTTTCCCGGTCACCAACGAAGTGAAGCAGGGATGTGAGCTTTCTCCCATGCTTTTTAGCATGATGTTTTTAGTGATGTTGTCAGATGCCTTTAATAAGGATGAAAACAAAATCAAGGTCAACTACTGTATTGGTGGTAAATTATTTAACTTGAAAAAGTCTACAAGTAGAGAATAAAGAGGATAAAGAGTTGGTGCATGACTTTTTGTTCACAGATGATTATTCATTCAATGTGGTCTCTGAGGCTGAGATTTAGAGTATGGATCAAATTCTCTGCCCCTGTTGCTAATTTTGTCCTAACAATTAACATGAAGAAAACAGAGGTTCTCCACCAGCCAGCACCATACCATCTATACATGGAACCATTGGTTATAGCAAATGGAGACATGTTGAATGCTGTGGATAAGTTCACTTAGCTTGGCAGTACGCTTTCCAGGGATGTACACATAGATGGTGAAGTTGACACATGCATTGCCAGTGCTAGCTCAGCATTAGGGAGGCTCTGAAGGAAAGTGTGGGAAAGAAGAGCTATTAGGCTGCCTACCAAACTGAAGATCCTCATTGTCGTATGCCAATGAAACCTGGACAATCTACCAGTACCATGCCAGAAAATGGAACTGCTTCCACTTGAATTGTCTTAGGAAGATTATGAAGATCACCTGGCAAAATAAAGGTACCAGACACTGAGGTCCTTTCTCAAGCTGAACTGCAAAGCATTCAAACTCTACTGTGGAGAGTGCAACTCTTGGGCTGGCTATGTTGTTCAAATTCCAAATGTACATTTGCCTAAAAGGCACTTTTTTATGGAGAACTCACATAAGGCATGTGCTCATATGATGGTCAGAAGAAGCAATACAAGGGCAATATTAAGGTCTCTCTGAAGAACTTTGGAAACGATTGTGAAATATGGGGGAAACTGGCACAGACTACCCATCATGTGTGCCCACATCAAAGAAGGTGCTATATGTACTTTATGAGAAAAACAGAATTGAAATAGTTCAAAAGAAATGTGAGATGTGCAAATTTAGAGAAATCTCCATTCCAAATATTCATATGGACTATTTGTACCTGACATGCGGTAGAGCCTCTGATCAGCCATAGCTAAAATATGTACCTTGACCTCAACATAATGATGTCATTTTGGTCCTCCTTGAGAACAAAGGACAAATAGCAAGTTTGCTATTCATTTTTTGTGCACTGATTGTTCATTTCAGATTGTCTTCTCCTTTTTACATATTGCTCTGCTTCACTCTCAGAAATATAAATTCATAAGGAAGAAATATCAGCTAGAAGGATTCTTGTTTGGCTGTAGTCACTGTGTTGCAAACAAGGAGGAGAGTCTGACCCTTGTTCTTACCATGATCAGTCTCCATTCCTTTTGTTTCCCTTTTTAATTAAATATTCTTTTAAAATTACAAGCATTTATTTTTCTCTCCCTCCTCCCCTGTGGTGGTGAGAGACACTCATAATAAATGTGAATAATAAAGCAAAAACAAATTCCCACATTAGTCTTGTCCAAAATTCAATGTCTCATCGTGCATATTTGGTCCATAACCTTTCTGTCAGGAGGTGGGTAGCATTCTTCATCACCAGTCTCTTGGAATCATGTTTGGTTACTGCACTGATCAGAATTCTCTAGTTTAGTTTTTTCCAGACTGCTTTCAATTTTTACCAACAGTTTTTTCCTCAAACAGTGAGCTCTTACTCCAATAGCTAGGATTTTTGGAGTTTCTCAAAGACTAGGCTATTTTGTTTTCCTCTGTATGTTGCATATCTAATCTGTTCTGCTGATTGACCTTTATTTTTAACCAGTACCAAATCATTTTGATGAATACTACTTTGTAATGCAGTTTTAGATCTGGTACTGATAAGTTTACACACACACACACACACACACACACACACACACACACACACACACTTTTCCACTCCTGTTTTTTTTTCATCATTTCTTTTGAGATTCTTGACATTTTGCACCTCCAGATGAATTTAATTTTTTTTTCTAGCTTTAAATCCTTTGGTAGCTTGATTGGTATAGTGCTTAATAAGTAAATTAATTTAACATTACCATTTTATTATACTGACTCATCTTACAAATGAGCAATTCATATTTCTCCAATCATTTAGGTCTATCTTAATATAAAAATGTTCTGTTGTTGTATTCATATAGTTCTTGTATGTATCTTTGTAGTTATACTCCCAAGTATTTTGTAAATTCCATACTTTATTTTTTAAATTAATTTTTAATTCAATTTTTTAAAAAAATTGAGTTCCAAATTCTCTACTTCCCTCAAGCCCCTCCCCTCCCCATTGAGACAGCAAGTAATATTACATGAAGTATACACATAAAATAATGCAAAACATATTTCTGTATTAGCTATGTTTCAAAAAAAGCAAGAAAAATATTATAATTTAGAGTATTTTTCATATGACTATCTATAGCTTTGATTTCTTCTTCTGAAAACTGCCTGTTCATATCTTTTGACCATTTATCAATTGGTCCATAGTTACTTTAAATGGAATTTCTCTATCTCTTGTTGCTAGTTTTGTTAGTAAGATGAAGAAATGATGAGTTATGTAGACTTATTTTACATCCTACCACTTTGCTGACATTATTTAAATTAATTTTTTAGTTGATGCACTATGATTCTCTAAGTAAATCATCATACATAAATTTACATATAAGTTGTTTATAAAAAGTAATAGTTTTATTTCTTCTTCACCTGTGATTATTACCTCAATTTCTTTTTCTTATCTTATTGCTATATATAGCATTGCTAGAACCATATTAAATAAGAGCATTGATAATGGACAACTTGGATTAACCCTTGATCTTAGTGTAAAATCTTGATTTATCTCTATTATGTGTAATCCTGGCCCCTTGTTTTCATGTATGTGTGCGTGTGTGTGTGTGTGTGTCTGTGTGTATATGGGTGTTATATCTTGTCAAAAGCTTTTTCTACATCTGTTGAATCATCATGAAGTTTTTTTGTTATCCTTATTATTAATATAGTCTATTATGTTTTTTGATTGAGCTCGTTCTTCTGGGAGTCCTGTGATCTTTAAGTTATCTTTTTATCTTCTGTCTTAGAGGCCAATCAATTTGATCTATATTAGACCTGTAAAAGAGCATTCATATGCCCTTTTCAGGTTATTTTTCTTGCTACTTTTTCTTGCCAAATTTTCTTCTGCTTCTGTATATTTGAGTTCCAAATCTTTCATTCTCTCTTTCAGAGACTCTTCCTTTTGTGTAGATATTCTCCATAATGCATCCTAATTTTTATAATCTGGTGTTTGTATCCTTTGATTCTTCATTGAAAGCTCTGATTTCAGACCTAAATAAAAATTACCAGTGCATTAACTTTATAAATTGATTTTGAGATTATATTTTTATGATCATCTTTAGATCTAATATTGTACAGTGACTATATCTCCCACTAGTAAAACTCTTTTAATTCATTTGAAAATATTTTTAAGTTGTTCTGTGTTTTTGATAGGTTAATATGCACAGAAATGGTATTTTTAGTCATGATTGAAGATAATATTTCTTGTTTTATCAACTTTTTTCTGGGTTTCATTTGGAGTTTTTTTCTTTGTCAAGTATTTTTTACTTTGTCTTTTTTTTTACTTTATCATTTGCTTTAAAAAAAGTTTTACTTTATGAAAAAGTACTTTACTGTAACTTTTAAACTTTATACTCTTTTACTTTGCTGTATTGCAAGTTAAAGTAATTGATGTCATTTTTTAAATTTTGCTTTATTGAAAATGTAAGCAATTCATTACTTCAGTTTTTTGTTTGAGTCCTCTTGAATATTCCAGACTTCATCTAATCTGGAAATGCTGATATTTTTGCCTTTTATGATACTAATTTCTTTTCTAAGTTGTATACACAAATCTACTGTTTCTAAAACTGTATTAAGTAGAAGTAGCGGAAATGGGTAACTCTCTTCAACTAATAACTTCTTATTAGCACGTCAAATATAAAAGATTTGTACTATATTCTTTTGAAATACATGAGAAGAAAATAATATTTTTTGAAATTAATGTGTGTTTATTTTTCAGTATTCATTCCATAAGCTCTTGAGTTCTAAATTTTCTCCCCTCTCTCTCCTTCTCTCTCCCCTAGATAGCACCCAATTTGATATATGCTCTACATATACATTCCTATTAAACATATTTTCACATTAGTCATGTTATAAAGAAGAATTAGAACCAAGAGGAGGAACCACAAGAAAGAAGAAACAAAACAAAACAGAAGAAAAAAAAGAGCAAATAGTATGCTTCGCTCTGCATTCAGACTCCATAGTTCTTTCTCTGGATGTGAATAGCATTTTCCATCATGAGACTTTTGGAGACGTCTCAGATCCTTGCATTACTGCAAAGATCTAAGTCTATCAAAGTCAGTCATCGCACAATGTGGCTGTTACTGGGTATAACGTTCTCCTGGTTCTGCTCACTTCACTTAGCATCAGTTCATATAAGTCTTTCCAGGTTTTTCTGAAGTCTGCTTGCTCATCATTTTTTACAGCACAGTAGTATTCCATTACATTCATATACCACAACTTGTTCAGCCATTCCCCAATTGATGGGCATCCCCTCAATTTCTAATTCTTTGCCACCACAGAAAGAGCTACTATAAATATTTTTGTACATGTGGGCCCTTTTCCCATTTATATGATCTCTTTGGGATACAGACCTAGAAGTGGTATTGCTGGGTCAAAGGGTATGCACATCTTTATAGACCTTTGGGCCTAGTTCTAAATCACTCAGCAGAGTGGTTGAACCAGTTCAGAACTCCACCAACAATGCATTAGTGTTCTAGTTTTCCCACATCTTTTCCAACATTTATAATTTTCCTGTTTTTTCAGGTTAGCCAATCTGATAGGTGTGATGTGGTACCTCAGAGTTGTTTTGATTTGTATTTCTCTAATCAATAGTGATTTAGAGCATTTTTTCATATGACTATAGATAGCTCCAATTTCTTCATCTGAAAACTGCCTGTTCATATCCCTTGACCCTTTATCAATTGGGGAATGACTTGCATTCTTGTAAATTTGACTTAGTTGTCTATATATTTTAGAAATGTGGCCCTTATCAGAAACACTGGTTTCCCAGTTTTCTGCTTTCCTCCTACTCTTGGTTGCATCTTCCTTCCTAATCTTGGTTGCAGATTTTTATATGTGCTTTTTGCCTATGTTTCTAGAACTATAAAAATATCGTTGAATCATGCACTATTAGATCTGAACAGCAAACCATTTGGAATCATTTCATTCCAAAGTTTTTCAACCACCTTCTTCTATATGATATAATCCTAATGTCAACATTTTGGTCTACCAACTTATGGTTCAGTGGGATAAAGTGCTTGGCTTGGAGTCAAGAAGACCTGAGTTCAAATTCGGTTGCAGACATTTACTAACTGTGTGACCCTGGGCCAGTCACTTAATCTCTGTTTATCTCAGTTTTCTTATCTGGAAAAAATGGGCATAATAAGAGCACTTTAATAATAGCTCCTACCTCCCAAGGTTGCCTTGAGAATTAAATGAGATAATAAATATTAAGTGTCAGTATCTGGCATATAATAAACACTACATACATGTTAGCTATTAAAACAAAATAATTTTTATTTCAATCTTAGGTTTGCAATTGGACATCTATGAAGGCCAGATCACAGCAATACTTGGTCACAGTGGAGCTGGGAAATCAACACTAATAAATATTCTTAGTGGGTTATCTGCCCCAACAAAAGGTGAGTGATAAGTTGCTCAACCACAAACTGATTGATAAATAGATCAAGGGATATGAAAAAATTATTACTAATTTCACATGAAGAGGCAGTGTGGTTGAATAGAAAGAGCCTTTGACTAAGAGTCAAAGCACCAGAATTCTCATGCCGTCTTTGGCATTATGTAGCTATGTTGCCCAAGACACTGAATCTATCTGAGGCTCAGTTTCCTTATCTGGAAAATGAGAACATTGGGCCAAATGATCACCAAAGAATTCACATTGAACACTAAGGTGTTGTAGAGACTGAATCATGGAATATTCCCAACCTAGTTAATTCACAGTGGTTAGCAGAGGTCTGGCTGAGCAGAGAGCAGCAGTGACGTGGTGAAAAGTGTAGTTGGGACAATTCATAAGATTAAAGAATGAAAGCTGGAAGGAAACTTTGATTTCTGAAAATTGACTATTAGAAATGACTTCACATTGAAAGTGGAGCTGAATCATTTAAAAAGCAGGGATGAGTGCTTTCCAGATATAAGGGATCACCTGTGCAAAGGTATAGAGGTGGGAATTGGAAAGATTAATTCAAAGAATAACTAGGCAAGTTTGGCTAGAACTTCTTGTGTGGTCAAAGGGACACAATATGAAATTAGTCAGGAAGATAAAATTGTGGAGGGCTTTGATTCCAGGGTGAAAAATTTGAATTTTATCATAAAAGCAATAAGTAGATATTTAGCATGGATTGACATAGTCAAACATGGTTTAGGAAGACTGTTTTGGTCCCTCTGTTAAAGACAGCTTAGGAGGATGGAGACTACCAGGAAGGAGAGCAAATAGGGGAATAACAAGCAATAGTCTAAGTGAGAGGTGAGGAAGACCTTCAGGTAGAGTGCTTGTAGCACAAGTGGAGAGAAGGCAACAATTGTCAGAGATGTGGTGGTTGGGAACTTGATTTGCTATGGGGTGCAAGGAAGGGAGAACAGTGACAGAAAACTGTGGTTTTGAACTTGGGTGACTAAAAGGATGTTGGTTATCTTGACCGTAATAAGGAAATTTGAAGGAGGTAAGGGTTTTGGGGGAAAGGTCTTGACATGTTGGTTCTGATATAACAATGGGACATCTAGGTGGAGATGTGCAATAGGAAGTTGGCAGGAGAAAAGTGGATATATAGGTATGAGAGTCATCTACCTAGACATGAGATTGAACTGATGGAAGAAGAGCATAGCACCAAGAGAACATAGAACAGAAAATGAAAGTTTTCTAAGTTTGGGGGAGACCTAGGCATATTTTTAAAGAATAGAGGAGGATATTAATAGATTGAATAAGAGAGGGAGTAGAGAAATAGAAGGGGGGAGGGAGGGACAGAGAGACAGAGAAAGAGGAGAGGGAGAAACAGAGAAGGAGAGGGAGAGAGGGAAAGACATACAGACAGACACAGACACAAACAGAGAATGACTGAAAGGGGAGGTTACCTCAAGCAAGTTATTTAACCTATCAGAGAGACTTCATCTTTTAAATGAAGGAGTTGAACTAGAATCAGGGGTGGGGAACCTGTAGCCTTGAGGCCACATGTAGTCCTCTAGATCCTCAAGTGTGTCCCTTTGACTGAATCCAAACTTCACGGAACAAATCCACTTAATAAAAGGATTTGTTCTCTAAAACTTGGACATAGTTAACAAGCTGTACCCAAGGTCTAGAAGGCCCATGTGGCCTTGAGCCCCCAGATTCCCCACCCCTGATGATGTCTAAGGTAAGGCCTCTTCTAGTTCTAACATTTTGTGACTGTTAAAGATATTGTGGCTCTCTCAACTGACTAGTTTTGCAATCCATTATCTATAAAATAATGCATGTTTTGAATGTAATGAGTTTGCACATACAGTGAAATTTTTTCCCAGCTGAACAGATCCTGGAATTTAGCATAATACCCAAATATTTAAATTGTTTAAATGTCTTTTGTAGGCTCTGCTAGCATCTACAGTAACAACCTCTCTGAAATGACGGAATTAGAAGAAATCAGGAGGATCATTAGTGTTTGCCCACAATTTAATGTGCATATTAATTTCCTTACTGTGCGAGAAAACCTCAGGCTATATGCTAAAATCAAAGGGCTTCCACCAAATATGGTGGAGCAGGAGGTAGGTAAACATTTTAGGACAGATAAATTGGTGAAGATTGAAATTATTCATCCATGGAAATCTGATTATTTCTGCTCAGGTATCTATATAGGAGTCAATTGATAAACTCTAGGCAGGGAGAACCTGGAATAAATTTATCTACATTTAAAGAACAGTGAGAAGAAAGAGCTTATTTGAAAGCATTTTCAGGTTTTTTGAGTTTGCTCTGCTCTCTTGGTTAGGTGCAAAGAGTTTGTCTGGAATTGGAAATGAAAAGTATTCAAGACACCTTTGCTGCAAACCTAAGTGGTGGACAGAAAAGGAAGCTGACCTTTGGTATTGCCATTTTAGGTGATCCTCAGGTATGTCGGATTGAATTATAAGGTTTCATTCTAAAGAAAATGAAAAATATAGGAAGGAGGCTATTAGGAAATGCAATGCAATCTTTTTGGATTTTTTTCCAAACTTATTGTGCACACACACATACACACATTTTAAGACTTGTATGCTGCTTTCCAAAAGAGTCTCACTTTAAATCCAAAGGTCTTTTTATTTGCTTTCATCCTTTGTAGGTTTTGTTGTTAGATGAACCAACTGCTGGATTGGATCCTTTTTCAAGGCACCAAGTATGGCAGCTCTTAAAGGAACGCAAAGAAAACCGTGTGATCCTCTTTAGTACCCAGTTCATGGATGAGGCTGATCTTCTTGCTGGTGACACTCAGTTTCTTTTACTTTCTATCACCAAGAATCTGGGGAATCAGGGAAGCATGGATCTTATCTAGGGCCATGTCTACATTGAGAAACGCAGTGATAGAAGATATGAGAGCCTTGTTTCCATATAAATGTCTGCAGTATGGTAGCACTTTTATTTCCAAAGGTATACTGGTGACTACATCAGTGAATTGAATCTGAAGGCCCTTTCATTTATTGTAAATTTGCTTGGCAAGCAGCATTAGAAAAAAAAAGATTTGTATTTTGTTTTCTTTTTTTATCAGAGCAGTCAATTTGAAAACTCTAAGTCGTAGTATTTGGTTTGATACCTTGCCTTCTCCCCGCAAAAATGTATCCCCTCCCAAAAAGTTCTGGATAATATAAAAATAACCTAGAAGTCATGGCTAGCTTTAGAATGCATCATATTTATCGGGCTTCAGATTAAATCCTGCATTTTAACTGTAAGTGGTATATTCAATAAAGTGAGAGTGCAGAGCAATCACTTCAAGCCGACCCTATAAATTCCACCTTGTTCTTCACCTCCCCCCACCCTTCACACAACATTTCTAAGTGAAGAAACAACTTCCTAACCTACTTTATCATTGCTTTCTTTTTGCTAGATTGGAAAGTCTTTATATCCAGTGGGAGACTGAAGTGTGCAGGCTCTTCTTTGTTTCTAAAGAAAAAATGGGGGATTGGCTATCACTTAAGGTACTACAACTTGAGGAAGTTTAAGGATTTGTTGTATCAATACTTCTAGGTATTTAAAGAATATAACTAACATAAAGGATACTCCTTGAAGTTTGAAGCACATAATTTTAAGAAAAAAAAACATTTATTATTCTACACAGCAGAAACCACATATATGGAACTCATTACCAATAAGCAAATCTAAAGAAAGTCTGAATTAGCCCTGAGGGGCCTCAGGTTCTGTATTCAACTCAAAGAATCATTCTTAAACTACAATAGTAAGAATTACAGCTTTACTGAAGTGATCAAGAGAGAAGATATTAGAAAGTAAGGATCCCTGATAAGAAGCCAGACTTTATAGCAGTTATAGCCAAATGCGGGGTCAGCAGACATGGCTCCCCATGTGTCTCTTTAGCCCTGATGGATACTTGTCCTAAGTGCCAATAGCAGCAGCCCATGAGAACAGTAAAGTGCTTGCCAGGTCAAAAGAGCAAAAAAAATTTCCCTCAGAATTTCTCCTATCTCCCTCATCCAATAGAAAATGACCTATCATTCTGTGGGGAACTGGATCAATTGTCAATATAATTTGTATTTTTTCATAAAAAAAGGAGACTTTCTATGAGAATGTACAATTTTTTGACTGGAGGCTTTATGTCTCTTTTCTATATGGGCTGCAGCCATAGAGGTATTTCCTCATTCTGATTTATGTAAACAAGAGGGACAATAATTGAGATTGCTTCAGGATCTGAACAAAGCCTGCTACAAGGTACAAGAAAGCTTTAGATGGAGTCTTAAAGGATGTATGAGTAATAGGCAAAGAGTAGCTGTCATTACCAACCTTTTGAGGTCTGCATTATGAGGAGACTCTGGTCCATGCAAAACATATGTTACCATGACTGTTAGGGAGAAAATATTTCAAAAAAAAAAAAGATAGGTCATTCTGACTCAAGGTGGTGGCTTTTATGACCTTGCATTCTCATAAAAATTCTTATTTTTTGTTTGGGTTTTTTTGTTAAGAAAAATGAAAATAGTTCTAGTTTGAGTATTTTTGTTGAATCAACGATTCCTTTACTATAGAGTCTAACATATCTCTATGCCTTGGGCAGCTAAGTGGCACAGTGAATAGAGTGCTGGTTCTGGGGTCAGGAAGACTCTTCTTCCTGAGTTCAAATCCAGCCTCAAGTGCATACTAGCTTTGTGACCCTGGGCAAGTCACTTAATGTATTTGCCTCAGTTCCTCATCTGTAAAATGAACTGAACAAGGAAACGGCAAACCACTCTAGTATCTTTGCCAAGAAAACCCCAAATGGGGTCATGAAGATTCTGATATGACTGAAAGATGACTGAACAACAAAGAAAATGTCAATACCTATTCAATATCATCTGTTTGAGAACATGGTCAAATTCTGAATATGGAAATGTAGACAGACTCTTCACTTCTGTGATTATAACCTTTTAAAACAATGTTATCACAATACCTAATAGTATAAGACAGATTTTTGCATTTTATAATGTCCCTTTCTGATGTTACACCCTAAAATGTGCTCTTCAAGTTCACCTATCCCATGGGTCACATTTATTTCTAGGTTCCCAAGTTCTGTAGAGGTTTCTTAGGCCATAGTTGCTAAAAGTGAGATGAAATCTCAAGCTGTGATATTTAGTATATTTAGTATGGCTTTGCAAAATAATACAGAAATAACTTATTAGGGATGTACAGCTATCATGGTCACCATTTCCAGGACATGCAGAACGATAATTTCTATTTCTTTTCTTGTTGAAAGAACACTATTATTTCATATCTTCCACCTTCTCATTTATTATACTTCTTGGAACCAACCCCCAACTGCTAATGAAATAGTCACTTATGGTTTAATCTAAAGTTGCATAGCAGAAATATAGTCTCTATTTTCTACAAAAATCTCTGTTCAATATTTGTATCCCATGCTGTTTGTATCATGGTTTCTCTCCTGTTTTCTTCATAAATTTACATAGGATACCTTGCTGGTATCAGCTAGTCAAGTTAGCAAAGAATAAAGAGCAGGGATCACCCTTGCTTTCAAGCCATCTCATCTACTGCATGCTACATGCCAACATAGGATCACAGATTAGAACTACAAGAGAATTCTGAGGTCATCTTCTTCTACTTCTTTCTTATACAGATGAAGAAACTGAGGCCCAGAGAGATTAAGTAAATATTTTTTGCCCAAAGTCATGCAGTTAACAAATGGTGCTATAACTCCAAGGCCAGCAATCTTTCTGTCCTCTTTAACATATCCATGGGGAATCTTCAATAAATATTTATTAAATTCCATTATTTATGAAGCCATTGCATTTTGGGGTGACCATTCTCAGTGAAGAGTGTATCTACTAGAAGAGATTCAGGAGAGAGACATTTGTGGTGGTGTTCAGTCATTGAGTCATGTTCAACTCTTTGTGATTCCATGAACCACAGAACGCCAGGCCCTTCTGTCCTCCACTGTCTCTCAAAGTCTGTCCAAGTTCATGTTCACTGTTTCTATGACACTATCTACCCATCTATCCTCTGCTGTCCTCTTTTCCTTTTGCTTTCAATCTTTCCCAACAAGGTCTTTTCCAATGAGTCCTGCCTTCTCATTATGTAGCCAAAGTACTTAAGCTTCAGCTTCAGTATTTGACCTTCCAGTGAATAGCCTGAATTAATATAAGCACTGATTTGATCTCCTTGCTGTCCAAGGAACTCTCAAAAGTCTTCTCTAGTACCACAATTTGAAAGTGTCCATTCTGCAGTACTCAGCTTTCCTTATAGTCCAAGGACATTTGTAACAGTTAAGAAAAAAAATCTCTTTCCCCCAAACCTCGAACTTGAATGCAACTTTGCCTTCTGATTTTTAAGAGGAGGATTTCTTCCTTATCATAACAATAATAACTCTCATTTATATACTGCTTTAAGTTTTGTAAAGTACATTATATTTATTACCTCATTTGTTCCTCATAACAACTCTGGAAAGTAGATGGTATTATTTACCCCATTTCATAGATGAGGAAACTGAGGTCCAGTGAGGTTAAATGATTCGCCCAGGGTTACATAGCTGAATGTATAATCTCAGTGTTCTTTTATGAAAATTAACCTGCCACTCAAGTGAGGAAGCCCCCACCTCGCCTTCATTTGAAGAAATAGTATGTTCCATAAGTAATTAATGATTGACTGGGCTAGTTGCATAGAGGAAATTAAAATAGGTCAACTATATGTGGATACCTTAGAATCGTCTCAGCTTGTCACTTGTTGAATGAGGCAAGAACTTCCCCCCACACACACATTTTCATGAATTCAATTACATTCAACAGCTCTTTTATTGGGTGCCTCCTATGCTCAGAGCATTGAAGTAGCGTGGAAGAATAAGGGTAACCAATCACTACTCTCGTTAAGTCATCGTCTAAGTGGGGTTTATGGCACATAGGAAGGAAAGAAGAAAGGAAAAAGGGAAGAAAGGCTTGGAAAGAAAGAAAGAAGGGAGAGAGGAATGGAGGGAGGAAATAAGTATCTTAAAGTACCCACAATGTGCCAAATACTATGCTAATATAGTAACTAATTAATATTATTATCACCATTTTACAGTTGGGGAAACTGAGGCAAAAAGAAGTTAAGTGACTTGCTCAGAGTTACACAGTTAATAAATGTCTGAAGCTGGATATTTAGCTATATCTTACTGACTCCAGGCCCAAAGCTCTATCCACTGGATCACCTCTGAACATCTAAACACTATTAAAATTGACAATGTTCTGTTACAGAAAGGGTCTCCAGAGGAGTCTGATTGGGATAAGTAGCAATTGAGATGGGCTTTAAAGGATGTGTAGGAATTCATTAGTCATTGGAGTTACTAAGAAGAAATTCATAGCTATGCACAAACAGTAGCATTATATTTCCTTAGAAATTCTAAGGTCAGGTTTGGAACACTTGATAAATAATTTTGTCAGGACAAGGGGACAGAAATGCAGGATGACAAAAGGAAGGAGAATAAAATAAGGTAATAGGGATTAGAAAAGATGACCTGGAGGGCCTTTCTAGTATTAAGATTCTACAATTACGTAAAAAGTTATTGGATGACAGTTACATAATGAAACCTATAAATCATTACTCTAGCTCTTTCCTATGACTATGCCTGCTCTCCCCCCAAATAATACATTTTTTCAAAGCCTGAGATTTTGTTTTGTTTATACACACACACACACACACACACACACACACACACACACACATTTATTTTAATCTTCTAAAAATCCTAGTAAAATGTCATGAGCACAATAAACATTTAATTGTTTTTCTAAGGTGATGGTGATGATAAAGACAAATACAAATAAGTTATGCCCATTTTTTCTTTATCATATTTCAGTTTGCAAAGAAATGAATCTTGTGATACAGAGAGAATAACATCACTCATTAAACATCATATTCCTGATGCCAAATTAACTGCAAAAAGTGAAGAAAAACTTGTATACACATTGCCCTTAGAAAGGACGGCTTTATTTCCAGGTAACATAATAGGGGTAATTAAAAACAAAATCTAGAAATAATACTAAAATGAGAAAACAAATTTTGGGGGCCAATTCATTTGAATAAGGATGAAAAATTACTATTTGAAAAGACATTGGCAGTTTTAAGTATGTGTTGAGAAAGGTGATCACGATGGTTAGGGGGCTTCAAATTGTTAAGGATATAAGGATAAATTGAAGAAACTTAAGATTTTTTTATTTTGGATAAAGGAACACTCACAGGAGGTACGTGATAACTATAATAAGGAATTTGAAGCACTAATATGAGAAAGAGGGACTGAACTTCTGAGGATTTCTAGAGGGCAAAAACTATAAGTTATAAGTAAAAGTTTCAGAAATACAGATTTTGGATTCATACATGGAAAAATTTGCTAATTATTAGAGCAGTCCAAAACTAGGTTCTATAGCCTTAAAAGGTAGTGAGCTCCTCATTACAAGCAGACTTGAATTGGAGATCGTACTGTAAAATGAATTCTTGCTGGTTTGAAGTATGTAACCTCTGAGACCCTTTGCAAGCCTGAGATTCTTTGAAAGTTGCCTTGTACCAATGAAAAAATGTAGGCCAAAAGCACTAGGAAAAAATTAACCATTGAGATCCTATAAAAATTTGAAAGTAATACATTTAAAAGTTGTCTATTTCTTATGAAAAAATCTCTAGTAAAATATTTCAATTACTGTTTTGTATACTTTGAATATAATAAAAATATTTTAGATCTAATGCATTATTTTGGGGGGAGTTTTTTCTATAGAAAAATATTAATCCAAAATACCCATTTTTATTGATAAATATATTCATTCTCAGACTCAGTAAAAGGGTTTTTTTTATGGTTTTAACATGTTTTGGTGATTCTTTAGACCTTTACAGTGATCTTGATGATTGTACTGACCAAGGCATTATGAATTATGGTGTTTCCATGACAACTCTGACTGAGGTATTCTTGAAACTAGAAGGAAAAACAGAAACTAATGAAACAGGTAAAAAAAAAGTCACATGCATTGTAATTTAAAATACAAAATATCCTCTGATGTTTATAAAAGTTACTCAGATGTCCTGACTTTCAAGGGCTCCAACCTAAGACCCAAAACTGTGAATCTACTTCTCCACGTTTCCCTGACCACCTTTCCCCTGCCCAACAACATATTATCTAACTAATTATGATATTCACAAAACATATTTATCTGATTCAGAGTAAGGCATTAATAATAGTTAACACTTCCTAGCCATTTTGCAACCATTGCACCTATACTCCAGCCATTCTCCTCCCACTGGAACCTGCACTCTTCCCCTCACCCTGGGCTCTAACAGGGGAGCTTTTGCCCTGTCTTGCTCCAATCCAAGCCTCCATGTCACTTCCTGGCTGTTTCCAAACTATGTCACCTACAATCCAGCCATATTCCTCACCTTCCTCCCACCAGAAGGTAATCCAAAAAGTAAACTCTGCTCTGATAAGTGAGCTTTTTCTTTATTTGTGCCTGAAACTAGGCCCCCATGGTGACTTTTTGGCCATTTCCAAACTGTCATCCTGCAGGTTTCTTCCTCATAACTTCCCCTTCATGTATGTCTTCCCCCTTTAGAATGTAAGCTTTTTGAGAGCAGGAACTGTAGGAGGTTGGGAAGAGGGATGAGTTTTGAGGGAAATATGAGTTCCATTTTGGACATGTTCAATTTGATATGTCTGAGGGACATCTAAGTGGAAATGTTCAATAATCGGTTGATGATGTATGATTGGAGCTTAGGAAAAATACTAGGAATCATCCACAGAGAGGTAATAGTTGAACCTATGGGAGCTGATGAGATCACCTAGATCAAACCTTTAGAGAGGGAAAAGAAGAGGGTCTAGGACAGAAGCTAAGGTAAACTACAGGAAAGGTTTGTGACATGGGTAATGACCTGAAAAGGAACCCAAAGAAATATTCAACCAGGTAAGAGGAGAAGCTAGAAAGGATAATTTCATTTTTTTAAAAAAAAGGAGGAAAGAGTATATAGGATGAAGAGAGAGTCAACAGTATAAAATTATTCAGAAAAGTCAAGAAAGATGAAAACTGAGAAAAGGACATTAGATTTAGCAAATAAGAGATCAAAGGTACCTTGGAAAGGACAGTTTTTCAACTAAGTATTACAAACATCTGAGGTGTGAGTAAAAGGAAAGGAAGTGGAAACAACAAATACACATGACTTTCTCTTTTGGTGATGATTTATTATGCAAGTACTATGTACTAAGGCACATATATACAAAGATAAATTTGACATACTCAAGAAACTGATTCTTCTAAGTTACATGCAAAAGTTCTCTTGTCCTTTTGTTGTTGTTCAGTTGTTTCAGTCACGTCCAACTCGTTGTGACCCCATTTGAGGTTTTCTTGGCAAAGGTACTAGAGTGGTTTGCCATTTACCTCTCCAGCTCATTTTATAGATAAGTAAACTGAGGCAGACAGGGTTAAGTGACTTAACCAGGGTCACACAGTGAGTGTCTGAGTCCAGATTTGAACTCGGGAAGATGAGTATTCTTGATTCCCATCCCAACAATGTGCCACCCAGCTGCCTCTTTCCTTTTGTCCTAGAAGCACGCAATTCAAGTATTTATTAAGTATTTAAATTATATGCAAGAACGTACTGTGTGCCAGGCACTGTGCTAACACTGGGGATACAGAAAAGAAAAAAGACAGTGAGTGCCTGCCTAATAAAGGAAGTCAGGAATGGGGCAAAGAGTGTAGTGGGGTACTTGGCACAGGGACATGATCCTCCATGGAATCAAAACTAAGCAAGAGCTATTGATGGAAAGCTGAAAATTACCTGGAAATTCAGATTTCACATTCTATATAGGAAGCTAGGGGGCTCAGTGGATAGAGTGTCCAGGGTTCAAATTTGGTCTCAAACACTTACTTAGCTGTGTGACCCTGGGCAAGTCACTTAAACCTGTTTACCTCAGTTTTGTCATCTATAAAATGAGCTGGAGAAGTAAATGACAAACCTCTCTAGTATCTTTGCCAAGAAAACCCCAAATGGGGCCTTGTAGAGTTGGAAATGACTGAAAAATGACTGAAGGACATAAAAGAAGGCTTTAGTGCTCTACTCTCTAGCCCTTCAATCAGAAGGAAGAAGAGGCTGGGAAGTTGAGAAAATGTTGAGTATGATAACTAAGTCAATCAGCAGGATGATGAGATTTTAGATGATCGGCTTAATCTGGGTGGAGAATGATGGTCCAAGTAGAGCTGCTGATAGAAATTTTCCGTATGAGAGCAGTTACCTTGATGCTGGATAGGGAAGGGCCAGTATAGCTTCCATCACTCACCAGAAATCTCAGTAATATGAAACTGTCTCTTATTTTAGCTAAAGCAGCACCCTGTTCCTCTGCCACTTTCATAGGGTGGGGAGAGCAAGCGAACATTTAGAGTTAGCCATGTAGTTGAAAAAGTCAGTTCCTTTCAGATGCCAAAATGCTGTCACTCATAACAGTTAACTGAAAGCAGACAGAGAAATATCTGAGTACCCTTTATATGACCAATATTACACAGACAGAAGCAAACCAGCCACTTCCCTCAAGATGATTATATTCTACTAAAGGGATACAATATCTTCATCTGTAATTTATTTATTGTTTTAGATGTTTCAGTCTTGTCTAACTCTTTGTGACCCTATTTGGGGTTTTCTTGGGAAAGAAATTGGAGTAGTTTGTTATTTACTTCTCCAACTAATTTTATAGATGAGAAAACTGAGGCAAAGAGGGTTAAGTGACTTGCCCAGGGTCATACAACTAGTAAGTGTCTGAGGCTGGATTTGAACTCAGGTCTTCTAGAACTGGTGCTCTATCCACTGTGCCACCCAGCTCACCTTGTAATTTATGTGCGTATATAATTTGTGAAATGACCTCAAAAATGTTTGTAAAAGAACTGTAGCTTTTATGTACATTTTACCTTCTCTACTAGAGTATAAATTCCCTGAAGACATAGACTGTATTTATCTTTTTTCTTTCCTTCACTGCCTATCGCCATACCTTGGAAATACTAAGTGTGATTATTGAATTTAATTAAAATAATCAGTCTTCATTTGTTTCCTTTGTGATTTGAGTTGACACTATAAATAGAATATCTGAGACCTCTTTTCAGATACCCCTAAATTATGTTTTCAATCCTATTTTGTTTATAAGGGATTTATTTTGTGTTGTACTTTTCTCAATGTGTCTGCAGATTTTGGCAGTGGTGGGCAGGAGCAAACAGAAGTCACCAGACATTTTGAAAACCCTGTTGAACCAGAGCAAACTTTCCCTTCTCTTCCTGGAGAGAAGATGGAGACAGTCAGTGGTATGGCTCTCTGGAGACAACAGATTTGTGCAATTGGAAGGGTTCGTTTCTTAAAATTAAAGCATGATGGGAAAGCTGTTCTGTCATTGTGAGTATCAGAATCCTTATGATTTATTTAAGGTATAAATATACATTTTTGGTCTCTGAAAATGTTTCCTCTATTAAGTCCTACTCCGACGCCTTGTCATGGTGACCCTGGATTCTTGAGGTCTATACCAGCTCAGCGTGAGCTCTAGCAGCTTTTACCATGTTTAAAAAGACTTCAGGTCTGGTACAGGCAACAGATTATTTCTGTTTTCTGAGGATCAGCTAGCTAAGCACAGAGATGCTCCTCAGCAGTAGGCTGATTGCATGGTGACCAATACTTTTGCCATGAAACAAAAAACTGTTTCCACCCTATAGAGCTCCCTGTCTCTTCTGTAGCGACAGTTGCGAAGTGATAGGAAAGGAGACAGATGGTGCTAAAAGTCTGTAGTCTTTAGTCTTTAGATCATTTATAAACATGATCTTAGTTGTTGGTACTATATGTGAAATCCTTGTCCAGGGGCCAACTAATAAACACACCACCAGAAGAACTAAGTTGCATCAATCTTGATATCTCTCTATAAACAATAACAGGAGACAGAAGGAAGTTTCAGTTACAGGGAAAGTGGCTCAAAGGCTCTTCTTCATAAAGGAACAAATAAAGGAGTGGGAGAATTTGGTTTTATTGAATCTAATGGCAACAAGAAACAACATACCATGGGACATGATCATCCCATATTGTAGTACTAATGATGATCATTTGCCCCCCAAAATGTTATTATGTAAATAATTGTCCCTTAGATGCCATTTTTTCTCCAGAGGATGGAGAAGTTCAGAAATTATAAGAATGATAAATCAAGAAATGATAAGACCCAATTCAAAGTCCAATCTAAGGATTTCTTTATTGATGATGGAGTCCTTTCCACATGCTCCTGTTTACAAATGACATTATGTTGTTTGTATCTAACATTTCAGACTATTATAAGTGAGATCTGTAATCACTGAGTTAGGTCTAATTTTCTACACAAGAGAATTAAATGGGTGAAAAATGCCTGTGGTTCAGAGTATGACATACAGCTGAATGAACAAGCTATAGAGTTTATCCATTGACATATATGTTTTTATTGGCTTTTTTAAGGCAATTGAGGTTAAGTGACCTGCCCAGGGTCACACAGCTAGTAAGTGTCAGGTGTTTGGTCTAAGGCCGGATTTGAACTCAGGTCCTCCTGACTCCATGGCTGGTGCTCCATCTATTGTGCCACCTAGCTGGCCAATACATATATTTTAAACAGATTCTAGAAATGGGTATGGAATCAAGCCAAAGGAGAAATGCAGACTGGATTACATTTAGAAAATCTCACAATTCTTTTAGTGACCACAAGATTCTCCCTGAAACAAATGTCCATTTTTTCAAGGTTCCTTCTGGCTTTGGAGCTATAATCCTATGATCTTATGCTTAGGATTCATGTTGACATTCTCTTGATCAATGAACCCCAAAGACAAAAGACGCTATAACTCAATGAAGGGATGCCTCGCAAGTTATTCTCAGATTTAAATAAAGAAGTTGAATGGAGTTAATTCTATCATAAACTCAAAAATCAATTATATATATATATGTATATATATACATACATATACATATAATCATACTATATACAATTTTTAGTCATTATTTCACTGTAGTATTCATGATAAGCACAATTTTAAAAGACCAGTATCTACATCAAAGGATGATAAAGTAGAGATAGTCTATGCAGAACTTGCAAAGAATCCCCAAACT
The DNA here is from genome assembly GCF_003287225.1 of Phascolarctos cinereus. Lineage (NCBI taxonomy): Eukaryota > Metazoa > Chordata > Mammalia > Diprotodontia > Phascolarctidae > Phascolarctos > Phascolarctos cinereus. Next base: position 278,429,108 of record NW_027555958.1, on the reverse strand, counting down.
AAGTCAATGATATTTGTTAAATGCATTTGGAAGATGGATGCTGGGAAGGATTGTGAAAAATAGAAGTAAAGACTATAATCATGGATACTTTCTTCAAGAAAAGAAGTAAATGATTGTCTTTGGTAAATTGTGCAGCTCTTTTAACACTCCTATGTTGGTCTAATGGTCTAATTTAATACTAATATTTTTCCCAGTAGTGCTGAGTAGCTGAATATCATAGAACATTACAACCTCCAAAGAATTAAAATTCCAAGTGACCCAATGGGTAATGGAAAAATGCACAGTTGGTGAGAGGAGACTATAGCATTTTATCAATAGTGACATGTGTAATAGATATAATCATAATTATAGTTAGCATTTATATAATGCATTAAGGTTTACAAAATGCTTTATAAATATTATTTCATCTTACCCTCACTACAACCCTGTGATCTAGGCACTATAATTATCCCCATTTTACCAGTGAGGAAACTGAGATAGTGAAGTTAAGTGACTTGCCCAGGATCACATTCTCAGTAAAGGTCTGAAGTTGGATTTGAACTCAGATCTTCCCAACTCTAAGACCAGCACTTTATCCTCTCTGTCACCTGACTGCTTTGTATGAAAGCTGAAAATAGAAATATATTATTAAGAAAATGTGTGAGGAAAAAGAATAATCATGAAGTGAGGGATAACAGATGGACAGTCTATGTGCTGAACAGTGTCCATAAAATGTGATACTTTCACAGTGTTAGAGAGAGCCCATGGGTAGGGGTGGGGAACCTGTGGTCTTCAGGCCACATGTAGCCTTCTAGGTCCTCAGGTGTGGCCTTTTGACTGAGTCTAAGTTTTACAGAACAAATCCTTTTATTAAGGGGTGAAGTTTGGATTCGGTCAAAGGGCCGCACTTGAGGACCTACAGGGCCACATGTGTCTCTGAGACCGCAGATTCCCCACCCCTGTGACCATAGCTATGACTATTTGCATGAGGGGTGGGAGTGGGAGGAAGATCTAATAAACCTTTCTGGCTTGTATACAGGCATAGAGTGCCCTTGATAACATTTTTTCTTTTTTCTTTTATTTTCTTTCTTTCTTTCTTTCTTTCTTTCTTTCTTTCTTTCTTTCTTTCTTTCTTTCTTGTTTGTTTTGTTTTGGGCAATTGGAGTTAAGTGACTTGCCCAGGGTCACACAGCTAGTGTCAAGTGGTTGGTCTGAGGCCGGATTTGAACTCAGGTCCTCCTGACTTCAGAGCTGTTGCTCTATCCACCATGCCACCTAGCTGCCCCGCATTTTCTTTCCTTGACAGGTTCAAATAAAGCAAAACGGAATTTATGCTCACATGTGATGTTTTCTTCTTTCTAGATTTTTGTTATTGACGTTTACTTTGATTCCCATTGCTCTTGAGCATATACTGCATCAAACATTTTATCATCCTGCTCCTTGGACATTTTCTCCTGATATGTATTTTCTCTCCCCTGGACAGCAACCACAAGCTCCTCTCAGCAGCCTATTAATTGTCAACAACACAGGTGAAGAAATTATATTAACATTTTCAAGTGGATCATTTTGAGTTTTAAAAACATCTTTTCCAATTCCCTAGTATGCCAGTAGATTTATTATCCAATCCAATGGTGTCTAAATGCTTTCGATTACACACCATTTCGATAAAATGCATGTACTTACACACAAAATAATATATGAATATTTAGGATATAGGGATAATACATGTGATTTCACTGCCATCAGGAACTGCTGATGAGAAAAGTTTCTCTACTCATGAAAGTATGCACCTTCTCTGTGACTTGTAACTTCAGAGTACTAAGAAGTTAATTAATTTATCCAAGATCATAAAGTCAGTATATGTCAGAGGTGAATCTTGACCCTAAACCTTTCTATCTTTGAGGCCATCTCTCTATCCACTACACCATGGTGCTTCTCCTGTAGTTGCATTTAATTGAGAAGGTTTTATTTTTTAACTGTTAATATACAAAATTTAAAAATTAATGTGATTTATTCCACTTTTATTTCATACCGTTCCCCCTCTTTTCATGCCTTAGAATGTACATAATATATTAGTACAACAATATATGTGTGTATTATAGATAAAGTCTATACATGTGACCCTGGGCAAGTCACAACCGCTATTTGCCTCAGTTTCCTCATCTGTAAAATGAGAATAATAATAGCACCTACATCCCTGGGTTGTTGTGAAGTATTTGCCACAAGGTCTGGCACAAAGTAGGTTCTATATAAATGTTAGTTACTGTTATTATTAGCATATACCCATATACTGCTATACTGCTATACTAATGTGCCAATATACTTGTACAAATTAGAAATTATTAATACTATTTTATCCATATATTGATTACATATATTTATTTGAATTATACACATATACTTTCATACAAGTATCTGTTTTATAAATACCCAAAATATAAGTTAAATAGGATGAAAACATGAAATAAAAATATTTAAAATTTTTTATTAGTGGTATAAAAGTCTTAATCAACAATTAATGAAATAAGATATCTTAGTAATAGTGTTATTGAATATGCTTTATTCTTTTTTTAATCATACTTCAACACTTTGTGATATAGCCGGTCAAAGGTCTAGCTCCAAGTTCAACTTATTTCTTCACTTGATCTCCCTCCTGCCATCTCCCTTTTATATTTACTGGCTCCTTTTAAAACTCAGCTCAAGCATCACCTCCTCCCAGGCCTTTCTCTATTCCCGCAGGTATTAGTGACCTATTCTTTTAAGTTACTTATATTTATCTTGTTATACTGGTTTGCGTACATGTGTATCTCTGTTAGAATGAATGCTTCTTCAAAGCAAGAACTGTTTTTACTTTTTCATTTTATACCCACTGCTTAGCACAGTTCAGGGCACATAGTGAGCACTTAATAAATGCTTGTCCATTGATTGATTGTCATAAATGAAAAAGACACCTTACAAAGAGACTTAGGTCCAAATGGAAGATATGCATTGCTGGGTTGAACTTGGTAAATCAAAATATTCATATCCCAATCTCATTCACCATATATTCAAAAGCTAAATTGAAATTTAGCTTGCAATTTTTGTCTTCTTTGATGTCAATCGTTTGTTCTTGCAAACTATCCAGAAAAGTAGTAGTAGTAGTAGTAGTAGTAGTAGTAGTAGTAGTAGTAGTAGTAGTAGTAGTAGTAAGTAGCAGCAGCAGCAGCAGAATAGAAGAAATTGTAGTGATGGTAATAGTAGTAAGTAGTAGTAGTAGTAGTAGTAGTAGTAGTAGTAATAATAATAATAGCTATCATTTATATAATACTTTAAGTCTTGCAAAGCACTTTATATGTGTTATCTGTCACAATAACAATCCTATGACGTATGAGCTATTATTACCCTCACTTTACAGATGAGGAAACCATGGCTTATAGAGGTTATATGATTTGCCTAGGGTGATACCTAGTGACCCTGTAAGTATGAGATAGGATTCAAATTAAGGTATTTCTGGCTCCAAGTTCAGCATTCTATCCACTGTGCCACTTAGCTGTTAGATACATACATACATACATATATACATACATAGACACATATATTTAATAACAGGTTCAAAACCCATATAAACTTTTCATATAGAATATTTTAAAAAAGGTTAAAATTCTGTTTCCAAATTTAAATGAACAGAAATGAAAGTTTCTGTGGGAGACACAAAACACTTTGGCATTAAAAGTTTCATTTTTAAATGTCTCACTAAGCATTACTTCATGTTATCATTTGCTATTATCTCAAGGCACAATGTGCACTGGAGGGAGAGGTTTATCATTAACAGAGATGTCAATCCATTTTTCAAATAATCTTCTTAATGGTTTCTATTGGGGAGGGGGCTGACTTCTTTTTTAATTTGATTAAATCATCATTGTTTTTAATCTCATAATGTGATTGGCAGAGAGCTCATACTAGGAGTGGGAGAAATGCCAGTTCTACCATTTTCTTGTTTGCTTATATTCCCACAATTATCATTATCTTCAATCTATAATTTCTTTGCAGAAACTTTCCTAAGTCTTTTGTTCAATTTGTGAGAGTTAGTTTACATAACATTAGACGATAAAGTCTTTTAAGCCATTTAACTGGGCACACATAAACTTAAATATTTCATAATATATTGCAAGTAAACAAATGAGAGCACCATTGTCCACCTATCCATGTAGACACATGACTATCTCACATTCAAATTTATTAAGGGTGCTGGTATTAACCTACATACCAAATATCTATAAACCTTAATTTCTCTTTTTAAAATTCTATTGATTTTTATATCACCTACATTTTTCATGTGTCCCTCACCTCCTCCCTTTCCAGAGAGTTATCTTTTATAATAAAGAATAAAAAAGAGAAAAAAAGTTCATCAAAACTAGCCAACTATAAAAAAAGTTATAGCATTACATGCAGTGCTCCACAACTGTAGTCTACTACTGCAAAGAAGTGTTTTATTATATCTTCATTGGGACCAAGCTTGGTCATTATAATTTCACAACATTCAATTTTGATTCTTTTATTGTGGTGGTGGTTTTTTTCCATTAAACTTGTAGTTATTGTGTGCATTACATATGGTATGTACTTCACTTTGAATCAATTCATAGATCTTCTTGTGCTTTTTTGTGTTCATCATTTCTGTTTTCATTGACTGTCCCCCATGCCTGGAAAGTTCTCCCTCCTCATTTCCACCTCCTGATGTCCCTGACTTCTCTCAAGTCCCAACCAGAATCCCACCCTCTACAAGAAGCTTTTTCCCAATCTCCCTTAATTCTACTGCCTTACCTGTATCGATGATTTCCAATTCATTCTCTAAATAATTCGTTTGCACATAGCATTTATATATTGTCTATCCCTGTAGACTGTGAGCTACTTAAAATCAGGGGCTGTCTTTTGCATTTTTTTTGGGGAGGGATCTGCAGTGCTTAACACAGGGCCTGTTACATAATTGGTGCTTAACAAATGTTTATTAGCAGCACAGAAAAATGCCATAACATTCATATACTATAATTTATTTCGTCACTCCCCATTTGTTGGCATTCACTTTGCTCCCAGTCATAAAGTTTAATTTCTTTGAATTTTAGATTCTTAAAAATAAAGTCTAATATTTACTTACCATACCCCTGTGAATTATCTTATACAGAGAACCTACTTTGGACACCACTGACCTATTCTACATAAGTCTTCTCTCCCATAATGCAGATCACAAACAACACATGATTGTCTACCTTGCTCGATTCCCATCCATCTCTCTCTACAAATTCAGTATAGTGGGCCCAACATGTTGTGGCTGTCCTAAAATTCTTTTGTGAACACTAATGGAACAATTGGGCTCCTGAGAGCCCATCAGTGATCCTTAGAAAACATAAACCCTAAACTTTGTCAGAAACCTAAAAAACACCTCTTGGAGGAGGGTATAAGGAATGACGTGTCTGGAGTCTGTGGTGATTTCTGAGAGTATGTATCCCAAGCAGAGGATTACAAGAAGGATTAAAGTTTTCAGCAAAGCTTCCACAGAACAGAACACATATTAAATGATTTCATATTATAAAAGGAAAGGGAAAAGATAATTTCAACAGATACTTAATGCTGAAACTGCAAGCTGAGAGGAAGGAGTAGACCAGTAGACGACTGAAAGACTGAGTTTCACTACTAGAAAAGTGAATGGGTTATAAGGGTTTTTTTTTAATATGTAATTTTAATTCCATAAATTACTTGGATATAGAAAATCTCTTTTAAAAATTGTAATATACAATGATCTAAGACAATTACAAAACAGTTATGATGGAAAATGCTGTCCACATTCAAAGAAAGAACTATAGAGTCTGAATGCAGATTGAAACATACTATTTTCACTTTTTTTTGTTTTTTCTTTCTCATGGTTTTTCACTTTTTTTCTGATTCTTCTTTCACAACATAACTCAAGTGGAAATGTGTTTAACATGACTGTACATGTATAGCCTATATCAGATTGTTTGCTGTCTTGGGGAGTAGCGAGAGAAGGAAGGGAGGGAGAAAAATTTGGAACTCAGAATCATAAAAAATGAATGTTGAAAAGTATGTTTACATGTGATTGGAAAAAATGAAATACTATTAAGTGGAAAATCACAATAAAGAAGCTTGCAATGTCGATGATAAATTATTTTTCATATTACTAAAACTTGAATAAAAAAAATTCTGATTCAAGAAACCTGCCTTATGCCATTTTAACAGAATCTGTTGCGGACTTGCACTGTCATTTTTGCTATCATAAATATAGATTGAACTTAATACAATATGGGATGTCTAAATTTGAGAGTTTAAAAAAAATACTACACTTTAATGATTTTCTGGTGTCTTCTTCTTCTTAAATGTTTATTAGGATCAAATATTGAAGATTTTATAAATTCTCTGAAGCACCAGAATATAGTTTTGGAAGTAGATGACTTTGAAAAAAGAAATGGAACATCTGACCTTGCCTACAATGGAGCTATAATAGTATCGGGCAAAAAAGAGGTAGGTTGGTCTCTATTCTCAGCTTTTCGTCAAAGTATTTATATTATTCTGTCTAATAAGATGGAGAGAAGGTTACTCTCACTAGTTTACATGGGCTGGCAGTTAGAAAGATCTACTAGCTTGTTTTGGAATCAAATACAAAATTCTTCACAATCTTGACAAATAGACAAATTACTTCATATATCAATTTTTCTTTCTAAATGAAATACTTTTTAATTTTATAGGAGAAGTTATCCATTAACTTCATTAGCCAAACTCCCAATAAGATAAAAGATGCTGCTTTTATAGTTTTAATATTAGTATTATGTATGAACATGAAAATCAATCAATAGGCATTTACTAATGAGGAAGATAGTTGATGGACTTAAAGTCAGGAAAATTTGACTGAGTTCAAAACTTACTAGCTATAGCTTACTAGCTTACACTTACTAGCTATATGAAGGCATTTAATCACTGGGCAAGTCATTTAATCACTGATTGCCTCAGTTTCCTAATCTGTAAAATAAGGATAATAATAGCACCTACCTCTCAGGGTTGTTGTGACAATCAAATGAGACAATATTTGGAAAGTGCTTTGCAAACCTGAAAATGCTATTTGTTGTTATACGTTTGTTTCAATAGTGTATGCTTCTTTGTGACCTCATTTTGTGGTTTTCTTGGCAAAGATACTAGAGTAGTTTGCCATTTTCTTCTCAAGCTCACTTTACAGTTGAGGAAACTGAGGCAACCAGGGTTAAGTGATTTGTCCAGGGTCACACATCTACTAAGTATCTGAAGCCATATTTAAACTCAGGTCTTCCTGACTCTAGACCAGCCTAGGAGATCTATCTGCTGTGCCACCTGGTGCTCTATAAATACTATTACATGTGCTATTATCCTTGTACTACTAGGTACCAGATATTGTGCTAAATGCTAGTGGTTTAGAAAAAAAAATCCCTGCCTTCATTCTAATGAGATGAAATTATGAATGACTATAAAATGTAGTGAAAAGGTTGCTGGGCTTAGAATTAGGAAGAAATGGATTCAAATCCTGCCTCTGACACTTTTTAATTATGTAAATATGAAAGTAAACCTACCTCAGTCTCATGCAACTCTCTGAGACTAACCCACTGTCATAGATGATTGTGATGTACCTTAATAGAGAGAGATTCCATAACAAGATTATAAATCCTTGATATGTGAAAATCATAGCATTCACTGGACAAACTCCTAAATTCAGCTTTATATATGACATGAATAAATGCCCCTACATTGTCTGGTGTAAAACATGGAGCAGCCTGTGTAATAAACTATACACTCCATTGTTTTAACAGTTAACTCTTTCTCCCTCAATAGCAAAGAAACATCCATGAAGGAAAATACTAGAACACTACAAATTATGTATTTCTTGTGGCTAAATTCCAAAACTGCTTTTTGTGAAAATTGGTCAACTCTCAATGTCAGCTCAAAATAATGTCTAATAAATAAAATACTGTGAGAAACACAGATCTGGATTATGCCTCTCTTTTGGATTATATGCAGGAAATTAAAAATCCATTTAGCTTAAGCTAAATCACTGAGGACTCCATCCACATTTAGACATAATCTTTGTGTATTTGGGGGAGGCGGAATCAAGAAAAATTTATTTAATTATTTTAAACCCTGTTTTGGTAAAAAATTTGAGCTCCATATTCTCTTCTTCCTCCAAGGCAAGCAATATGATATCAATTTTACATGTGAAATCATGCAAAATATATTTCTTTTTTAGCCATGTCACAAAAAAGCAAGAAAAATAAAGTGAAAATTATATTTCAATTTGCACTCAGAGTTCATCAGTTCTCTCCAGATGTAGATAGAATTTTCTGTCATTAGTCCTTTGGAATTGTCTTGGATCATTTTATTGATTGGAGTGGCCCAGTCTTTTGCAATTGATCATCATTATAACATTGCTGTACTATGTACAATGATATCCTGGTTCCTGGCTCATTTCACTTTGCATCAGTTCATATAGGTCTTCTAGTGTTTTTCTGAAACCATCTGCCTCATCATTTTTATAACACAATAGCACTCTGTCATAATCATATGCCACAGCTTATTCAGTCATTCCGCAATTGATGAGCATCCCCTCAATTTTCAATTCTTTGCTACCACAAAAAGAGCTGCTATAAATATTTTTGCACATATAGGTCTTGTTCCTTTTCCTTTGATCTCTTTGGAATACAGATCCAGAAGTGGTATGGCTAGGCCCAAGGGTATGCACAGTTTTATAGCCCCTTGGGCACAGTTCTAAATTGCTCTTCACAACAGTGAGACCAGTTCACAATTCCACCAACAATTCATTAATGCACCTGCTTCCCCTCATGCCCTTAGCATTTGTCATTTCTGATAGCTGTGAGGTGGTACCTCAGAGTTATTTTAATTTGCATTTCTCTAATTGCTAGTGAGTTAGAGCATTTTTTCACATAACTATAGATAGCTTTTGTTTCTTCTGAAAACTGCCTGTTCATATCCTTTGCCCATTTATCAATTGGGAAATGGCTCTTATTTTTATAAACTTAACTTAATCCCCTATATATTTGAGAGATGAGGTCTTTATCAGAAAAACTTGCTGTGAGATATTTTTGATATTACTTCACTGTGTATTTCACTCTTTAGCAAAATTTAGTTTCCCTGATTATCTCTTTTAATAGCATCGATTTCAGCATTTGTTTTGTCTGAGATTATGATTGCTACCCCTGCCTTTTTAAATTCAACTGAAGCATAATAGATTCTGCTGAAACCCCTTATTTTAACTCCGTATGTCACTTTTCAACAACATATTATTGGATTATAATTTTTACTATCTAGTTCTACTTTATGATTGAGCTTATCCCATTCACAATTATGATCACCGTGTATTTCCCTCTATTCCCTTTTCTTCTGTTTATTCTATTTTCTCTCTGTTTTTATCCTGCCCCTTCTCAAAAGTCTGTTTTGCTTCTGATTACTGCCTCCCTTAGTCCATCCTCCCTTTTTTCATCCTTCTCCTCTCCCCCCCCCCTCACCTTTTCTTTTATTCCCTTTCCTTCCTATTTCCTTGCTGGGTAAGATAGATTTCTACACCAAGCTGAATGTGTGTATGTATATAGATATATAGAGAGATATAGATATATTCTTTTCTCTTTGAATCAATTCTGAGAAGTTTGAAGTATAAGAATTACCTGCCATTCCTTCCCCCCCATAATCTTTTTAAGTAAAAGCTAAATTAAAAACATAATTTCTCAAGAATGAAAAATATGTAACGGTAAGATAAATGAGGTTGTATACTAGCGTAGGTGTTACTTCTGACTCAATGAAGCTTCAGGACCTTGTGCTCATTCAACATTCAAAAGCTAATTTCCTAAAATAGGTTAACAAACTACAATCCAAAGACCAATTCAGCCCACCATCTACTTTTGTACTGGTTTATAAGATAAGAATGGTTTTCATATTTTTAAATAGAATAAAATTTTATTTAAAAACAGCATTTTTAACTCACTGCCCAGATTTGACCTGCTGAGTAGAGTTAGCTCACCTCTGGCCTAGAACATCCTATCAATTTTTTTAAACTTTGATATATGTAAATTAGAGCTCTCAAGAGCAAAAAAGTTCTATATCTTATGTCTTGTCATAGAAAAGTCCCTAATTATAGAGCACTTCAAATCAAATATCCATTCTAACAGGAAAAGAAAAGTCAAATGATGTATACAAGCTACTTCCATACCCATTGCTATAATTAGTTCTCAAGGAAAATGACAATATCAAAGTATCAATGAAATCAATAAAAAAATTTTTATCACAACAGGGACATTTATGGTTTATTAGCACAAAAAATTAAAAATTTGTGTTTACCCTCCAACCCCATGTGCTTATTTGCTGATCATGTTGGTTTTGAGGTAAAAATAATTGAAACTCTAAATAAGATAATAATAGATAATTATTCATGAAAATTTATTATATAAAGTGCCAACAATCCTGCTTTGAAGATATATGAATTTGTAAATGATTGACTTACTTTTTCATTTTCTACCAGAAAAAAATAAATATTTTCTATCCTTTGGAAATTGGGATGAACAGTGGTATTATCTTATTCTGAGGCCTAATTTTTCTTTCTTTTGAATCTTAGGTTCATTTGTCACGGGAAATACTTCAGCCCTGTTAGCTTCTAGGAGATTTTGACATTCAAGTCCATTTAAGTGACAAAAATATACAGCTAAAAACAAAAATCAGCTAAATGGCTAATAGCACTATTCACTGCCTATTCCAAAATTCTGATTTCTTACACATGCTAGATAAAAATCACAAAATGTGGCAAATGCTAAAATTAAACATACCTCATAGTGCAGACCATAGTCTTAATAATTTAAGTAATATTTGTATATTTTCCATTTGAACACTTATATTGGCTCTTTGATGACTTTGAATTCATGCTTGTTTTGTTTTTAAGGATTATAGATTTTCTCTAGCATGTAACACCAAGAGACTGAACTGCTTTCCTGTCCTAATGAATATTGTCAGCAATGGAGTACTTAGAATGTTGAACTCCTCAAAGCAAATTCACACTGAGAAAAGTCTCTTTCCTTTGGTAAGTATGAAAATGTCTCAATTATCATTCACTGTTAATGAATGAGTACTTTGAGTGAATAAGTTTCACAGAAAACTGAAGCTTGCCACTTTTTATGCCAAAATTATTTTTATCATTTTTTTATGAACAGAAAGTTTTCTGAAAGATATTTTACTTTTCTACCTCATTAAACAAAGCATACTGAGCTTATTGTAGAAACCTTCTATCCAATTTCTCAGAGTCACTGAAGAATTTTAACCTTAGGGAGGACATAGAGGCCATCTGGTCTTGCCTCAATTCACAAGTAAGAAACTGAGGCTTACTGACTAAGAACCTAAGATCAGATGATTCCTCTCACTTTACATTAAGGGCAGTGAGGCACAGAGATCTTAAATGAGTTGCTTAAAGTCACAAACAAACCAATGTCACAGAATCACAGAATTTCTGAAGTGAAAACAATCCCGGAGGTTATCCAATCCAACTATTATCTGAACAGGAACCTCCTCCAAAACATAACCAATAAGTTATCTCATCTTTACTTCTTCACTGGATCCAGTTAGAAGGAATCTCAGAAGCTATCTGGTCTGATCCCATCACAAATAAGGAAAGTAAAACCCAGGGAAGTTAAGTATTTGTCCAAGGTCACACAGAAATTAAGCATCAGAGATGATATTTGAGTCTATGTTTTCTGACTCCTGAGCTGGTACTCTTTCCACTGAAACATGCGGCTTGCCATCGCATTTTCCACTACATCATTTATCTTCTCAAAGAAATAGGAAAACTCGGAGTCATGGGAATTGTGTTCAAATCTCAGTCTGACATTTGTTACTATATAACGCTGGATGAATCACTTAACCTTAATAAACTTCAGTTTCCTTAATGGCAAAATGAGGGGATGGGACTTGTTGCTCAGAAATTTTCAGTCGTGTCTAACTCTTTGTGACCTTATTTGGAGTTTTCTTGGCAAAGATACTAAAGTGGTATGCCATTTCCTTCTCAGCTCATTTTACAGATGAAGATATGGAGGGCCAACAGGGTTAAGTGACTTGCCCAGGATTACACACACAGCTAGTGTCTGAGGCAAGATTTGAACTAATGCCTAAGGTCTCTTTTAGCTCTGGGTCTAACCTAATCTCATCCCTACACTGTAATGCTCCCACTAATCCAGAATATTTTAATACTTTAAGAATCAGTTACTGAGCACTGGGTTTGGAGTCAGGAAGACTCATCTTTGTGAGTTCAAATCTGGCCTCAGATACTTACTAGCTGTGTGATCCTGGGCAAGTAATTTAACCCTATTTGCCTCAGTTTCCTCAGCTGGATAGAGAGCTAGAGAAGTAAATGGCAAACCACTCTAGTATCTTTGCAAAAAAAAAACCCAAATGGGGTCACAAAGAGTCAGACACAACTGAAACATGTGAAGTGTGTAGTGGTTATTTTCTCTAATAACTCAGATTACAACCCCTCTAAAACTAGTAGCAAGTCTTGAAAAGGAACTCTACCTGAAAAGTTTATCACCATTCAGTCAACCTGCTAGTGAATCTCTCTGAAACTAGGCTCAAACAATGTCACCCTACATGCAAAGACTTTCCAGCTTAATTAGACCTGCCAGAGCTCATGCTCCATATGACTTTAGGATGAAAGATCACACCAACACTTTTAGCTTCAGTACTTCACTAGCTGCAGAAAATGTGCATTATCACTGGTCATAACTTTCTGTTTTACTTTTTATACCTCTTTGGCTGACAACATTTACTCTTTTTTCTTTCAGGAAGTTGAGCCCAGCTCAATGACTAACACAGAAGCAGATGTGTTCTTGATATTGGCAACAACCAGTCTTTCTCCTTATTTAGCAATGAACAGTATCATTGATTACAAAGTAAGAAAAAGTCACTGAAATGAATTTACTTTAATAATTGAAGGTGGATGATTTTATTATATATATGTGTGTGTATGTATATGTATGTATGTATGAAGTGTTCCCCTTGAACAATGTTTGAATGTTTCCATGAAAATCATTTAATTCAGTTCCTATGTGTATTTTGCAATAGTAGGTGCTTAATATTGCTTGAAACAAGTGAGAGTTCATCGTGCATCATATTGTTTTGATGCAAAAGAGAGACACAAAGTAATTAATAATGATAGATATCAATCTGGAGGGAGATGACAGCCAGAGAGGTATCAAGGTAATAAATATAATAAACAGAGAAGTTCTAAGTGGACAAATTCACTAAAGAGAAAGACAAGAAACAGAAAAACTTAGGATAAAGGAAAATTGCCTCCCTTAAGTTCAATCCAAAAAATCAGATACGCCTTCAAGCAAATGCATTATTATTGACAGGACAGTGTCAGAAAACAATAAAGACAAAGAGATGGTAATGAAAAAATTGGCATGAATTTGGAAAAAATGTTGAGCTTAGCCATCTATTGTCATTAAAAAGACTCCAGCACTATTCAGTATAACAATGGAGCAAACTCAGAAGGTGGGAAGTACAGGCATTATTATTTGCACATTAGGAGACTGAAACCCCAAACGGTTAGTGGTTTGCCCCAGGTCACATAGCAAGTTAGTGGCTAGCTGGCATTCAAACTCACATATCTGGATTCCAGGTCCACCTCTTTCCACTACAATATTTTCAAGGCCTAAAAGTTGTATTGAAGAATTAAAGCAGGGACAGCTAGGTGATACAATGGAAAGAGTACCAGCCCTGAAGTCAGGAGGACCTGAATTCAAATGCAGCCTCAGACCAAACACTTGACACTTAGTACTGTATGACCCTGGGCAAGTCACTTAACCCCAATTGGCAAAAAGAAGAAGAAGAAGAAGAAGAAGAAGAAGAAGAAGAAGAAGAAGAAGAAGAAGAAGAAGAAGAAGAAGAAGAAGAAGAAGAAGAAGAAGAAGAAGAAGAAGAAGAAGAAGAAGAAGAAGAATTAAAGCAGCTAAGAAGAAATTTATGGAAATTTAATTGGGTCATAAATATAAAAACGGATGAATCCTCCTCATTTTTAAGGCTTAAGGAACAGACACAGTTCAATTTGTAGATATTGGTACACAAAACACAAAGATACAAAAAGTATGAAACACTTGAAAGGAATATTGAAGAGAATATCTTTTTTTATCTACATTTTTGTTGTTTATCTGGAATAAATTTGGTTGAGTTTTGTCAGTTTAGAGAATTTATTTATTTCAGTTTTGATAATAACAAAAATATATTCAAACTATATATATATACATACATATATATAATTATTGTTTTTAACATTCAAATGGCTTTATGATCTTATCAGTTCAGGAAGTATGTATCGTATTTTCAATTGTATATGATTCTGCATGATCCCATTTGGGGTTTTCCTGGCAAAGATACTGGAGTGCTTTGCTATTTCCTTCTCCAGCTCATTTTACAGATGAGGAAACTGAGGCAAACTGGGTTAAGTGACTTGCTCAGGGTCACATAACTAGTAAGTGTCTGAGTCCAGATTTGAACTCACAAAGATGACTCTTCCTCACTCCAGGGACAGTGTTCTATCCGCTGCACCACCTATCAGTTCAAGAATTCCCTCCAGTGATATATATTACAACTTACTTATGCCAGCTGATTTGATGTGACTCTTGTCCAGATCTTCCCCAAAGCTTACCATAAGGAATCCAATCAGCTTGCTGGTGGTCTTCCTTACTTTCTCCTGACATTGCTTGGGTACTAGTGGAGCACTCTGGCTATCCACCTGTCATCCTTCATTCTTGCCATGTGATCACCCAAAATTCTTTTCCATACATTTGTTTTATGATGTTTTTTACTCCCATTATTCAGAGTTCTTTTATGTTGCAGCCAATTCGGATCTAACATTGACCACCCCTTGTCTTTTGTGTCATAATTATTTTTAGTTCCTCAAATGTAGTTATGTTTGATGTCTTGCTGCTATATAGCAACACTAAGAGAATATTAAGATTGAAAAGGTGAGTCTTTGCTCTCATGGGAAGCTTGGGTTCCATATAAGAAACCAACACTAACAACTGACCCATATGCCTATGATCTCATGAATACAGAATATGAGAACTATCTGCTCATGTTCTCCTTAGCTTTCACTGACGGCAGCATTTCATTTTGAACTTTAGAACCTGGGGAGGTACAGCTCATACAAGCAGGGAATGACAACTACTAGAGTTGAAGTCAGAAGGACCTGGTTTTGAATCCTAGTTCTGCTATTCTCTACTTGTATGAATTAAGGTCAAGTCATTTAACCTTGGTCTTAGTTTTCTATTTAAAAAAAGGGGAGGGGGACAGAGCCAAGATAGTAGAGTAAAACCAGTGACTTGCTTGAGCTCTCCCCCAAACCCCTCCAAATTCCTATTAAAAAAATGGCTCTAAACAAATTCTAAAGAAGCAGAACCCACAAAAAAGACAGAGTGAAACAAATTTCCAGCCCAAGATAACCTGGATGGTCGATCTGGAAAGGTATGTTCCGCCAGGCTGGGAGAGGAATGCAGTTCAGTGTGGGCAAGCAGGCAAAGACCAGGCCTCAGGGAACCTAGAGCAGCCCTCAGAAGACTGAATCATGGGCAGCTGTGGCAGTTTCCAGACTTCTCAACCCACAAATGCTAAAGACAACTTAGAAGGTCAGTGGAAAAGTCTGTGACTAAAGTGAGAGATAGAAATGCGGTCTCAGCCCCAGTACCCAACCTTGGCCTCAGGGTGGTGGCTGCTTTCAGAGCTTCTGAGCCACAGACTAAGTGGGAATTGGGTGGCTGATCAGCGGGGGATTGCAGAGATCCCTGTGTTGGTGCAGGATTCTCTTACTTTTCCCGTGCTTGGATCTGGGTCACAGTTCTGGGTGGCAGTCCTAAGGTGAGGAGGAGCACTGACACGGTGGAGCTTGTAATGGCAGTACAGATGGAATCCTCCTCACAGTTCCAAGACAGAAAGATTGCTTGTGGTCACTCATAGACCAGAGCACAGGCCAGGAAAGGAATAAACACCTCTCCCTTGATCATACCACCGTGGAAGAAATGAAAATTTATAGGTCCCTAGAAATGTCTCTGAAAACAGCTGCACAGAACCTCTGAAGCTTCAGACAGCATATTCTCCAAGCTGGAAGCAGGCCCCTACCTTAACAAAGAGTTTAAAACTCAAGTAATTGGCTGGGATCATGAATAAACAAAGGTCCAAAAAAAGTCAGACCATAGAATCTTTCTTTGGTAACAAAGAAAATCAAAACATACAACCAGAAGACAACAAAGTCAAAGCTCCTATATCCAAAACCTCCAAGAAAAATATGAATCAGTTCCAGGCCTTGTAAGAACTCAAAAGGGATTTTGAGAAGCAAGTAAGAGAAGTAGATGAAAAACTGGGAAAAGAAATGAGAGTGATGTAAGAAAATCATGAAAAACAAGTAAACAGTTTTCTAAAGGAGACCTCCCCCCAAAAAAAATGCTGAAGAAAATAACACCTTAAAAATAGCCAAACCCAAATGGCAAAAGATGTCTAAAAAGCCAATGAGGAGAAGAATGCATTAAAAAGCAAAATTGCCCAAATGGAAAAGGAAGTCCAAAAGCTTACTGCATAAAATACCTCCTTAAAAATTAGGATGGAGGGGCAGCTGGGTGGCACAGTGGATAGAGCACCGGCCCTAGATTCAGGAGGACCTGAGTTCAAATCTGGCCTCAGACACATAACACTTACTAGCTGTGTGACCCCATTGCCTAGCCAAAACAACAACAACAACTAAAAATTAGAATGGAGCAATTGGAAACTGGTGAGTTTATGAGAAATCAAGACACTATAAAACAAATCCGAAAGAATGAAAAAATAGAAAACAATATGAAATATCTCTTCGGAAAAACAACTGACCTGGAAAATAGATCCAAGAGAGAGAATTTAAAATTATTGGACCCTCTGAAAGCTATGATCAAAAAAACAGCCTAGACATCATCTTTCAAGACATTATCAAGGAAAACCACCAGGATATTCTAGAACCAGAGGCAAAATAGAAATTGAAAGAATCCACCGATCACCTCCTGAAAGAGATCTCCAAAGGAAAAATCCAAGGAATATTGTAGCCAAATTCCAGAGTTCCCAGGTCAAGGAAAAAATATTACAAGCAGCCAGAAAGAAACAAGTCAAGTACTGTGGAAATACAGTGAGGATAACACAAGATTTAGCAGCTTCTACATTAAGAGACTGGAGGGCATGGAATATACTATTCCGGAAGGCAGAGGAGATAGGATTACAACCAAGAATCACCTACCCAGCAAAACTGAGTATAATCCTTCAAGGGAAAAATGGTCGTTCAGTGAAATAGGGGACTTTCAAGCATTCTTTTTTTTTTTTTTTGGCTAGGCAATGGGGTTAAGTGACTTGCCCAGGATCACACAGCTAGTAAGTGTTATGTGTCTGAGGACAGATTTGAACTCAGGTCCTCCTGAATCCAGGGCTGGTGCTCTATCCACTGCACCACCTAGCTGTCCCAACTTTCAAGCATTTTTGATGAAAAGACTACAGCCAAATAGAAAATTTGGCTTTCAAATACAAGACTCAAGTGAAACATGAAGAGGTAAACAAAAATATTTTTTTAAATACATTTCTCTTTCTTTTTCATTAGCAAGTCATTCATCTCATAGAGAAAAGTAATTAAAATCTCCTTTATAACCTAGCCAAGAGGAAAAAAATAACAGTGTGTTCCTAGACTCATGTCAATTAGTTTTTATTGCCCAATAAAAAGTTTAGTTTTCAATATTTGGGTCAAATGTCATTCATGACCTTCCCCATGAGATAGGTACACATTTTAAGAATCATTTGTGGTAGAAGAACACAGAAATTAGGAAATAATTTTTTTTTTGTCCAGACTATCTTCTAAAAGTAAGGAGACAATAAGAAAGCATGTAATTGCCAATTTACAGATTTGCCAAAAATTTATTAGTGTGCCTATGCTCCCTCAGCACCTCCAATATCAACATTTGCCATCTTTTGCCACCTTTGCTAATTTTCTGGGTAAGAAATAAAGTTTTATTGTTGTTCAAGTTTGCATTTCCCCTGTTGGTCAGTCTATGAACTTCCCCTGGAGAATATTAAAACATAGGATCCTAAAATAGACTTGCTCTGTACTTTGTGAAGTCTACTACCCCAAATCTTGAGTACATGTGTTATACCCAGTTCTCCACCACCACCACAAATTTTAAGATGAAGTGGTTAAGTTCTTGATATCTCTCATTGTGATATGGAGTTGATCCTGGATTCTTGAAGATTTAGCCCCAGTGATACCATAATCAAATTAGGAGAGCATGAAATAGTTTATCTATCAGATCTATGGATAAAGGAAGAATTTATGACCAAACAAGAGATAGAGAACATTATAAAATGTAAAATAAATAATTTTGATTATAGAAAATTAAAGGTTTTTTGCATAAACAAAACCAATGCAACCAAAATTATAAGGAAAGCAGAAATAAAAAAAAAAGGAAGGAGGACTATATGACTTCTGAGGTCCTTTCCAGCTTTAAATCTTAACACTATTCACAGTACTGTGCCATATTTAAAAAATTAATTCTTTGTTACTTGCTTCTTTGATTCAAGATTTTTAAAAATCTTAGTTGGGCAATGAATTGACTATCAGTCCACATCAATCTCTTTAAACAACTCACTCTTTAAACAGCTCTCCCTCATAGGAATAGCATACATGTGTATCATCAAAATTTCATTCTTAAAAACTTTTAATCTCCTTTAAAGACAACTTCACTTGCAAAAATTTAGGGCTCAAGATTTTCCTTGTGCTTTCTCTGAGCCCTTTGAAATATGCCTTTCTAAGATATAAGATTTAGGCAGAGCCAAGATGGTGGAGTAAAAGCAGTGACTTGCTTGAGCTCTCCTCCAAGCCCCTCCAAATACCTGTAAAAATGGCTTTAAACAAATTCTAGAGCAGCAGAATTCACAAAAAGATAGAGTGAAACAAATTTCCAGCCCAAGACAACATGGATGATTGATTGGAAAGGTCTATTGGGCCAGGCTGGGAGAGGAATACAGTTCAGTGTGGGCACGCAGACAAAGACCAGGCCTCAGTGAACCTGGAGTAGGCCTCAGGGGACTGAATCACAGGCAACTGTGGTGGTTTCCAGATTTCTCAACCTGCAAATGAGAAAGACAACTTAAAAGGTCAGTAGGAAAAGTCTGTGACCCTTGTGACAGAGAAGCTCTGTCCAAGCACCGGTCCCAGCATGGCAGCAGTTGCTTCCAGAGCTTCTTGGCCACGGACTGAGTGGGAATCGAGTTACTGATCAGAGGGAGATTGCAAGGATCTATTTGCCAGTGCTGAGGTAGGATTCTCTTGCTTTGCCTGTGCTTGGATCTGGGTTACAGTTCTGGGTGGCAGTCCTGGGGTGAGGAGGAGCACTGGCATGGTCGAGCTTGTGGTGGTGGTACAGAGAAAATCCTCCTCACAGTTCCAAGGTAGAAAAGAGTGCTTGTGGTCACTTGTAAATCAGAGCACCAGCCCAGGAAAGGAATAAACACCTCTCCTTTGATCATACTACCTTGGAAGAACTGAAAATTTACATGTCCCTAGAAGTATCTCTGAAAACAGCTGCACAAAACCCCTGAAGCTTGGGGCAGTACATTCTCCTGGAAGCAGACGCCCTACCTCAACAAAGAGTTTATAACTCAAGTTGGGATCACAAATAAACAAGGGTCCAAAAAAAGTCAGACCGTAGAATCTTTCTTTGGTAACAAAGAAGATCAAAACATACAACCAGAAGACAATAAAGTCAAAGCTCCTACATCCAAAGACTCCAAGAAAAACATGAATTGGTCCCAGCCCATGAAAGAGCTCCAAAAAGATTTTGAGAAACAAGTAAGAGAAGTAGAGGAAAAACTGGGAAGAGAAATGAGAATGATGCAAGAAAATCATGAAAAACAACTCAACAGCTTGCTAAAGGAGAACCAAAAAATATTGAAGAAAATAACACCTTAAAAAATAGTCCAACCCAAATGGCAAAAGAGGTCCAAAGAGCCAATGAGGAGAAGAATGCCTTAAAAAGCAAAATTGGCCAAATGGAAAAGGAAGTCCAAAAGCTCATTGAAGAAAATACTTCCTTAAAAATTAAAAAGGAGCAAATGGAAGATAGGGACTTTATGAGAAATCAAACATTGTAAAACAAAACTAAAAGAATGAAAAAATAGAAAACAACGTGAAATAATTCATTGGAAAAACAACTGACCTGGAAAATAGATCCAGGAGAAAGAACTTAAAAATTATTGGACTATCTGAAAGCCGTTATCAAAAAAAGAACCTACACATCATCTTTCAAGAAATCATCAAGGAAAACTGCCCTGATATAGTAGAACCAGAAGGCAAAATGGAAATTGAAAGAATCCACTGATCACCTCCTGAAAGAGATCCCCAAAGGAAAAAGGAATATTGTAGCCAAATTCCAGAGTTCCCAGGTCAAGGTGAAAATAGTGCAAGCAGCTAGAAAGAAATAATTCAAGCATTGTGGAAACATAAACAGGATAACACAAGATTTAGTAGCTTCTACCTTAAGGAACTGGGGAGCTTGGAATATAATATTGTGGAGGTCAAAGGAGACAGAATCACAACCAAGAATCATCTTCCCAGCAAAACTGATACAATCCTCCGTGGGGAAAATGGATATTCAGTGAAATAGAGGACTTTCAAGCATTCTTGAAGAAAATACCAGAGCTGAATAAAATTTGACTTTCAAATAAAATATACAATTTTTATCAGATTACCTTGGCTTTTCCTTTATCTATAATTAGTTCAAAGATATAGTGGTCACGTTCTTCAAGATTCTCATTATTTTAACTTCAAAAATTGTTAGGGCATGGAATCATAGATTTAGAATCGAAATGGACTTGATAGGCCATGGAGTCTAATCCTTTCATTTTTTAAAGGAAAGTGAGGCATATAGAGGTTAAGTGACTTGCTCAAGGTCACACATCTGGTCTGGGTTGGGTTTTGAACTTAAGTCTTACTAATCCCAGGCAGTTAGGTGGCACAGTGTATAGAGGGCCAGGCCTAGAATCAAGAAGACTCATCTTCCAGCATTCAAATCTGGCTTTAGAAACTTATTAGCTGTATGACTGTGGGCAAGTCACTTAACATTGTTGCCTCAGTTTCCTCATCTGCAAAATGAGCTGAAGAAGGAATTGGCAAACCATGCCAGTATTTTTGCACACACACACACAAAATGAGGTCATGAAGAGTGAGACACAACTGAACAAAAACAACTTACTAATTCCAAGCATGGTGCTCTATCCACCATGCAAAACAACAGTCATTTTTCACTTCTTCCACAGCATCATTGTTAATACATAATGCCTCTCCATACCTTTTGTTTATTCTGTCTCTTTTGAATAGGGAATACCCTTCCAAAGAAATATTCCAAATATGAGTTCAATCCTATTAAATCCTAGTGATAGTACCTGTCAGGATTAATTTACTTTCCTTGATTTAAACTCAATAATTTAACTTATTCATTGCAATATTTGTAAAATGTATGCATTCTTAGCTTTCTTTGTTGTTTCATTAAAAAAGATCTTAAATTCCAGCTCCACTTTATCCCTCTTTTATATTTATTTTTTTTTAATTAGATAAAAGCTCAAGCCCAACTAAGGATTTCAGGCCTTTACCCTTCAGCATACTGGTGTGGGCAGGCACTGGTTGATATTCCCTTGAACTTCATGATTCTTCTTGTGATATATACAATTTTATACATTCTAAACTCAGGTTTCTACACAGTGGACACTGGAATCCTATTTATTCAGGTAAGTTAAAAAGAAAAAGATCCTAAGAGAATTACACCAGAAAGTGTAGAATTTTACCTCTATTTTAAGAAAAGTGCGCAGGTGAGGCATGTCTTCATTCCTCTCCAGGCTCCAGTCTTGACTCTGGACTTTCCTCTGTAATGTCGAACGAAGGGTATCTTCCATCCCCTAGCTTCCTCTTCCTGCTTTTCAGTTCCTTTTGTGTATGTATTGTCTTCTCCCATTAGAATATAAGCTCCTTCAGGACAGAGACTGTCTCTTTCTGCTTGTATCCTGTTTGTTTTCCAGGAGTTTGCATTAAGTATGCTTAATGAATGCTTGCTGATTTAATCAGAATTGACAAGAAATAGTATTTTTATGTTATTCTGTAATATTTTCATGAGTAAAAGAACATTCAAAAATTCTTATGCATAACTGAATTTGCAAATCTTGAAGATTTGATGGTTTCTTGGAAAGTATCTGAACCCAATGGCAATTTCTCTTGCTTCCAGATCATCTGTATTATTGGTTATGCAGGCTCAAGTGTTTTCTTCACATATGTGATTTCATTCTTTTCTAAGAAAGGAAGGAAAAATAGTGGCATCTGGTCTACTTGCTTCTTTGTTGTAAGTATATATGTATAGTGAATCTTTATGTTTAAAAATATTGATATAAAATTAAGGCTAATATGTTTTATCCTGCAAAGGAGCTTTTGATGGAATTGAAATTACTGTAGAAAATGTTGTTTTACTGGTATATGAGATTCACAGTCTGTTTATTTTTACCTCTGTCTTTTTCTGTGTCTATCCTTGGATATTTCTTTTTCCCCCTTCAGTATATTTGAAAAGATACAAATTATTTGTATCTAATTATACTGAATGACTCTGTATTGATGCACAATCTATAAATCTAATAACTGTCAGTCCTCCCTTAATTATTATTCCAAGAGTCATGTTTTGGTCAGATCAGGTTAATATTAACAGAATACAGGCTTTTAGTTAGCCAAAAGTTGTGGGAGGAATTGCCCAGACCCTGACTAATAAAATTAATAAAAGTGAATAAAAAAATTCCTATAGCAGGTCTTTCTGTGCTTCTCTGGATTTACTATGGTCATTGTTTCTTACAGCACAATAATAGAATATTACATTCATGTACCAAAATTTGTTTTTTCATTTTATAATTAATATATATCTATTTTATTTCCAGCTCTTTGTTGCCGAAAAAAAAAGTGCTGCTATAAATCTTTTGAGAGGCAGCATAGAGTATGGGATAGAGCTGTCCTGAACCCAGGAATATTTGGGCTAAAGTCCTGCCACTGACACGTGGCTCCGTGATTAAGGGGAAGTCACTTAAACTCTCAATACTGTAGGAAATATAGGGAACATAAAGAGAAGGTGGAGCCTACATGAAGGCAAGGAGGTTTAATATATAATGTATATTAATTAATTGATATATAATTAATATGATATTAATTAATTGATATATAATGCTGTTTGGGGTCCAAAAAGTAGGTATGGCTGTAAAATAGTATAAATAGGGAGAAAGTGAAATAAATCTGGACAGGTGGGAGCTACATGTTCGAAGGTATCAAATGCCTTCCAAACTGAGGCAATACTCACAACAAAATGGTATGTGAACTAAAAATGGGACCATATGAAGAAAGAATACGTAGAGTATGAAAATACCTAAAAATATTGAAAGTGACTTAAACTTTCTGTTCATTTTTCTATGAAATTTTCTTACAGACTTCTATGATCACATTTGTCTTTATTCAAATAAGTGACTTTGAACTATATGCCATGCTTTATTGTACTGCATTCATACCCTTCTTCACTTTGTTTGGATGCACAATGCTGATTTTGGAGGTAAGCACTGGACACAACACAGTGTCACTGTACGTGTGACTATTTGATTAAAATCTTTGCGCCTTGGTGAAAACCACTGCAAAACGTAATCAGATGGATGCTGTGCAGCTCTGACCGGCTCTTAAAATCAGGTGAAAGTAGGAGAGTCCAGTGCTTAGCACAGTGCCTGGCACATAGTAAGAGATTAGTAAGTGTTTTTTTGACTGACCGACTAGCTGAGAGTCCAATTCTTCTACTCTCAAGAGATTAAATTCATAAACTAATAGGAGGAAGAATTCCATTGCTTTTTTTCTGGTTAGGGGAAAGAATTAGACTTCCTCTCCATACACTGATACAGTGGTGGGATAGATGCATAGAACTGCACCAATATGAGACTCTCTAAAGTAATAGTTCTTAACCTGGAGTCTGTGAACTGTGCTTTTAAAAATATATTTTGATGAGTATATGTGAATAATATTGCTTTCTTTTATAAACCTATAAATTTTATCTTATACACTTAAAAACTTTCTGAGAAGAAGAGGTCTGTAGTTTTCCCCAGACTGCCAAAGGGGTCTATGACATAAAAAAAGGTACCTTTAAGAATCCCTGCCCTCTAGGGTCATGGATAGGGGATACAAGTTCCTGGACAGAGTAAATAGCCAACTAACTACCTGGTGTGATTTTGATGACACCAGGAAGTATCTCCTGCCCAGAAATATAGCCCCTCCCACTAGTTTATTTATGTCTGAAATTCTACAAAATGAAATGTTTATTTTATATTAAGACTTATGACTTTTCTTAAGATTCAGGTGTCTTTGGAAGAGAAGTATTTCAATTAGCCTTTAATTTATTCACCATTATTCATGGATTTATTTGACATTCATAACCCTAGTGGAAAGTTAGGTTCTTTCTTCTGCTTAGGTATAGATAGGGAAGAGAAGGATGGATCTCTGCCTACTGGGAAAAGGAGGGTGGCACTAAGGAAAGAAATGGGAACAGAAAGGGGCATTTGGGAATACTAACAACAAACCTAGCTCACTTTGCAATTTTGTGAATCTCTGACGGTTAAAAAACTGCAAGGAAAAGTAGGGGACCTGAGAGTCAAGTATAGGCTGTGAAAATAGGAGTAAAGCAGATGATAGTTTTTTATCTCTATGCTCAAGTAATATCTACACCATGACATACAAAAGGGAATTGAACCGAGATGATCTTTGTCTGCATTATGCATTTATTTAGGTAAAATTCATGATATAGACAAACAAATTTAACTATGGTTTTCCTTTGGCAGGTCAACTATATGTATTTCAAAAAATTTAATATGGAGAATGTAATAGATGAAATCAATGAAAATGTACTCTTCATGATTCTCATAGTAAGAAGACTTTTCCTTTTGGATATATGTGTATTAAGGGTGTTAACATTTGCTATATTATATATTTTGTTTCATTTTAACTGACCTGATCTATAAAGTTTTACAAAGGCATGATGTTAAACTTACTGTATGTGGATGTATGTTTGAGAATGCGGGTATTTGCATATATATCACTCTTGAGTAATGCAGTTATAAGTATTGGATATCATGAAATTATAATTATTTAGAAGAAAATTTCAGAAGTCTTTGATCTGTTATGATATTTGTCTTTTCTTCTTGTACCACTGATTGGTGCATACTCCTTGGTGTCATTAATCAGTATGATGACTATAAAACCTGGAACAATATTTTGTAAAGATTTCATAACTAAATCTGAAACCAAAGCTTTAAGAATTGTGCAGCTATGTGAATTGTGTAGCTGTTGAGGAAAATGAGGTAATGGTTATCACCTTTATCCTCCTCTTCTGACTACTCTTTTAAATAGAACAGCTGGGCTGGGTTTTGTATTGTACACATTACCACCCAAATTTATGAGAAGTTTCCCCTCCTCTCCCCATTCTGTCTTGGTAAGAGAACAACAATAATTATGTTAAGGTAAATATGGAAGTAATTTCTACTATATTGTTACTGTTTGTCTTTCTTTCTCCTTAGCCTTACCTTCATTGTATCATTTTCCTTTTTGTTCTGCGATGTCTGGAAATGAAATATGGAAAGCAACCCATGAGAAAGGACCCTCTGTTCAGGTTAGCAAAGGGAAAAATAGATTTCAGTATTTAACTTATAAATTCAATGGAATAGATTTGAATGTAATGGAAAAACACTTGTTAAATTTACCAAGCATTGTGTTCATGCCTGGGAATAAAATTACAAAAGAGCAGCAGTCTCTGCTTTCAAGGAGCTAACATTCTGATTAAGGAATACTACACATACAGGTGAGTTCATCTGTAGGGGGCATAAGAAGGTCTATTGCACCTCAGAGTGCAATGGAAGATTAGATATTGAAGTCCAGCAATTCTTAGAGTGCGATGATAGGTCAGATGGCAATGCCCACAGTAGACAGCAGCAAGGCAGATAGTCTATTGGTCCACCATCTTACCAGAAGGACTGTAGGTGGTGACTCCCTACTAAGTGTTTAAGGATACAGCTACGTGGCACTGCAGAGAGCTGGGCCTGGAGTTGAGAAGACCTGAGTTCAAATCCAGCCTTGGACACTCACTAAGCTGTGTGATCTTGAGAAAATCACTTACCTCTATTTTCCTCAGTTTCTTCATCTGTAAAATGAGTTGGAGAAGGAAATGGTAAACCTCTTCAATGTCTTTGCCAAGAAAACTCCAAACTGAGTCACAGTCAGGCATAACTGAACTGACTAAACAGCAATAACAATAATCATAAATTGGTCAGTGAGGTTTTCTTGAGAAAATGTGTAAGAAACATAGTTGGTAATAAAGTGATACAAAAAACATAAAGTAGTATCCCTGCTCTTAAAGAGGCCGCGTTGTGGTTAGGAAAACAAATCTCACACATTCAAAGAAATTAGAAAACATTCAAGTGATCCCCTTGTAACAATACCGTCTTCTTTTTCATTCACATTCACAACCCTGGCATTGTCATTAAGTTTTTCCTCTCCTTCACACACATATCTAATCAATCGCCAAGTCTTGTTAATTCTACTTCTACAACATCTCTTACACCTCTCCTATTTTCTCTACTCATACAATGTCTACCCTAATTCAGATTCTACCTACTTCTCACCCATATAATGAAATAGCCTCCTGAATGGTCTCCCTACTTCTGAACACTCCACTCTGCAATTTGTCCTCTTATTAAAGCTGACAGATATTTCTAAAAACACAAATCTGTCTGTATGACTCCCCCATTCAAAAATCTTTAATCACTCTCTATTTCCAGTTAAGTTGATACAAATCTTCAGCTTGGCATTTAAACCATCCACAGTTTGCCTCCCACATGCCTTTTTTCTTCTTATTTTGTCTTACTCTCTTTCCTTCAGTCTACATTCTAGCCAAACCAGGTAACTCTCTGTTTCTCACTCAAGACATCCCATTTCTAGCCTCTGGGCTTTTGAACGCTGAGGCACTTATATCAGGAATGCACTCCTTCCTCACCTCTGCTTACTTAATAGAATCCCCGTTTTCCTTTAAAACAGTCAGTCAAAGAACATTGAGTAAACATCAATTAATATGCTAGGTACTGTGCTAAGCATTTTAGAAGGAAAAGTGAAAGACTGTTCCTCTTCTCAAGTAGCTCAATCAACTTTGGGTTTATTTATTTACACGTGTCCATGCTTTATCCCTCCAGGAAAAGGTAACCTCCTTGAGGGAAGTGACCACTCCATTACTTTCTTTTCGTCCCTAGGACCTAGCACATAGCGGGTGTTTAATAAATGCTTATTGAATTGAGTGACTGAGGTACGATCTGAGCCAGGCTTTGAAGAATGTGTAGGGTTTCAATACGCAGAAAGGAGGAAAGTCAGAAAGGACCCAATACTAGCCAAGGCAAAGAGATAGAAATGAGAATGGGTATGCAAAGAATAGCATAAGACCAATCTGATTGGAATAGAGACCTGTGTTCATGCAGTAGTGGAGAATGAGGTTGGATGCAGGGAATAGACTCCCAAAATGGAGCCTTTTGTGAACCATGCAGATGAGTTTAGTTTAAATATAAATGGAGTAGATCATGAAATATGATCCTTAGTTCTTAAACAAGTTAAATTTTAGTAAAATTAGAATGACAGTGGTTTGTAGGGTGGTCAAATGGAATGGGGAATAAATGAACGGATGGGGGCAGCTAGGTGGCATAGTGGATAGAGCACCAACCCTGAAGTCAGGAGGACCTGAGTTCAAATCTGGCCTCAGACCAAACATTTGATACTTACTAGCTGTATGACCCTGGGCAAGTAACTTAACCCCAGTTGCCTAAAAATAATAAAATAAAAGAAAATAAAAGAAATAAGTGAATGGATGTAAAGGAAACCAACTAGAAGTCTGTTGCATGACTGTGCATGAGTTCCTAATGGCAGTGAAATTGAAAAAACAGGAAAATCTGAGAGATGTTTGAGAGAAAGAAATGATAACATTTGGTGATAGACCGAATCTAGGGGATATGAGACGGAATAGTCAAAGCTGACTACAAAGAGAAGAAATACAATAAGGAAAAGGGAACAAGCATTTACTAAGTGCTTACTACACTTTGTTAAGCACTTTATGAATCTATCTCATTATATCCTCACAACAATCTTGTAAGGTAAGTGTTATTGTTATCCTCATTTTACAGTTGAAGAAACTAAGGCAGACAAAAGGGAAGGTAGTCCAACCTCTTTGGAAACAAAAATAAAAATTAGTAGAGAATACCAATTTTTGGCATCAACTGTATCTGGAAATTAATATTTGTGGCATTATTTTTGTCCTCTGTAGAATTTTCCCAACAAATAGTGATGGTGGTCCCAATCCTGAAGAACCAGAAAATGAAGATGAAGATGTTCAGGCAGAAAGAACTAGAACTGCAAGAGCTCTGACTGCTTCAAACCTAGATGAGGTGAAACTCTATGTGTAGATGTTTACTGAAATGCTTGGAAGATTGAGTCAATTCTCAAATAAATAATCTTTAATTTATTCTCCAGCTATGAAGTTAAAGAAGAGTAGTATTTTATTTTTCTATTTGAGGAAAATTTGCTTTAAGCACAAAAAATAATTTTTAAAATCCCGAAAGCCTTGGTGAGTCAAAGGCCTTGGATAAGCTGTATTGTAAGGAATGTTGAACAGGTGTTAGGTCTGTGGATTTGGCCTCTTTTTAATGTTAGCTGTGATAAGGCCTGCACTCTTTTTCTGTGGGTAGAGAAAAGCAAGCTCATAGAAAACATATTTTAATTCCATTGTACTTTCCTGCACGGAAAAAGGAATTTTCCATCTATGAACACAAGCTGGAACAGTACCCTCAATTCTGTCAGCTAAGTGTTGCCCTCAATGTAACCTAATTTGTTCAGTGGCTTGGGACAAGGACAGAGTTGAGAGCCAGAGAGAACACAGCATCCAACCAAGGAACCAGGAGGAAAATCAAACTCTAGTTTCTTTTCCAGAAACCCATTATTATTGCAAGCAGTCTGCGAAAAGAATATGAAGGCAAGAAGAAAAGTTGTTTTTCAAAGAGAAAGAAGAAACTGGCTACAAGAAATGTCTCTTTCTGCGTTAAAAAAGGTCTTAATTCACAAAGATTTTGCCTGGGGTCTCTCTTATCTGTTCTATAGATTCAGCTGTAATTGTTCTAGATTTTACACATAGTTCTTTTTTTTTTTTTTGGAGGATGGATTCAGAAAGTTAAAAGTATCTGGAGAAAATTACTAATCTGCCATCTTTTTGGTCACTCTCCAACTTAGCCACAAACCTATAAACTTTCTATAGAGGTAACTGATATAGGATTCCAAGAAGCATGGAAATTCTTATGACACAGGTATCTTATTCAAGGAGAACTGACTAGGCTTGTGTTACTTTTTCTAAAAGGGCCTTTGGACAAATGACTATTAGATCAGTAGGAATTCCATTTATCAGTTATAGAGGCAGGATTTCCACCTAAGCTTCTAGACACTTGATTGCAATAACCCAGGAGTCAATATATCACTGTGCTTAATCTGGGACCATGGCAAACCAACCTGCCAGCCCAATATTTTGTTGGTATAGTAGTCAAAGATTTTCTGAGCTAAAATCCTCATTGCTTACTTAATGCCCTGGTATTGATATAGACACTCCCCTTACTCAGTACATACCTGCTTCTGGCCTTCTATCAAACACCAAGCCACAAAGCAAGTTATCTTGGGATTTTATTCACAAGAATAAAGGTGCAACCCTTCATAAGAATATAGGGTCCAGGCAGTCAGGAAGTACCTTCACTGATTATCATTCCCTTTTCCTTCCAGGTGAGATACTGGGATTGCTAGGACACAATGGAGCTGGCAAAAGTACATGTATTAGGATGATAGCTGGAGAGACAAGACCAAGTGCAGGGAAGGTAAGGGAAAACAAAAGGAAATATTTTGGTTGAAGACACCAGAAATGGAGTAAGTAGTAATGGTGAACTTTAGGTTCTTTAGTAGTTCAAAGTTTGTTTTATAATAAGTGGTTGTGACACTTTTTCACAAACGTTTTCAGTGGAAGAAGAGAAAGGTGGGCATGTATCTCCATTGGTGGCCAAGAAGACGTAGTCAGTGAGAGGAAATGTGAATTGCCTGCAGTAATATCATCACAAAACATTTTAAGTGCCCAATGTATGTATCAGCCCTCTTAGGGGCTGATGATACAAAATGGTACAAGACAAGAAGATTATAAAATAGTTGCAAAAAAGGGGGAGTATACATTCTGGGCAGGTAGGTAGCTATCCACTGATAGAGCTCTAGGCCAGAAATCAGAAAGAACTGAGATTTAATCTAGTCTCAAACACTTATTAGCTGTGTGACACTGGTCAAGTCACTGAACCTCAATTTGTTTCAGTTGCCTCACCTGTAAAATGGGGATAATAATAGCACCTAACTCCTAGGCTTGTTATGCAGATCAAATGAGATAATAATTGTAAAGCATTTAGCTCAGGGCCTAGACTCAAGAAGACTCATTTTTGTGAGTTCAAATCTGACCTCAGACACTTACTGGCTATGTGACTCTGGGCAAGTCACTTAACCCTGTTTGCCTCAATTTCCTCATCTATAAAATGAACTAGAGAAGGAAATGGCAAACCACTCTAGTATCTTTGCCAAGAAAACCCCAAATGGGGTCACAAAGAGTCAGACACAACTGCCACAACAGCTGGTACATAATTAGTGTTATATAAAAGTAGTAGTAATAGTAACTATTACCTAAAGAAAGAAAAACCCAAAAAACATGATGCAACAGAATGAACAATGAATTTGGAGTGAGAGAAGTTGAGTCTAGGCCTCACATGTGTGACCTTGGGCAAGTCATAATCTTCCTGGAAGTTAGACTAGATGAATGAATGATTGAAGGAAGAATGAAGGAAGGAATGAAGGAAGGAATGAATGAAAAAAGCATTACTTAAGCTCTTGCTATATGCAAAGGACTATGCTCAGCATGATAAATATAAAAGTAAAATAGTCTTTGCCCTTTAAAAAAAACCAATATTAAGTCAGTACATATGGGCAATTGGTGGCCTTCTGGCTAAGTGAACCTATTGTCAGAACCGAGGCTCAGGTGGGATTAGTCTGTACTAGAGCAGAGTCTGTGTGACCCTGGGCCGTGTCATTCAACCCTGTTTACTTCAGTTTCCTCATCTGTAAAATGAGCTGGAGAAGGGAATGGCAATATTCTTGCCAAGAAAATGAGGTCACAAAGAGTCAGACACACCTGAACCAACTGAACAACAACATGCGATATGTGTCAGTCTCTGAATTTAATTCAACAAGAATCTATCATTCATCTCCTGTATTATGTGCAAACCACACCCAGTGGGGATAGAAAGACAATAATGGGACAGCCTCTGCCCTCGCAGAGCTCATATTCTGCACAGCCCAAACTACGTGCACACTGATAAATAAATGTAAAATATATTTAAGTAAATAAAGGCTATGGGGGGCATTTAAGAGAAAAGCATTAACAACTAAAGGAATAAGGAAGGGAAGGCCTCTCGTAGGAACTGACATGAGCTAAGCTTTGGAAGGATCTAGGGATTCCAAGAGATAGTTTTATACAAGGAAGAGCTGGCAAGCCTATTTGACTGGAATACAGGGTACCTGAGGAGGAGGAGTGTGAAATCTGCTTGAAAAAAGGTCAGAATCGGAATGTGAAGGGCTTTAAATGCCAAAAAGAAGAGGTTGTATTTTTATCTTAGAGAAAACAGGGAACCACTGAAGTTTCTTGAGCAGCAATATGGCATGGTCATATCCTTGCTTCAGGAAGATCAAATTAAAAGCTGTGTGTAGGTTAGACAGGAAAGGGAAGAGACAGAGTCCAGTTGGGAAGCTATTGCAATAGGCTCCAAAATTAAATGTTTTGGTATATGATGTTGAAAGGCAGCAGGGCTACCCAGTCATGGAAATTCAGTATATTTAAGGGTCAGAGGCCAAGCATATTAACAATAATAAATATATATTAAACACCTACTATTTGCAGAGCACTGGGGCACATGTGAAGTTTAAATAAAGTTTGATCCCTACTTTAATGGAATTTAGAGTCTCCAAGGGAGGTAAGATACAAACACAGACAATCATAATTGAATAATTATAATATTATAGTGATAAAAGAATTAGTTACCTACTCCCTACCCCCAAATGTGCTGAGGGAGTTCTGAAAAAATATAGAGGGTAAAACTGGAGACTACATGGAGGAAATAATAGATTTAGAAAGCTGTTTAGGAAGTCAACAGATAAGGAAAGGAAAGGAAAGCCTTCCAAGCTTAAGGGACAGAAGGAGCAAGGATAATGAGGCATGAGAAGTAATAAGGGGAAAGGATAAACCAAATTTCCTGGTGAATGGAATAAAAGAAGAGTAGTGTAGGGGTTGGAGAAAGTCAGAAAGAAGGACAAAGTGATACCAAATCATGAGAAGGCCTTGATGAGCAGTTAGAGGAGAATGAATTTCACTCAGGAGGCGATTAAAGATTTTCGAGGAGTTTCATGACAAAATCTTTACCTGAAGAAGAAAAGTTATTCTGACAGTGTGAATTGTATGAATTGGACCAAGAGATATTGCAAATAGCTGAAAAACCGAGACACTAAGAGGTATTAATCCAACCACTTGGAGACTGGGCCATAAAGTTCAGATGAAAAGACTCAAGATAAGGCTGAGGATCCCTCACCCTGACTTGAGAAAACATTGAGAAAAAACAAATTCTCTAAAAATTTATTCTCTATCTTTGCAGAAACCAGTATTCATGTGTTCATTCAGTTAGCTATTCTTTGTAGCTAATTTATTTCAGATTTACTCTCTGCTGTTAGCATGTTGGGTTTTTTTTTAATACATTATGAAATATTTCAGTACTTGAATGATCTGTGATGTGTCTGGGATAGGTATTCTCTCCATTGATACAGATCTCAAGGTCACTGCAACTTAATAGATCACGTGAGAGAATTATTACGGTAGCAAACTCAACCTCTGTGGCTGACCTAGTAATGAGTGTCTTTGGGCTTAGATAGAATGATCCTTGGACAGCAGGCATATGAATCGTCCCCAAGTTGATAAAGACATATTGTTGAAATCTATGTGCTTTACAACTGCATGGTGAATTTCAATGTGGATGTTTTGTGTAGGTGGTTCTGAAAGGAAGCAGAACAACGAGTCAACAAACAGATGAAATGATTAATAGCCTTGGGTACTGTGCTCAGGAGAATGCAGTATGGCAAAACCTTACAGTGAGAGACCATCTGGAGGTCTATGCTGCAGTGAAAGGGCTAAAGAAGGAAGATGCTATGGTCACTATTTCACGGTATGGTAAAAAGGGAAACTGCACCAGTTTTCTAGAGGAGGAGACAGGCCAGAGTAGGGGTGGGGAAGCTGAGGCCTCGAGGCCACCTGTGGCCTTCTAGGTCCTCAAGTGCAAACCTTTGAATGAGTGTGGCCCCTTGAACAGATTCTGTCAAAAGCCACACTTGAGGACCTAGAGAGCCACAGGTGGCCTCGAGGCCTCAACTTCCCCACCCCAGTCTAGAGTTGTAACAAGGGTAAGCAAGAGACGTACTTGCCTTGGGTATACAAAACTAAGTAGCACAAAATGTTTTTATCTTTTTTTAAAAATGAAACTTACTGTTTTTTTTAGTGAAAAGATTAGGTTTTTTAATTTTTTTAATATAAAGTTGTTTATTTTTAGTTTTCAACATTCACTTCCACAAGTTTTTGAGATCCAATTTTCACCCCATCTCCCCCTTCCCCCACCCCAAGATGTCATGCATTCTGAATATCCCTTCCCCTAGTCTGTCCTCTCTTCTATCTTTCCCCTCCCCTTCTCTTATCCGCTTCCCCTTCTATTTTCCTGTAGGGCAGGATGGACTTCTGTACCCCATTTCCTATACTTCTTATTTCCCACTAGCATGTGAAAACATTTTTTTAGAAACATATGTTTTTAAAACTTTAGGTTTCAAATTTTCTGTCTTCCTCCCTCCCCACCCACCCTCATTGAAAAGGCAAGCAACTCAATATAGGTTGTACATGTGCAGTTATGCAAAACATGCCCATAGTAGACACGTTGTGAAAAACTAACTCTATTTCCCTTAATCCTATCCTGCCCTCCCATTTATTCTATTCTTTCTTTTGACCCTGTCCCTCCTCAGAAGTATTTACTTCTGATTACCCCCTTTTCCAATCTGCCCTCCTCTCTATCATCCCCCTGCTCTCTTGTCCCCTTCTCCCCCTATTTTCCTGTAGGGTAAGACAGATTTCCATACCCAATTGAATGTGTATGTTATTCCCTCCTTAAGCCAAATCCTATGAGAATAAGATTCACTCATTCCCTCTCACCTTCCCCCGTTTCCCCTTCTACTATAAGAGACTTTTCTTTTCTCTTTTTTTTTGTGAGATAATTTGCCCCATTCTACCTCTCCCTTTCTTCTTCTCTGAGTATAATACTCTCTCTCATCCCTTAATTTTATTCTCCATGTATGACCCCTTCATCTTCAGCTCACCCTGTGCTCTCTATCTATCTATCTACATATACATACATATAATTTTTTTCCTCCAACTACACTGATACTGACAAAGGTCTCATGAGTTATAAATATCATCTTCCCATGCAGGAATGTAAACAGTTCACTCTTAATAAGTCTCTTATGATTTCTCTTTCCTGTTTACCTCTTCATGTTCCACTTGAGTCTTGTATTTGAAAGTCAAATTTCTTATTCAGCTCTGGTCTTTTCATCAAGAATGCTTGCAAGTCCTCTATTTCACTGAATGACCATTTTTTCCCCTGAAGGATTATACTCAGTTTTGCTGAGTAGGTGATTCTTGGTTTAATCCTATGTCCTTTGCCCTCCAGAATATTATATTCCATGCTTTGCGGTCCTTTAATGTAGAAGCTGCTAAATCTTGTGTTATCCTGATTGTGTTTCCACAGTACTTGAATTGTTTCCTTCTGGCAGCTTGTAATATTTTCTCCTTGAGCTGGGAACTCTGGAATTTGGCTACAATATTCCTAGGAGTTTTCCTTTGGGGATCTCTTTCAGGAGGACATCTGTGGATTCTTTCAATTTCTATTTTGCCCTCTGGTTCTAAAATATCAGGGCAGTTTTCCTTGATAATTTCTTGAAAGATGATGCCTAGGCTCTTTTTTTTGATCATGGCTTTGAGATACTCCAATAATTTTAAAATTCTCTCTCCTGGATCTATTTTCCAGGTCAGTTGTTTTTCCAATGAGATATTTCACATTGTTTTCTAATTTTTCTTTTTTTGGATTTGTTCTACTGTGTCGTGATTTCTCATAAAGTTACTATCTTCCTATTGCTCTATTCTAATTTTTAAGGAAGTATTTTCTTCAGTAATCTTGTGGACTTCCTTTTCCATTTGGCCAATTTTTCTTGTTAGGGCATTTTTCTCCTCATTGGCTTTTTGGACCTCTTTTGCCACTTGGGTTAGGCTATTTTTTAAGGTGTTATTTTCTTCAGTATTTTTTGGGGTCTCCTTTAGCAAGCTGTTGACTTGTTTTTCATGATTTTCTTGCATCACTTTCATTTCTCTTCCCAGTTTTTCCTCTACTTCCCTTACTTGCTTTTCAAAATCCCTTTTGAGCAATGAAACTTATTATTATTAAGTACAGGAAAGTATAATTTTATATACTTACCTTGGGTTCACTTAGGTTCACTGCTTTGGGACAAGGATGAGAACATGATATTACTGCTTTCCACATAAAACTAGGCATGAAGATTTTAAATTATGTTCCCAAGTTTTGCTAGATCATAAGTGATCGATCTGAGATTGATCCTGTTTCATTGTATCTCAATTCATTGATCATTGTTACAAAACCTAATAGAAAATAAACTCTGAAATATGAAATTAATCAATCAAGGCACACTGAAATGAATGCTTGTGATGTTAATAAGAAGCAAATTACAACAACAACAAAACTCCTCTCTTGTTCCTTAAATGAATCACTTCATGATAACCAGAGCTGAGACTTTCTTCTACATTGTATTACTCTGTTTTCTGGATATATTCTTCCAATGTCCACCATTGGCCAAAGAGCCTGATTCAAAGCATTTTTCCTTTTAAAATTTAATTTTCAATAATGATCATTTATTTTCTCTCCTACTCCCATACTGACAAGAAAATTAAACCTTGTTACAAACATGAAAAATAAAAGAAAACAAATCCCCACATTGGCCATGTCCAAAAGCATAAGTTTTGTTCTTTATCTTGAGTCCTCTTTGTCAGGAGATGGGTAGCATGCTTCATCACTGGTCATTGAATTTATCAGAATTATTAAGACCTTCAAAATCATTTGTCTTTACAATGATATTACTGTATAATTTTTTTCTCATGATTTTGCTCATGACTTTACTCTGTGTTTATTTATATAAGTCTTCTCAGGTTTCTCTAAATCCATCCATTTCATCAATTCTCATATGATTTCTTATAACAGTATTTCACTATGTTCATGTATCATAATTTGTTCAGTCATTCCCCAAATCATGGGCATCCTCTCATTTTGAGGTATGTTACACATTTCCTCATTTCTTATATCTCTTTCAAGTATAAATCTAAAAGTGATATTGTTAAGCCACAAGGCATATGCATACTTTAGTGACCTGTTGAGTATAATTCAAAATTGCTGTCCAAGATGGCTGGACCATTCACAACTCCAACAACAATGCATTACTGGCCCATTTTTCTGCAATGCCTCCCACATTCATAATTTTTTTTTTTTTGGTCTTCTTGGCCAATCTTATGGATGTGAGGTAGAACCTCAGAGTTGCTTTAATTGACATTTCTCCCATCAATGTATTTTCTATCAGATTAAAGGATGCTCTCAAACTTCAGGAGTACATGAAGGTTCCAGTCAAGGACTTGCCAACAGGCATAACTCGAAAGGTACGCAATGTGCTTGGTATTCTTTTAAACATTGCTATGGTGAGGATAGTGACTAATTATGTTTCTCTGCATTTTAGTTGTGCTTTGC
This sequence comes from Phascolarctos cinereus, assembly GCF_003287225.1. Lineage (NCBI taxonomy): Eukaryota > Metazoa > Chordata > Mammalia > Diprotodontia > Phascolarctidae > Phascolarctos > Phascolarctos cinereus. The sequence continues at coordinate 278,391,974 of NW_027555958.1, read as the reverse complement.
TCTGAGTATCCTGGAAAATCCAGCTATCATGCTTCTGGATGAACCATCAACTGGAATGGATCCAGAAGGGCAGCAACAAATACGGTGAAGAGAATTATAAGAAACTCAATAACAAATAAAGCCTGTTTAGAATTTAATCTTCTCATTGATCCTATGAAAATTAAGCATTATAAAAGCTCAATTTCCAGATTAATTCTAACTGGTCTGCTCTATTGAAACATATTTAGCACCAAAGGTTTCTCTGATATTTCTGACCTAGGTATCATTCAGAAATAAATAGCCCATTAAATAATCCATCCAAGGCCCCAATAAATTTCCAAGGATTTCATTGCTTTTTCCAGTCTTCTATATTACAAGTTTATTTTCATTATTTTTATTAATTCAATATTTCTCTTTTTTTTAACTCAACTTCTGCCTTCTTCCCAGAGAAACTACCCTCATTAACTATTTTTTTGTTCAACCCAATTCCTTCAATTCATGCATCTCTATCCTTACTGGCTCTTTGCTACTCTACCATTTTTTCCTCTCCAGGAACATTCTTCCCTTTATCTGATCTTAATTGTCCAAACAACTATATTATCTGTGACCATTCCAATTTCTTTTGTCAAGTTTTATGGAAACATTAGTGTGCTTCTCCTGATTGCATGTGTTTTCTTGACTTCACTACAGGCAGGCTATTAGAGCATTGTTTAAGAAGAAAGAGAGTGGTGGTATTCTGACTACACATTACATGGCAGAAGCTGAAGCTATGTGTGACCGAGTGGCCATCATGGTATCAGGACAGCTACGGTGGGTGAATGTTCCATTATAATTTTATAAGCAAGGATGTAACAAAATAAGACAGTCTTCTGCCACTCTGCTCATCTCATGGCAAGTAGATCTGTTGCCCTGGTATAACAATGGGACCTTATCCTCACCATTCACAGAACAAAAAGTAATAGCAATAGGTTAGGTGGCAACTATATTGGGGTTTTTTTAGCTTCTCTCTCTCTCTCTCTCTTTCTCGGTTTCTCTGTCTTTCTCTCAGCGTCTGTGTCTCTGTGAGTCTATCTCTGTGTCTCTGTCTCTGCCTCTCTCTGTCTGTCTGTCTCTCTGTCTCTGTCTCTGTCTCTGTCTGTCTGTCTCATATGCACATCTTCTCCTATTTCCCCTACTCCAGATGCATTGGTTCCATCCAACATCTGAAAAGCAAGTTTGGCAAAGATTATTTACTGGAAATAAAAGTGAAAGAACCTGGACAAGTGAGACATCTCCATGAAGAGATTCTGAAGCTTTTTCCAACAGCAGCAAGGCAAGAAAGGTAAGGGAAGTTTTTTTTTGTTTCCCCTGTGATGGCAAAAGTAAGTTTAATCCTCTTGTCAGTTTTTCTTGTTTTGTGGTGTGTCAAAGAAAAAAAAGTGAATACTTTACTCTGCATTTTAGGCACAAGGATGCCAGAATTTTAAAATTAATTTAATATTACTTTAAATCCAAACATTTCTGTCTTAAAGAGAGAAATATCCAAAGTGACACAGTCTAGCTATTTCTCTACCTCAAGAAAATGTGAAGTAACTTTTATAAGAACAAGGAAAAGGCCACATGTATGAAAATAAAGTTTTGGTTAACATGCTATTTCAACAATAGAATAATAGTCACTTCAAAACTACTCAGTTCCTTCTTGATCATTTCCCAGGAGTAATCAAAGGGACTTCCCTGAGACCTTAATCCTTTCTGAATGGAAAATACAGTGGTCTTAACTGTAGGAGAGGTATTGATCTTGGTTACCATTATTAATCCATATTCACTTTGCATACTTTGCTAAAAGCAAAAATTTAGAAGGGACTTTAGACAGAGAAATACTTACTTTGTAACATTTTAGGTGAAGTTTTTCATACATTTCCATATAGTGCAATTTGAGCCATGAGGGACAATCATACAATAGGACCTAGAGAGTTCAGTTTCTCTGAGAGAAAAGAAAGGAACAAAACAACTGTTCTAGAAGCCAACGCTGAGATTTCCTAGGAGGCCAACATGGGAGGTGTCAACCCTCGCCACTCTGGATATAAACCCCAAGCAGAACCCAACCTGTGAGAGTTTTTGCCACCCAAAAGATGAAGGAAAAGATGGCTGGAAGAGTGAAAGAATTTGTCAGAGAAAAACTAAAGAAGAAGAATAGAAAATCAACTAAGTTCTTAGGATCACTGAAAATGCAATGTAGGAATAGGGTATGTACTGCAGTATAGAATGTGAAAGTATCTTGGGAAGGAAGAAACAAAGAATCATCATATTTCCTGGGAAAAGAAACCTATATAATGAATAGTCAATAATGTTAAATATTCAGATCATTAAGAAAAAGACTATTTTTTACTTGCAGAAAGAAATATCACTAGAAAAATGTCTTGTTTATGGTAGGTGCTTAATAAATACTTAATTATTATTGATCTCTTTTGTTTTCATATCAGCTATATTTTATGCTGTATATTTCCACTCCCCCATACTTGCCCAGAGAGTCATCCTGTATATTAAAGAAGAAACAAAATTTAGCAAAACCAACCAACCTACCAAAAGTTAAAACAATTAATTAATAAGCACTATGTAATAGGTATTGTGCTAAACATTGGTAATACAATAAAAAGTAAGAATAGTCCATGTTTTGAAGGAACTTATATTCTAATGAAGCAGACTATACATATATACACACACACACATATGTAATTATGCATATATGTATATAATTATGCATATATACATATATGCTACATATGTATATGTGTGTGTAGGTATATGATACCATTAACTATTTTTTTCTGTGTACTCTCTCCTCTGGGGCAGCTAAGTGGAGCAAGGGTTAGACCTGCGGTCAGGAAGACTCATCTTTGTGAGTTCAAATCTGGTCTCAGATACTAGGTCTGTGACCCTGAGCAAGTCACTGAACCTTATTTACCTCAGTTTTCAATCTGCACAGTGAGTTGGAGAAGGAAATGACAAACCACTCCAATTTCTTTGCCAAGAAAACCCCAAAGGGGTCACGACTGAAAAACAACTAAATAGCAAAACCTCCTTTCTGGATTTTCATGATACATTATTTCTTAACATTTTAGTTGAAGTTTTTCATGTATTTCATACATTTCCATATAGTGCAGTTTGAGCCATGAGGGATAATCATACAATAGGACCCAGGGAGTTCAGTTCCCTTGAGAGAAAAGAAAGGAATGAAACAATTGTTCTCATGATATATATTATTGTATGTGTATGTATAAATATATATATATATATGTATATATATATATGTAGTGTGTATATGTATATATGTAAGCATATGTATATGCACACATACACATACACACACATATATATACGTATAGCCATGGAAAATAAATGCATAATATATAGAAGATATCTTCATAGGAAAGGGCACTAATAGCTCAAGGGACAGTGAAAGACCTTCCTGAAAAGATGAAAACACTAATGATAGAGATGATAGGTAGATAGAGAGAGAGAGACAGATAAGCACACAAATAGATAGCATTTGTGTTGTGCTTTAGGGTTTACAAAGCACTTTACAGTATGTCAGTCTGTCAATAAAATTTATTAAGCACATACTATGTGCCAGGTACTGTGATAAGTGCTTTATTTTCTCATTTGATTTTCACAACAATCCTGGGAGGTAGGTGCTGTTATTCTCCCCACTTTACACAGGAGGAAACTGAGGCAAACAGCCAAATGGAGGCAAAGTTCTGGAGAGATAGGCTTGAGAAATGCTTGTTTTAATTAATAAATAAAAGAGTTTATAGGTGATCCTACATCAATTGTTTTTTAAAAAAATTTATTTTATTAATTTATTTTGATTTATCAACAATCACTTCCATATGCTTTTCAGTTTTAAATTTTTCCCCGCCTTCCTCCCCACCACCCTCCCCAAGATGGCGCACAATCTGATATATGCTATACATTTACATTTCTATTAAACATATTTTCACATTAGTGAAGTTGTAAGTACAAATTCTCACTAGTGTTTTGCTTTTGAGCACCACCTCCCTCAGTCCCTCCCTCCCTTTCCCTTTTCTTCCCCTTTAGCCTTACTGCTTCTTCCCTCCCTTCTATTCCCCCTCCCTTTTCTTTCCCCTTTTCCCTCCTACTGCCTATAGGGCAAGTTAGATTTCTATACCTAACTGATTATGTTATTCCCTTCTTGAGCCAAATCTGATGAGAGTAAGGTTCAAACAATGCTCACCCCCTCCCTTCTTTCCCTCTGCTGTAATAGGATTTTCTGTCTTTTCCTGTAATGTAATTTACCCTTGTCTGCCTCCTCCTTTCTCAGTACATTTTCTAAGATCAGACTAATCCACTTACTTGGATCCATTTAACCCACTTGATTAGATTTTTTTTATCATTACATCAAAGTCAACTAATATCCACCCCCTTTATGTATACTCCTTTAACATGGTGTAATAACAATACAGTTCTCAAGAGATGCAAGTGTCATCTTCCCTTGTAGGGATGTAAACAGTCCACCCTTATTAACAACATATTGTATCTTTCTGTCCCATTTACCTTTTATGTCTTTCTTGAATCTTGTACTTGAAGATCAAATTTTTTGTTGAGCTCTGGTTTTTTCATCAGGAAGGCTTGGAAGTCCCCTATTTCATTGAATATCCATTTCCTCCCTTGAAAAATCATGCTCATTTTTGCAGGGTAGTTGATCCTTGGCTGCAATCCAAGCTCCTTTGCCCTACAGAATATCATGTTCCACACCCTGTGGTCTTTTAATGTAGAAGCTGCAAGGTCCTGTGTAATCCTGACTGTGGTTCCATGATATTTAAATTGTTTCTTTCTGGCTGCTTGCAGCACCTTCTCTTTCATCTGGTAATTTTGGAATTTTGCTATTATATTCCTTGGCATTGTCAATTTGGGATCTCTTTGAGGTGGTGACCGGTGTATTCTTTCTCTGGTTATTTTACCTTCTGGTTCTAGGACCTCAGGGCAGTTTTCCTTTATGATTTCCTGAAAGATACTGTCCAGGCTCTTTTTTTCATCATGATTTTCAGGTAGTCCAATAATTTTTAAATTGTCTCTCCTGGATCGATTTTCCAGGTGGTTGTTTTACCGATGAGGTATTTTACGTTTTCATCTATTTTTTCATTTTTTTGTTTCTGTTTGACTGATTCTCGCTCTCTCATAGAGTCATTAGTTTCCATTTGTCCAGTTTGAGTTTTCAACAGATTGTTTATTCTGTTAGTTTTTCCTTCTCCAATTGGCCAATTGTATTTTTAAGGGATTTGTTTTCTTCAGTGTACTTTTTTTCCAGTTTGCCAATTGTGCTTTTTAGGGACTTGTTTTCTTCAGTGTACTTTTTTTCCAATTGGCCAATTGTATTTTTTAAGGACTCTTCTACCTCTCTCATTAGACTTTTAAAATCCTTCTTGAGCTCTTCTAAGAAGGCTTTTTGGGCTTCAGACCAGTTCATATTCCCTTTTGATGTTGCAGATGTGGGTTTGTTGACAATGTTGTCCTCTTCAGAATTTCTGTCTTGATCTTCACTCTTCTCATAATATGAATCTATGGTATGTTTCTTTTTACTCATGGTGTTTCTTTATTCCCTGGCCTTTAAAGAGATTGAGCTCTCCTGCTGGGGAACAGAGGGCACTGACCCAAGCTTCTTGTGTTGGGAGCCTAGGTCTTGGTCACTGGCTTTGTGTGCTGGGGCCTCTTATGTTGGCAATTGGAGGCTGTAGAGTTCTGGCAGCTTACCTTGTGTTGGGCTGGAATCAGCAAGGCTGGAACTTTCAGGCAATTCTAGGTTGCCTGCTTTTCCTTTCCTTTAGCTTTCTTCAGCTCCTTTTAGATGGGTGCTGCAGGGTGTTTATCTGCCTGGGGCCCCTTGCAGTGCTGCCTCCCTCATTTCTGCTAATGCACTGGGAGATTCCTTTGTGGTAGAGTGCCAAGGCACCTGGTGGTTTTCTGAGCTGGTTTCCACCAGTTCCCCCCACCCTTACTGGGGCACTTGGAGGTCCAGGTGTTGGTTTTTGTCTGCTCTACCACCTGGGCTTCAGGATCTCTTCCTGGTTGACAGTTGGAGGTTCTGACAGCTTACCTGGTGTTGGGCTGGAATCAGCAAGGCTCGGACTTTAGGAAGACTTTAGGTTGCTTTCTTCAGCTCCTTTCAGATGAATGCTGCAGGGTGCTTATCCACCCAGGGCCCTTTGTAGTACTGCTTTGCTTATTTTTGCTGAGGCACCGGGAGACCCATTTGCTGGGCTGTTGCACTGCTGTTTCCCGTCTTTCTTCTAGCTCAGCTGTTCCAGGGATTTGGTTGTTTTTTTTTTTCTGGGGTGATATTTTCTGGGTTTTCAAAGGTTGATAGGTGAGGGTGAGAGTGCCTACCTTTTTACTCCGCCATCTTGACTCCTGGAAGCGGAAGTCCAATTCTGTTTTTTAATGTGTTATTTTCTTCAGTATTTGTTGTGCCTCTTTTACCAAACTGTTAATTCTTTTTTCATAAACTTTTTTCTAAATCACTCTTATCTCTTTCCCCAAGTTTTCCTCTACCACTCTTATCTCTTTCTTTAACTCTTCTAGGAATACTTGTTGTGAATGGGTCTAATTAGCATTTTTCTTTGAGTCTTCCTTGTAGCATATTTTTTTTTTAAGCAATTGGGGTTAAGTGACTTGCCCAGGGTCACATAGCTAGTAAGTGTCAAGTGTTTGGTCTGAGGCTGGATTTGAATTCAGGTTCTCCTGACTTCAGGGCCAGTGCTCTATCCACTGTGCCACCTAGCTGCCCCTCCTTGTAGCAATTTTCACAATGTTATTTTCTGAGTTCATGTCTTGATCTTCCCTGCCACCATAATAACTTTTTATGGTCAAGCTTTTTATTTAACCTATACTTTAGGAAAATCACCTTGGCATGTCTGTGTAAGAAAGGTTAGGTTGGAGAGAGAATTCCCAAGAGGTGAGGAAGGCCTGAATTACAGTGGTGGCTATGTGAGTGACAAGAAGATAATACATCTGAGAGATTTTAAAAAAGAAATAAATATGTGAGATTTGGCAGCTAATTCAGTATAAGGAGAGTGAGAATGAGGAATCAGGATGATGTGAGGTGAAAAACCTCAATGATTGGAAGGATGGTAGTACTTTAGACTATATAAGGTTTAGAAAAGGAGTCAGCTTAGGAAACATAGTGAGTCCTATTTTGGGTATGTTAAATTAGTGATACCTACAGGCTATATACTTTGAAATGTCCACTAGGCATTTGGTGATACAACTGGCATTGAAGAGAGACTAGACCTGGATAAATACATATGGAATTATCTGTCTAGAGATTATAATTGAGCTCATTGGAGCTGATAAGATCACACATTGAGAGAGTATAGAGGAAACTAAGAAAAGAAGCTGGAATAGACCCTTGGTGAAATCAATTAAGCTGTATCAGAAGAAATGAAGAAGTAGCTGTAAGACAAATAGAATGTAAACCAAGAGAGGACAGTATCATGAAAATCCAGAAAGGAGAGGGTTTTGCTATTTAGTTGTTTTTCAGTCATGCTCAACTCTTTGTGACCCCATTCGAGTTTTTCTTGGCAAACATATTAGAGTGGCTTGCCATTTCCTTCTCCAGTTCATTTTACAGATTGAAAACTGAGGCAAATGGGGTTAAATGACTCGCAGTTCAGTGATACAGAACTAGTATCTGAGACCAGATTTGAACTCACAAAGATGAGTCTTCCTTCAGGTCCAGTACTCTATCCATTGCTCAACCTAGCTGCCCCAGAGGAGAGAATACACAGGAAAAAAATGGTCAACAGTATCAAATGTTATAGAGAGGGAAAGAAGGATAATGAGTGAGAAAAGTCTGTTAGGTTTGTAAATGAAGGGAATACTGGTCACTTTGAAGAGAGCAATTTCAGGTGAACTATAAATTCAAAACCAGACTGCAAATCAAATAAAAAATTATATCAAATTAACTCCATTTTGTTTAGTTCTATTCATTTTGTGATTATCCTTCATTTTATGAGCTAGACCTTGCTTTGCTATAAATCAGATGATTATGGGGAATTTAAGATGTTAAGACAATTCTGAGAAATTAAGGTGACGGGACAGGATCAAAATGTTCCATATATCTTGCTGTCTATTCTTGTAACAACTACAAAATGTTCCAGGATGTTATAAGATATTTTTATAATAACTACAGAATGTTCCAGTACATTCTTTTTTAATAGTATTTTATTTTCCCCAGTTATAAGTCAATAAAAATATTAGCATTCTTTTTTACAAGATTTTGAGTTCCAAAGTCTTTCTTGTAAAAATCTCCCTGCCTCCCTTTTCTGAAAATGGTATGCAGTTTGATATAGTTTATACATGTGATAGCATATAAAAATTATTTCCATATTAGTCACAGTTGGGAAAGAAGAAACAGATTTGAAAAACCATGGGAAAGAATAAAGTAAGTGAAAAAAATGCTTCAATCTTCATTTCAGAGTCCATCAGTTCTTTATCTGGATATGGATAACATTTTCCTTTGTGAGTCCTTTGTACTTGTCTTGGATCATTGTGTTGCTGAGAAGGGCTGAGTCATTCATAGTCAATCATCACACAGTGTTGCTGATACTGTGTACAATGTTTTCCTGGTTCTGCTCATTTCACTTTGCATCAGTTCATACAAGTCTTTCCAGGATTTTCTGAAATCCTCCTGCTCATAATTTCTTATTGCACAATAGTAGTCCATTACATTCATATACCACAACTTGTTCAACCATTCTCCAATTGATGAGCACCCCTTCAATTTCCACTATTTTGCCACCATGAAAAGGGCTGTTATAATTATTTTTACACATGTAGGTCCTTTTTCCTTTTTTATGATCTCTTTGGGATACAGACCTAGTAGTGGTGTTGGTGGATCAAAAGGTATGCATAGTTTGTTTTCCCTTTGAGCATAGTTACAAATTGCTCTCCAGAATGGTTGGATCAGTTCACAACTTCACTAACAGTGCATCAGTGTCCTAATTTTCCCACATCCTTTACAGCATTTATTGTTTTAATTTTTTGTCATATTAGCCAATCTGATAGGTGAGAAGTTGTATCTTAGAGTTGTTTTAATTTTAATTTCTCTAATCAAAAGTGATTTAGAGCACTTCTTCATATGCCTATAGATAGCTTTGATTTCTTCATCTGAAAACTGCCTGTTCATATCCTTTGACCATTTATTAATTGGGGAATGACATATTCTTATAAATCTGACTGAGGTCTCTATATATTTGAGAAATGAGGCCTTTATCAGAGATACTTGCTGCAAAGATTGTTTCCCAGCTTTCTGCTTTCCTTCTAATCTTGGTTGCATTGGTTTTGTTTGTACAAAAGATTTTAAGTTTAATATAATCAAAATTATCTGTTTTACATCTGTTACATTTTACATTTACCTTTACAATGCTCTCTGTCTCTTGTTTGGTCATGAATTCTTCTTCTCATAGAGCTGACAGGCAGACTATTCCTTGCTCTTCTAATTTGCTTATGACCCTTTATGTCTAAACCATGCACCCATTTTGACCTTATCTTGATATATGGAGTGAGATATTGGTCTATACTTCGTTTGTGGCTTATTGTTTCCCAGTTTTTCCAGCAGTTTTTGTCAAATATTGAATGCTTATCCCAAAGACTGGGGTCCTTGGGTTTATCAAACTAGGTTACTGTGGTCATTGACTACTATGTCTTGTGTAACTAATCTATTCCACTGATCCACCACTCTATTTCTTAACAAGTACCAGATAGTTTTGATGATTATTGCTTTATAATATAGTTAGAGATCTGGTATTGCTAGGCCACCTTCCCTTGCATTTTTTTTCATTAATTCCCTTGATATTCTTGACCTTTTGCTCTTCCAGATGAATTTTGTTGTTATTTTTTCTAGCTCTATAAAATAATTTTTGGTAGTTTGATTGGTATGGCACTAAATAGGCAAACCACTTTAAGCAGAATTTTTTATTTTTATTATATTGGCTTGGTTTGCCCATGAGCAATTGATATTTTTCCAATTGTTTAAATCTGACTTTATTTGTATTTAAAGTTTTATAATTGTGTTCATATAGTCTTTGGGTTTGTTTTGAGAGGTAGTCTCCTAAGTATTTTATATTATTCATAGTTATTTTAAATGGAATTTTTCTTTTTATCTTTTGCTTCTGGGCTTTCTGGTCATATAAAAAAATTCTGACTATTTATGCAAGTTTATCTTATATCCCACAACTTTGCTAAAGTTGTTAATTATTTCAAGTAATTTTTCAGTTGATGTCCTAGGGTTCTTTAAGTATACCATCATATCGTCTTCAAAGAGTGATAGTTTTTTTCCCTCATTGCCCATTCTAATTCCTTCAATTTCTTTTTGTTATTGCTATAGCTAACATTTCTAACTATATTGAATAATAGTGGTGATAATGGGCATCCTTGCTTACCCCTGATCTTATTGGGAAATCTTCTAGCTTATTCCCATTACATATAATGCTTGCTGATGGTTTTAGATAGATACTGCTTATCATTTTAAGGAAAGCTCCACTTATTCCTGTGCTCTCTAGTGTTTTCAATAGGAATGTTTGCTGCATTTTGTCAAAAGCTTTTTAAGCATCTATTGAGATGATCATATGATTTCTGTTGATATGGTCAATTATGTTAATAGTTTTCCAAATATTGAACCAATCCTGCATTTCTGGTATAAATCTCACCTGGTCATAGGGTATAATCCCTGCACTATATTGCTATAATTGCCTTGCTAGTATTTTATTTAACATTTTTGCATTGATATTCATCAGGGAAATTGAACTATAATTTTCTTTCTCTGTTTTAGCTCTTCCTAGTTTAGGAATCAGCATCATATTTGTGTCATAAAAAGAGTTTAGTAGGACAACTTCTTCATCTATTTTTCCAAATAATTTATAGTTTATTTGTAGAATTCACTTGTGAACCCATTTGGCCCTGGGGATTTTTTCCTAGGGAATTCACTAATGGCTTCTCAAATGTCTTTTTCTAAGATGGGATTATATATGCATTCTACTTCTTGATTTGTTAATCTAGGTAATTTAAGTTTTTGTCAATATCCATCAATTTTGCTCAGATTGTCAGATTTATTGGCATATAATTGGGCAAAATATGTCCTAATGATTGGTCTAATTTGTTCTTTACTGATGGTGAATTCACCCTTTTTATTTTTGATACTGGATATTTGATTTTCTACTTTCTTTTTTAAAATCAAATTAACCAATGGCTCATCTATCTTATTGGTCTTTTCATAAAACCAGCTCCTAGATTTATTTATTAGCTCAATAGGTTACTGTTTGTTTGTTTGTTTTCACTTTCAATCATTAATCTCACCCTTGATTTTCAGGATTTCCAATTTGGTGCTCAATTGGTCTGTTCTTTTTCTAGTTTTATTAGTTGTATGCCCAGTTCATTGATATGTTTTTTTTTTCTATTTTGTTGATGTAAGAATTTAGAGAAATAAATTTTCCCCTAAGTACCACATTGGCTCCATCCCATAAATTTTGGCATGTTGTCTCATTGTTGTCATTCTCTTTAATGAAATTATTGGTTGTTTTTACGATTTGTTGTTTGACCCACTCATTTTTTAGGATTGGATTATTTAGTTTCCAATTATTTTTTAATCTATATTTCCACTGCTCTTTGTTGGATTATTTAGTTTCCAATTAATTTGTTTCCAATTAATTTTAATCTTTATTTCCACTGCCCTTTCTTAATGTTGTTTTTATTGCATTACAATCCGAAAAGAATTACATTTACTATTTCTACCTTTTTACATTTGATTTTGAAGTTTTTGTGTCCTATTACATAGTCACTTTTTGTGTAGGTGCCATGTGCTGCTGAGAAAAAGGTTTTTTTTTTCTTTCCTGTCCTCATTCAGTTTTTTCCAAATGTCTGTCATATCTGACTTTTCTACTATTCTATTTACCTCCTTAGTTTCTTTCTCATTTATATTTTGATTGGATTTATCGAGTTCTGAGAAGGGACAGTTGAGGTCCCCCACTAGTATAGTTTTGCTCTTTCTTCCTGTAACTCACTTAACTTCTTTAAGAATTTGGATGCCATACCACTTGGTACATATAAGTTTAGTACCAATACTGCTTCATTGTCTATGGTACATTTTAGCAAGATGTAGTTTCCTTCCTTATCTCTTTTAATTAGGTCTATTCTTGCTTTTACTTTATCTGAGATCAAGATGACTAGCCCTGCTTTTTTTTTTACCTTAGCTAAAGCATAATAGATTCTTACCTTACCTTACCTTCACTCTCTCTGTGTGTGTCTCTGCTTCAAGTGTGTTTCTTGTAAACAACATATGGTAAGATTCAGAGTTTTCATCCACTTTATTATCTGCTTCTGTTTTATGAGAGAGTTTGTCCCCACCCATATTCATTCACAATTATAATTACTAACTGTATTTCCCTCCTTCCTATTCTTCCTTCTGTTTCTTCTCTCTCTCCTTTCAACCTCTCCCTCCTCACCAGAGTTTTGCTTCTATCTACCACCTTCCCTGATCTGCCCTCCTTCTGTCAGTCCCCACTTCCCTTTATTTCATCTCCTCTCCCGCTACTTCCTTATCAGGTAAGATAGATTTCTATATTCCACTGACTGTGTATATTATTCCCTCTTTGAGCCAATACTGATGAGAGTAAGGTTCAAGCAGTGCTCATCTCCCACACTCTCATCTTCCTTTCCACTGTAATAGGTCTTCAGTGACTATTCATGTGAAATAATTTACCACATTTTACCTCTCCCTTCCTTCTGCACCCATTGTATTCCTCTTTCTCATCCCTTAAATAGTTTTTTAGTGCCATTCCCTCAAATTCACCTTATACCCATACCCTCTGTCTATGTATATCCCTTCTAGCTATATTATTAGTGATACAATTTTTAAAAATTAAAGTATCATCTTCCCATCTAGGGATGTAAATAATTAGCTCTATTGAATCCCTTATGTTTTCTTTTCTCTTTTTACCTGTTTATGCTTCTCTTGGGTCTTGATATTGGAGGCCAAATTTTTGGCTTAGTTCTCATCTTCTCCTTAAGAAAGTTTGAAATCCCTTTATTTCATTAAATGACCATTTTTTCCTTGATGTATTATGCTTAATTTTGCCAGGTAAGTGGTTCTTGGTTGTAGTCCTAGCTCTTTTGCCTTTCAGAATATTATGTTCCATGACCTCCAGTCCTTTAATGTTGCAGCTCCAAGTCCTGTGAATACTGATTGTGACCCCCTGATATTTGAATTGTTTCTTTCTGACAACTTGTAGTATTTTTTCCCCTTGACTTGATAGTTCCAAAATTTGGCTATAATGTTCCCTGGAGTTTTTATTTTGGGATCTTCTTTCTGAGGTGATTGGTGGATTCTTTTTATTGTTGTTATTATTCTTTTTTATATTTTATTTATTTGTTTGTTTTTAGACTTCAACATTAAGTTTTTTTTTTATTTTTGGCAAGGCAATGGGGTTAAGTGACTTGTCCAGAGTCACACAGTTAGTGAGTGTTACATGTCTGAGGCTGGATTTGAATTCAAGTCCTCCTAACTCCTTGGCCAGTGTTCTATCCACTGCACCACCTATCTTTTCCTATTTACTTCTATATGATTTTGGTTTTAAATTTTCTCTCCCCCTCTCTGTTCTCCCCTCCCCAGGACATCATGCAATCTGATATAGGCTATAAATGTGCAATCATATTAAATATATTTCCACATTAGTCATATTATAAAGAAGAATTAGAACCAAGGGGGAAAACCACAAGAGAGAAGAAACAAACAAACAAAAAATAGCATGCTTTGGTCTGCATTCAGATTCCATATTTCTTTCTCTAGATAGGGATAGCATTTTTCATCATGAGTCCTTTGGAATTGTCTTAGATCCTTGTATTGCTGGGAAGAGCTAAGTCTATCAAAGTTAGTCATCACACAGTGTTGCTCTTACTATGTACAATGTTCTCTTCATTCTGCTCACTTCACTCAGCATCAGTCCATGTAAGTCTTTCCAGGTTTTTCTGAAGTCTGCCTGCTTATCATTTCTTATACCACAAAAGTATTCCATTACATTCACATACTGTAACTTGTTCAGCCATTACCTAATTGATGGGCATCCCCTGAATTTCCAATTCCTGGTCACCACAAAAAAGCTGCTATAAATATTTTTGTACATGTGGGTCCTTTTCCCATATTTATGATCTCTTTGGGATACAAACATAGTGATATTGCTGGGTCAAAGGGTACACATAGTTTTATATCCTATGGGAATAGCTCCAAATTGCTGTCCAGAATATTTGGATCAGTTCACAATTCCACCAACAATGCAATACTGTTCCAATTTTCCTCATCTTTTCCAACATTTATCATATTCCTATTTTGTTATGTTAGCCTATCTGATAGGTGTTATGTGGTACCTCAGAGTTGTTTTGATATGCATTTCTCTAAACAACAGTGATTTAGAGCATTTTTTCATATGACTATAGATGGCTTTAATTTCTTCCTCTGAAAACAGCCTGTTTGTTTCCTTTGACCATTTATCATTTGGGGAATGGCTTGTATTCTTATAAATTTGGCTTAGTTCTCTATATATTTGAAAAATGAGGGCTTTATCACAAACACTTGCTATAAAAATTATTTCCCAGCTTTCTGCTTCCCTTCTAATCTTGTTCTCATTGGCTTTGATCATACAAAACCTTTTTAATTTAATATAATCAAAATTATTCATTTTGCATTTCAAAATGTCCTCTATGTTTTGTCTCTGTATTATGAAAAAAAAAAAGAGCCAACAGCTTGGCAAACTACTTAAAAAGTAGAATTGACCAAATAGAAAAGGAGATACAAAAATCCACTGAAGAAAACAACTCCTTAAAGAGTATAATCAGCTAAATGGAAAAGAAAATACAAAAGCTAATTGAGGAAAACAACACCTTAAAAGTTAGAATTGAGTAACCAGAAGCTAATGACTCCATGAGATATCATGAATCAATCAAACAAAGTCAAATTCCCTCATGGGAAAAAAACAACTGACCTGGAAAATAGATTCAGGAGAGACAACTTCAGAATCACTGGAGTACCTGAAAACTATAATGAAAAGGAGGACCTGGACAGCATCTTTCAAGAAATTATCAAGGAAAACTTCCCTTAGTTTAGTCATAAATTCTTCCATTCTCCATAGTTCTGACAGGTAAACTATTCCTTGCTCTCCTAAGTTGCTTATAATCTCACCATTTACGTCTAAAACATGTACCCACTTTGACCTTATCTTGGTATATGGTTTAAGATGTTGGTCTATGCTGACTTTCTGCCATACTATTTTCCAGTTTTCCCAAGAGTTTTTGTCAAATAATGACTTCTATCCTAGAAGTTGGAGTCTTTGGGTTTATCAAACATTAGATTACTATAGTCATTGACTACTGCTTCTTGTGCATCAAACCTATTCCACTGACCCACCACTCTATTTCTTAGCCAGTCCCAAGTAGTTTTGATGATTGCTGTTTTAGATCTGGTACAGCTAGGCCACTTTCCCTTGTGTTTCTTTTCATTATTTCCCTTGACATTCTGGATTGTTTGTTCTTCCTGGTGAATTTTGTTATTATTTTTTCTAGCTCTATAAAATAATTTTTGGTAATTTGATTGGTATGGCACTAAATAAATAAATTAGTTTAGGTAGGATTGTCATTTTTATTATATTATCTCAGCCTATCCATAAGCAACTGATATTTTTCCAATTATTTAGATCTGATTTTATTTGTGTGAAGTGTTTTGTAATTGTGTTCATATAGTTCCTGGATTTGTCTTGGCAAGTACACGCCCAAATATTTTATGTGTCTGCAGTTACTTTAAACGGAATTTCTCTTTCTATCTCTTGCTGCTGGGCTTTGTTGGTAATATATAGAAATACCAATGATTTATGTAGGTTTATTGGTGGTTTCTTTCAATGCCTATTTTGCCTTCTAGTTCCAGGAGAGCAGGGAAGTTTTCCTTGATAATTTCTTAAAAGATGCTGTCTAGGTCCTCCTTTTGATTATAGTTTTCAGGTAGTCCAGTGATTCTGATATTGCCTCTCCTGAATCTATTTTCCAGGTCAGTTGTTTGTTTTTTTCCCATGAGGGAATTTGATTTTGTTTGATTGATTCATGATATTTCATAGAGTCATTAGCTTCCACTTGCTCAATTCTAACTTTTAAGGTATTGTTTTCCTCAATTAGCTTTCCTATTGTCTTTTCTATGGACATGGAGGAATAAGCATATGCTGGCAAGTGTGGTTGCAGAGGAGGTAGGGCTCTGCACAGGACAGCAGGGACCCTGGTTTTGATTCCAGGGCAGAAGGGTAAACTGAAGCATGCAGCTGCAAGAGGAACCATAGGGAGTACAAGTGTCTGTAGTGACAGCATTCATGTGGGTCCTGGTCATGGCTCAGGGGCTAAGAGTAGTACCTGAGTTCAGGCCCCCAGACAAAACTCAGAAAACAACAACATGAAAAGTCTGAAGCCTAAGACATTACCTACCCCTGCACATACACACATCTCAGGACTAAAGCCGAACTCTAACATAAAATTAACATCTAAGAAATAAGCCACTAAAAATGAGTAAGCAAAAGAGAAAAAAATTTGACCATAGATAGTTATTATGGTGATAGAGAACTCAGAAGAAGACAATAAAATCAAAACAGCTATTTCTACTTCAGAGGAAAAATGTAAAATGGTCACAAGCCCAAAAAGTGTTCATGGAAAGCTTAAAAAATGACTTTAAAAATCAAATAAGAAGAGTTGAGGTAAAATTAAAGAAAAAATAAGAGTAATGCAAGAAAATAGAGAAAATTATGAAAAGAAAGTCAATCAATTAGAAAAAAAAAGAGAGATCCAAAAACTTACAGAAAAAATAACGCTTAAAAATCAGAACTGGGCAAGGGGAAGTCAATGACTTCCTAAGACTCCAAGAAATAAGAAAAAAAAATCAAAAGAATGAACAAATAGAAAATGTGAAATATCTCATTAGAAAACAACTGACCTGAAAAACAGATCAAGGAGAGACATTGTTGAACTACCTGAAAGTTATGATCAGAAAAAGAGCTAGACACTATGCTTCAAGAAATTAAGGAAGATTGTTCTGAAGTTTTAGAACTAAAGGGTCAAACTGAAATTGAAAAAATCCACTGATTACTACTTAAAAGAGATCCCAAGATGAAAACTCACAAAAACACCAGGTATAAGTTTTGAAGCTCCTAGGTCAAAGAGAAAATACTACCAAAAAAAACAAAACAAACAAACAACAATTTAAATACTGTGGAGCTACAGTTATGATAACACAAGATTTAGCAGCTTCCACATTAAAAGAGCAAAGGATACAGAACGGGACAATCCAAAGAGCAAAGGAGTTGTGTTTGCAACCAAGAAAACAGATTGTTCTTTTGGAAAACAATCTGGAATTGTGCCCAAAGAGTTATAAAACTGTGTATAGTAGTAATACCAGTATTAGTTCTGTTCCCCAAAGTGATCCAGGAAAAAAGAAATATGTTCTCAAATATTTATAGCAGCTCTCCTTATGGTGGCAAAGAACTGGAAACTGAGGGGATGACCATTGATTGAGGAATGGCTAAACAAGTTGTGGTGTATGATTGTGATGGAATACAACTGTGCTGTAAAGAATGATGAGCTGCTTGGTTTTAGAAAAAACATGGAAAGACTGCCATGAAACAGTGAAAAGTGAAATGAGCAGAACCAAGAGAATGCTGTATACAGTAAGCAATATTGTTAGAAGATTAACTGTGAATAACTCAGTTATTTTGAGTACCCAAATCAATTACAAAGAACCTATAAAGGAAGATGCTATCCATCTCCAGAGAAAAAATTGATAAATAGAAGTATAATATAGTTTTACATGTGAGTGTGTGTGTGTGTGTGTGTGTGTGTGTGTGTGTGTGTGTGTTAGTTAAATGGTGGCCTTCTGTAGTGCAGGGTGAAGAGTGGGGCTGGAGGAAGACAGTTCAGAACTTAAAATAGAACAAAAGAAGAAAATTTGTCAAACTCTCTGTCCAATCAGAGACAATGAATACCCATTACTTAAAATTGTATAAACTGATTGGTTCCTCACTATCAACTATTAAAAAACAAAACAAAACAAAACTGCTTACCCTTGAATGGTGTCCTTGTACCTGCTGAGGAGGTCTTGGACCCAATTTGCTATGCTACTGCTAGCCTTGCTAATAAATTGATATGCTCAGATTTAATTGCCTAAATCCTTATCAATTTTGTTGGTGACAAGGATTCGAAAAGAATTAGGGAAGAAGAAATGAAAACACCAAATGTAAATTAGGGCAAAATTCTCCCCCTCTCCTTTTCCTTTCCCACTAATTATATTTGTTAGTTGTTTTGTTTTGTTTTATTTTTTGGTGGGGTTGTAGTTTGGGGTTGTAGTTTCTAAGGTTTTTTTTTCACTTATTTGTTATCTTTTGGGAATTTTTATGGAGTTAAAACTTCTGAAATGCCAGGTTAGAACTTCCTCTTCTAACTAATTTCTGTTATTACCTTCATAGCTCTTGTCTCATCAACCCTTTTTCCTGTTGTGCCTCTCTCTTAAGTTTCAATTTGGGAAAAAATTAATATGGGAAGAGGACTTTAGGCCATAGCACTTCAATTTTGTTCTTCCACCTTCAGTTCTGCTAGTTTAAATTCTGCCTACATCTGTGTCTTCATTTCTTTGATTTTATTTATTTTAACCTATGGGTCAGCCTTTTTCTTTCCTTTAATAAAAAAAAAACTTTGGTGCAGCTAGGCAGCACAGTGCTCTGGTAGAGCTCTGGCCTTGGAGTCAGGAGGACCTGAGTTCAAATCCAGCCTCAGACATATGACACTTAGTAGCTGTATGACCCTGGGCAAGTCACTTAACCCTGATTGCCTCACCAAAAGGCAAAAAAAACCCCAAAACAGCTTTTAAACATTTATCTCATTTATCTTTCCTTAGTGATTATACTTATTTAACTTTCTTATGTTTCTGATGTTTGAAGATTGAATATTCTGCTCAGATCTGAGTTACTTTTTGGAAAGAATGTCTTAAATTCCTCTCTTTTTGTTGAACATCCATCTTTTTACTGGATGACTAAGGTAAACGTTTCAGAGTATGACATTTTGGTCTGCTTGAGCTCCTTTGCTACTCAAAATACATTTTAAAAATTTCCTTTTAAAGTTTCTAGTGGATAAGGAATAATCTTGTATTTTTGGATTTTCCCTTTTAAAAAATGTTTGAAGCTCTTTATCCTGGATGCTTGCAAAATGTGTTGTCATTGGAATAGTTACATTTAGCCACTATATGTCTTGAAGTTTGAAGCACAGATTTTTGTCTTTCAATTACAGCTACTCCGTCAACAAGACTAAATAGTTTTGCTGAAAAACTTCTTATAGCTAATGCTCTCGCTCTCTCTCTCTCTTTTTTTTTTTCATCTAGGCAACGGGGTTAAGAGAGTCACACAGCTATTAAGTGTTATGTGTCTGAGGTCATATTTGAACTTAGTTCCTCCTGAATCCAGGGCTGGTGCTCTATCCACTGTGCCACGTAGCTGCCCCCTAGCTGATGCCCTTTTATAACATTTTGTCAAGTCCTAGGTAGTAGCTAAAAGAGAAAAACCTTTGCTCTCTTTTCCTACCAGGTATTCCTCCTTGATGGTCTATAAATTGCCTGTAGAAGATGTGCATCCTCTATCTCAGGCCTTTTCTAAATTAGAGGCAGGTAAGAGTGACCATTTCGAAAGTGAGTTTCTACATAGCAATGGCAACCTCCAAAGAAAATCAATACAATGGACATTTGAGAAAACTAAAGCCATTCCTTACATGACTTAAGGAGGCAAAATTCACAGTTGAGTTAAACAATTTCTCAAGTGTATTTCAGTGACACACAGACAAGATAACTAATTAAGTAGTATATTAAAACACAAAATTAGCTGTTTTGACATCAAAAGTCAAACTGGAACACTTTATTACATTTTCATCACCTGTAGACTGACTTTTGCTTCATCCCTTCTATTTAAGGCATAGTTTTTATTTGTAGTGGTCTACATTATACTCTGACTTGGGGAGTAAAAATCTGGATGGAAAAATATGTGAACTGCTAACAGAAATTTATTCTTATTCAGCTAAGCATACCTTCAACCTGGAGGAGTACAGTCTCTCTCAGTCTACTTTGGAACAGGTGGGTTATTTTCTTAAAGACTTTCTATTTGCCATGCAACTCATTGTTGTTCATTCATTTCAGTCGTGTCCAACTTTTTGTGACCCCATTTGGGATTTTCTTGGGAAAGATACTGGTGTGGTTTGCCATTTCCTTCCCCAGCTCATTTTACAGATAAGGAAACCGAGGCAAACAGGGTTAAGTGCTTTGCCCAGGGTCACTCAGCTAGTGTCTGATTACAGGACTGGCACTCTATCCACAGCACCACCTAGCTATGTGACTAATTCAGTGCAGACTTAGTATGTGCTGGGTGGGTATCTTAGCTGGCACCTGATATAGTCTGTTAGCAGTGTGGTACACATAAGGCTCATTCTGCTTGTCCTAAGACTACAGAAGAGCATGCTTTCACCTTACTAATCAACTAATTAGGAATGGAGAACCTCCTTCCATTATTATACAGAAGATCCTCTTTAATGTACCATTTCAGCTGCCTGCCTCATCAAACTACCTCTTCAGGTGGCTGGACAAGAAGAACATCCTCAGTGACCTAAGTTCAAATTACACTGGCATAATATGAAATAATGGCTCTGAATTATTGAAGTTTCTCATAAAATTTGCTGCTCCTGTTGCCATCTCATTCTGGAAAGTTTCCAAGTTCAGCTCAACATCTCTATATTTCTTTGCTTTCTTTTCTTCTTTCTCTACTTCTTTCCTTCTTTCTTCATTTATATATTTGTTCATTTATCCATCCATTGGATAAATGAACAAATATATAAAGCAGTAACGCATGCATGCTTCAATTAATCTGCTTATGTGACACAGAAAATCCACTTGTCTATGGGTGTGAGGTTTATTGAGCATACTAAAGTACAATTAAAAGAAGCCATCACATGTTCCACTCTTGGGGAGCAGTCTGATCAATTGTCCCCAAATCTCCAGGAGATTACTCTCCAATTTCTTTGGGTTGCTTGTTCCTGAACGTTTTGGAAGAAATAGAAAAATAGATGCGGAGAGGCTCTTTCTGGTCAATAACTATAAACACTAGAAAGAAGAGGACATGAAGGTGAGAGGTAGCTTAGCTCCTGTATCACCACCACTCTCTTTTAAAATTATTATTTTTGTCCAGGCCAAGGAGCAATAATAATAATAACAATAATGGCAAAACCAACACTTATAAAGCATTGTATGGTTTATAAGGCTCTTTTCTTTGGTAATAGCTAGCACCTTTATTATATTTCAAGATTTTAAAAGTGATATTTAATTTGAGCCTTGCAAGAATCCAAGAGGTAGATACAGTTATCCCTTCCATATTAGGGAAATAGTGCCACCACAATCTGGAAAATCCACCCAAAATTTTTTGACCCTCCCTTCATACAAAAGAAGTCTGAATTATTATGGCACTAAAAGATAAAAGATGTTGATATTATATAATACCACACATATATTTTCTGCATTTCTGAATTTCTAAACTTTTTCTGTGTCATCTGCTGGCCTCTGCATATCATCTGTGGCTTCCACAAAACCCCCTAAAAATTTCCATTTAATTTCTTATGCCAACCTGTGATATACAAAAACCAGCATGGGGAAAGTCACAATATAGAAAGGATAGCTGTACTGTGAATGCCATTATCCCCATTTTATAGACAAGAAAATTAAGGTTCAGAAAGATTAAGTGACTTGCCCATAGTCACACAGTTAGCATCAGAGGCAGGATTTGAACCCAAGTCTTCCTGATTACAAATCCTACATCAGGCTAAGAAGCTTCTCACAGTAACATAATTCAAATAATGGCAGGGTGAACTGTGGGTATCAGTTATATAGGTGGATCATGTAAAATTGACATATTTGAAAACCTTAAATCACTTTGTAAATGCTAGCTATAATCATAATAATTGTTGTTATGTGTACCCTTCTCATTAAATTGGTGATACAGAAACTAAATTGCTACTTCATTCTTCTCTCCTCCCCAACCCCTACTTTCCCTCTAAGGTCTTCCTAGAGTTGTCAAAGGAGCAGGAGATGGGAGATTTTGAAGAGGAATTGGATACAACTATAAAATGGGAACTCCTCTCACAGGAAGAGCCTTAAAGGCCTATCTGTTCTAAGTTTTTGTCGAAGATCTCATGACCCTTTTTTAAATGCATTTATATTTTTAATTTCATATATCATCTCAGAAATGTTTAATCAAACTTTTAAAGCATATTTTGTATTTATGCAGAAACTGATTAAATTTGTAATAAATCTTTGCTAGAATAAGGGAAGGAAGGATACCTTTGGGCAAAATCTGTATGCTAAACAGCATTAATAATGGAATGAAATTGGAATGTACTGGTTTCCTACATACCATTTTAGGAATACTTGCTGTATTATATTGTAGCTTTTTATCAACAAAAGGACTGATAGAGTTTTTCTCAACTGGAAGGAGAGACTGAAGGATCATGGGAGGTAGAAGCTAGGATACTTTTTGAGCCCCTACAGAAGATGGTGTAGGGAAGGGGGTAGGTTGTGTAGTAATCATGATCATTTGGGTGACTGGCTCATTGACCAGTCTAAAAAGTGCCTTGACAGAATTTACTGTCTCACTGGAATTGGATGAATTTCCCTTTCCATTTCCTCTCCCTTCTCTACCTCACAGCTGCCTAGTGAATTGGCATTGCTCAATCTTAAATTTTGTTTATTTTCTCTCTATATTTTTATCATGGGTTTTGTCTTTAGATAAATATAAGCTGCTTTTTATTGTATTCTGAGTTTTTGTTATAAGTAAATATTATGTGGAAAGGTAAAAGAGATTTTCTAGACAAATAACCCTAAAGTTAAATCTCTGCTTTTGTCTTTGTCTCTCTCTTACTTAAATCAATAAAATACAGATCTGTTTGGTACATTTTAAAAATATTTAATTATGAACTTGACAACACTAGGATTGTTTTTGAATGTATATTTTTAAGGTTCAAGTTTCTGAGTATATTGTTTCAGAGAAAGAGAGATGAAAATCAAGCCTTGAAGAAGAAAATGAAAATAATAGCAGAATAATTAATGATTGAGGTGGGGAAAGATACACTTGAAAAGGGCTTCACTGGATGATTATATATTCACTACTCACAGTCATTTTAGGCCATATATTATTGAGTGGAATAGCAAGCATAATAATCCATGTTATTTAAATATTTATTTTTCTCTTACACGATGATTTTTTTTTTGCCAAGCACATGTAGTTGAATTTTCACATGTTGAATGAGTGTATGATGAGATTCCACTGTATAGACACAATACATTTTGCAGATGACTGCTTATCTAATGTGGTGGCAAACAAAAAACCAAAACAACATATATATGTACGTATGTGTGTGTATGTACACAAGCTATCTCTTAACATGATTCCTCCTCTTAGCTTACACCTCTGCCACTCCTCTCTTCCAGAATATTTCTGTTCTGAGCAAGGTCTGACTCAGGCCATTCCTCTGACAGCTTAGGTTCGATATTGGAACAAAATGAGACACTTGTAGATTATTCAAGAGTTAACAAGGGGAGCTTTATTTAGCCATTGCAGGAGAAGGATATTTAACAAGGATAGACACGTTGAGTTAATTTAGCTTTACCAAGGTCCCTTGGCTGAGTTATCCATTATGGCCTACTAGGCAACTATCGGTGTGCTTTTATAACTCCTTGTGACTACTTCATACTCAGGCAATAAAAAAAAAATCAATGTCAACACTGAGGTTTTAGGCCCTGAGCCAACCAACTAAATCTCAAGTATGACATTAATATCTTTTAAGCAAAAACTAGCCTAACTTGCATGAGGGGAACGGTTAGGAAATTGGTCCTATCACACTCCACCTCTAGGTGATAGTAAGGACTTTAAGGTCTTCTAAAGGACATTCCACTACTTAAATGACTTTAGAGTTGTTATTGGTCAATCACACGTGACCTTTGGTATTCAAGAAGCCTGATATAAGAAATAATAAAGGAGGAAGAGAAAAGAAAAACAAAGACAAAAATGTAGCCAAAACAAAACAATGTAACAGCTCTCTGAAGGAGTGATTTGGGAGGTCCCAAGAAGAACAGAGTCCCAGATCTAAATGATTAGTTGAGTGATGCCAAATCTTTGCACATTGAATCTTCCAATGTAAAGAAATGTGACCATAAACAGCAAAAGCACTAGAAATATCAGGGCTATAACAAAGATGATGATACTACCAGCATCATTACTAACTGTCATCACAGATCAGGGAGAATTGCATTCTATCATGCCCAGTTAACATTTTCACCAACTAGGACTTCTCACTTCCTGGAAGCCCCTTTGAGGGAAGAGGGGACTCTGAAGGGCTTCTCCCTGTCTTCTGTGAAGGCTGATTAGATATTTTCACCTCCTCCTTGTTGCTAAAAATCAAGGCCTCTCCCAACAATGCCACCTTTTAGTTCCTTAAACCTTCCCTTAGGAGGAGTCATACAATCATTATTGGGAATTATATCGTCAGAAATGAGAGGAGTCAACCAGTTTACATTATAGTTAGCATTGGGCTACAACGAACCTGCCTTTTTGCAACTATACATGTCAGTGCCCATTCTTTTAACATTAGGTTGCCACTGCCATTGAGCTACTTAACTTTCTGCTGTCATTCAGGCTCATGCCTACACTTACTGCCTGCTGCTGTCCATTACCATTGGGTCCTTCATCTGTGTCCACTGTCCTTTAGTCAGCACCCTTAGCACATTTCTACTCACTATTCCCCCTCCCCTTTCCATCCAGTGCTTCTTGGGCCTTCAATTCTACACACCTCTGCCAAGGTCAGCTGCTACCCTGCCCCCTGCACCAGGGCTGGGTAATTGCTGCTACTAAGGCCTGAGTTCTTTCTTCCTATGCTAGAACAAAGTGTTGCTGTTGACCTGAATGCTATTACTTTGCCACTGATGGAACTTGACTCCTCTTTTCCTAAGTCAGGACTGATTGTGTCCCCTTATATGGAGCGTTGCCACAGACCTATGATGCCACTGCCTTGTTGTGTTTGGAAGGAGCACAGTGAGTGCTGCTACTGTTGGGCCTAATCCATTCCTCCTAGGCTGACCAGAGTATTGTTGCTCTTGGCTGATCCTTCGTAGCTGCTGATGTAGGGGAACTACCTCATGAGATGGTTCAGGTCCTTCTAAAGGATTCTTGATGACCACTGATGCTAGGGCTTGCATTCATCTTCCTATCAGTGATCATCTTCTCCAATGCAGAAAATTCCTGCTGCTTCCAGTCAGTACCCACTGTGGGATCCAAGAGTTCATGACATCTTGAACACAATAAGGCTGTCAACAGGACTAGGAATGTCCAGCAGGGTGGAGAGTTACAAAGGATAAGGAAGGGAGAAGTGGAGAAGGAAGAAACTTAGCTGGGAGGAGAGGAAGAGGAAGAGGAAAAGGAGGAAAGAAGGGGTAGAGCCAAGATTGCAGATTAGGGGCAGCCACCTAGCTGACCTCTCCCAACATTCCCCTCCAAACAACTTTAAAATAATACTTCAAGTCAAATTTTGGAACAGTAGAGACAACACAAGTTTGGGGTGAGATATCTTTCTGGCCTAGGAAAGCATAAGAAGTTGGCAGGAGAAGCCTGTGGCACTGTCCCGAGCCCACACTCATGGCTGCAGCAACAGCTTTGGGAACTCTCAGCCCAGAGACAGTAGAGGGTCAGACTACTGGTCAGAAAGAGGTTACTTTTTCTTTTTAGGCAATTGAGGTTAAGTGACTTTCCCAGGGTCACACAGCTAGTAAGTATCAAGTGTTTGGTCTGAGGCCGGATTTGATGGAAAGAGGTTACGTAGGACTCTTTTCTGGCACTGGGTACAGCTGGCACTGTATGGCCATACACAGTTCTGGGTCATAGTTAAGATGAGCACTGGTAGTTGGTCACAAGGGAACAAGGACCCTGGTCACAGTTCCAAGGCAAAGAGAAACATAAGCTCTTGTGACTGCAGAAGAACAGGGGCCCTTCCTGGGCAAAGACCATAGTGTAGACCAGGAGAGCAGTGACCACACCTCTCCCCAGATCATACTACTTTGGAAGCACCAAACACTTGCAGATCCCTAGAACTAGCTCTGAAAACAGCAGCATAAAAAAACCTGAACCTTAGCACAATGTCTCCCTATCCTTAGGTGAGCAGAGCTCAACTTTAACAAAGGTTCAAATTCAAGAAAGAGACTGGGGAAATGAGCAAATAACAACCAAAAAAAAAAAGAATTTGACTAAAAATCTACTATAGTGGCAGGGAAAATCAAGAAATAAACTCAGAAGAGAACAATGTGAAAATAACTACAAAATAAAACACCTTCAAATAAAAAATATAGTTGCACCCAAACACAATAAGAGTTCCTGGAAAAGTTTTTTTTTTCTTTTGAAAGAGAGAGATAAGGGTGGTAGAGGAAAAAATTGGGAAAATAAACGAGAGCTATGCAAGAAAATTATGAAAGAAGAATGAACACTTTGGTAAAAGAGGCACCAAAAATAATGAAGAAAATAACACCTTAAAAAACAGAATTGGCCAAATGTAAAAGAGGCATAAAAATTCACTAAGAAAAGAACTACTTAGAAAGTAAAATTGACTAATTAGAAAAAGATGTACAAAATCTCACTGAGAAAAAATTTCCTTAAAAATTAGAGTTAAGCCAGTGGAAACTAATGACTCCATGAGACATCAAGAAAAGAAAACAAAATTAAAAGAATAATAAATAGAAGAAAATGTGAAATATCTCATCAGAAAAACAACTGATCTGGAAAATAGATTGAACAGAGATAATTTAAGAATTGGACTAACTGGGGCAGCTAGGTGGCGCAGGGGATAGAACACTGGCCCTGAAGTCAGGAAGAAGTCCTGAGTTCAAATCTGACCTCAGACCAAACACTTGACACTTACTAGCTGTGTGACCCTGGGCAAGTCACTTAACCCCAATTGCCTAAAAATTAAAAATAAAAATAAAAAAAAAGAATTGGACTAACTGAAAGCCATAATCAAATAAAGAGCCTACTCATCTTATTTCAAGAATCTATCAAAGAAAACTACTCTGATGTCTTAGATCCAGAGGGTAAAATAGAAATGGAAAAAAAAATCCACTAATCATCTCCTGAAAGTGATCACAAAATGAAAACATCCAGGAATATTATAACCAAATTCCAGAGCTCCCATGTCAAAGAGAAAATACTGTAGGCAGTGTTATGGAGCCAGAGTCAGAATCACACAAGATTTAGTGGCTTCCATGTTTAAGTACTGGAGAACTTAGAATGTAATATTCCAGAAGGCAAAGGAGCTAGTATTACAATCAAGAGTAACCTACCCAGTAAAACTGGCTATAATCCTTCAAGGGGAAAAAATGGATATTTAATGCAATAGAGGACTTTCAAGCATTCCTGATGAAAAGACCAAAGCTGAATAGAAAATTTAACGTGCAAACATGAGATTCAGGAGAAGAATAAAAAGTAAACATGAAAGAATAATATAAGTGACTCAATAAAGTCAGAGTATTTACATTCTTATACGAGAGGATGATACATATAACTCCTAAGAACTTTATCATTATTAGGGTAATTAAAAGGAGTTCATATAGCTAGAGGGCATGGTTGTGAATTAATTATATTAGAATGATCTCCAACAAAAATGGAGGGATGAGAAAGTGGGATAAACTGGGAGAAGGGGAAAGGAAGAAGTAGAGTGAGGAAAATTTTTCTCACATAAAAGTAGCTCACAAGGAAGAGCTTTTACAGTGGAGGAGAAAATGAGGAGGTGATCCTTGAACCTCACTCTCATCAGAATTGGTTCAAAGAAGGGAAAAAAATGTGTGTATGTATACATACATATACACCCACTCAGTTGTGCATAGGAATGTAACTTACCCAATAGGGGAATAAGAGGGGAAGGGGAGAAGAAAAAGGGGAGGTGGGGAAGATGATGAAAGGGAAGGTAAATTAAGGGAGGCAGTGGTTATAAGCAAAATATACTTTTGAGGAGGAAGAGTATAAAAAGAGAGAGAGAGAGAGAGAGAAGAAACAGAAGAAAATTGGATGGAGGGAAATGCACAGTTAATAATCATAACTATGAATGTGAATGGAATGAGCTCACCCATAAAGCAGAAGCAGATAGCAGACTGGATTAGAAACCAGGATCCAACAATATGTTGTTTACAAGAGACACACTTGAAACAGAAGGACACAGACAGAATTAAAATAAAGGACTAGAGCAGAATCTAACATGCTTCAACCAAAGTAAAAAAGGCATGGGTAGTAATCATGATCTCAAAGCAAAATCAAAAATACACCTAATTAAAAGAAATAATCAGGGAAACTACATTATGCAAAAAGGTACCATAGACAATGAAGTAATATCAAAAAAATTTTCACCAAGTTTCTCTGATAAAGGCCTTATCTCTCAAATACATACTGAATAAAGAACTGAGTCAAACTTATAAAAATAAGAACCATTCTCCAATTGATAAATGGTCAAAGGACATAAACTAACAGTTTCCAGAAGAAGAAACCAAAGCCATCTATAGTCATATACAATGCTTTAAATCACTATTGATTAGAGAAATACGCATTAAACTACTTTGAGGTACCACCTCATTTCTTTCAAAATGACAAATGCTGGAGAGGATGAGTTAAAAACAGGCACACTAATGAACTGCTGGTGGAATAATGAACTTGTCCAATCATTCTGGAGAACATTCTGCACACCTTTGACCTAGACCTGTATCTAAAAGAGATCAAAGAAAAAGGAAAAGGACCTGTATATACACAAAAATATTCATAGCAGCCTTCTTTGTGGTGGCAAAGATTTGGATATTGGGGGAATACTCATCAGTTGGAGAATGGCTGAACAAGTTGTGGCATATGATTGTGATGGAGTACTGTTGTATAATGAATAATATGAAATGATGAATGGGATGGCTTCAAAAATATATGGCAAGACCTATATGAACTGATGCAAAGTGATGTGAGAAAAACTGGGAGATCATTTTATGCAGTAACAGCAATGTTGTAATGATGATCAACCATGAAAGATTAGGTACTCTGATCAATACAATTGTTCAAGACAATTCCAAATGACTTATGATGAAAAAGTGCTATGTACCTCCAGAAAGAGAACTGATGAACTCAATGCAGATTGAAGTATAATTTTCTTATGTTTTCATTTTTCTTGCTTTTAAAAAAAATACAGCTAACATGGAAATGTTTTACATGATTTCACATGTATAATTGATATCATATTGCTTGTCTCCTCCGTGGGTGTGAGAGGGGTGGGAGAGAGAAAGAGAATTTAGAACTCAAAATTTAAAAAGAAAAAAATGTTAAAAATAAATAAGAAATTAAGATTTTTTTAAAGGAGGAAAAAGAAGGGAGAGAGGAGAGGAGGAGGAAGAAAAGGAGGGAGGAAGGAACTATGACTCACAGCTCATAGTTTGAAAGTGATAGGGGAAACATTTTTAATTGATCCAGTTCCCCTGCTTGTCCTCAGCAAATTAACTGGAATAGAGTTGGCACATTTATATATGTTCCCAAATCACAGAAAAGTCTCTAGGTTCCTGGGTCCAGCATTTTTCTTTCAAGTTCTTTCCCCAATGCACCAAATAATCCCAACAAAGGTCATGAGACAAAACTGCAGCCAAATTAGACAACAACAACAAACTAAAAAAATGATTCCTTCAGTATGATTGTAGAAGATTCTTAGAAGATATACAATTTTAACACTAAGCACTGCTTGTTTGTTGCTTTTAATTTCTAAAAGACCTTAGAAACCAAACAGTTCTTTCCCCATTCACACACAAATATAGTTCCCTTAAAACTGGGAGGGGCCTTTTTCTAGTAGCCCAGAGTGACGACAACCATTAACAGTACAAAAGCATCTAATCCCAGCAAAAGGAAAGTTTTTCTAATCCTTTAGTATTTGTTCTTTTTCTTGAAGGGAAAACCATGGCTTTAAATCCCTCCCCCAATCTCCGCCAAATTCAAGTCCTCCCAGGTGCTTTCAAGATAAACTGAGTTCTTAGGGAAAACTTGAGTCACCAGTCTGGAAAGCCCTGGTAAATAATAGCCAGTGGGCTGAAGACACTTTACTGTAATTATCTCCCTGGTACAATTCTTAATGGCCCAGTATGTATTTACACTGCTCCTCTGATCTCTCAGAAGTGGGGGGCACCTCATGGTAAGCAACCACTTTCTTTAGAGCCATCACCAAAAGCATCACCAGAGGAAGCATTAAGACCAGTCAGGGTTCACCTTCCTCTGCACTGCTCATCTGCTGCTTCAGTGAGCTCCTCATATTCCAATTCTGCCAGCTACATGAAATTGTTCTGTACTCGCCCAGACTCAAGCTATTCCTCTTGTTATTTAGTTTTGATAATGGGACAAAATGAGACACCTGAGGATTATTCGACACTGTCAAAAGAAAACATATTTAGGCATTACAGGAGAAAGAAATTGCAGAAGGAAATTCAACTAGATTAGGCACAGAAGACAAACACTTTGAGTTAATTCAGCTCAGTTGATCTCCTATGCCTCCTGTGTCTATCATGATACACCATGTGGGAGGTTGTTAAGCAAGGGGGTCTACTCCTGACCTACAAAGAAGTTGCTGTGGCTAAAT
Organism: Phascolarctos cinereus; assembly: GCF_003287225.1. Lineage (NCBI taxonomy): Eukaryota > Metazoa > Chordata > Mammalia > Diprotodontia > Phascolarctidae > Phascolarctos > Phascolarctos cinereus. Next base: position 278,361,221 of record NW_027555958.1, on the reverse strand, counting down.
GTGACTGTGTGGCCTGTTCCAGGACCCCTGGCTCATACCACAAACAGAATGTTCCATGATGCGTGGGCTCCAACCCCTGGTGAAATGGCAAATTGGCTATGTTGGGCCACTCCCACTTTCACAGGGGTATTGATATGTTCTGACATGTGTTGATATGGCCACCGGACTATTAATGGGATTTCCCTCCTGGTATGCTGACCAAGTCCATACAAAAATGGGACTTGAGCAACTGTTGGCTGCATGTGGGCACCCTGAAGTAGTGGAAAGTGACCAGGTTTCCAGTTGTGCTACAGTCCTAGGCGAAAGACCAGGTCATAGACTGGTGCTTCCACACAGCCTACAGCCCACAAGGGGCTAAAATTATAGAACGATACAATGGGCTGCTAAAACGAGCCTTGAAGGTAAAACAAGGGACTGTGAAGGGGTAGGCCACCTGCTTATGGCCTGTTATCTGAGCCCTTAATGAACAAGCTCACTGAGGACCGGCTGCCCCAGTAAGCACCCTTTTTACAGTATGCTGCCTCTCCAATACATAGACAAGTGCAAACTTAGGACGAGTCATTAAAACTGTCTTTGGGACACCAAACAATATCCTTCTGCAAGCACATAAGTTGAACCCCAGAAATACAAAGGTCTGGACCTGACCACAGACCCTCAAATAGGCCTATGTTTGTTGGCTGGCCCTTTTGCCCCCTCTCTGGGGGGCAGTATTACAAGCAGGATTCCTTTGTGTGCCTTCCTGCCTGTGTGCCTTCCTGCCTGTGTGCCCAGAGCTCCTAACAGTAGTGTACACACACACAGAGGAGGGGAAGGCCATCTTGGGGGGGACATTTGTATTAACTTTGTGGGTTTTCTTCATGCTCCCTGTTGGCTCTACACATTGACCCTTCTGTAACCCTCATTGGGCAGGGGGTAAAGGTCTGGGACACCAAACCAGGCCAGGGGCCCATCCCAGAGGTAGTGCTATCACAGGATAGATCACTGGCATGCATACTCCCTGATGGTCAAGATTTGCCTCTGTTAGTGACTTTACAACATTTGTCTTATTGCCCTTAAGGTACAGAAGACCCAACTTGTTCACAGACTGGGCCCTTATATTGGCCAGGGTGGCCAATGAATGGCTTGTTGGTTCTGCACCAAGATCCTGACTAGTATGGCATTTGGCTTGGTGTGGAGAATACATCTGTGCAACTCTACCTGGACTAGCCCAGCAGCGTAGAAGGCTAATACGTTCCAGTGCTTCAGTCCCATTATTTAGGGGTAGATTAACTAAATGTATGAGTATGGGATGAATTGGGATGGGCCACTGCTTCTATGATTGAGCCAGTGGTCCCTGCTGAGTACTGTGCAGAACACACTGATGGACCAGATACTATGGTAATGGGATGGAAACCCATTCCCTGTATTGCCCCGTAATGGTCATCAATGTTCAGAATACAGTTAATCCAAAATCCGACTGTTACAACTGGTGCCTATATGATTCCTTGGGGTTTTCTGTGGGTTTCTGGTCAATATGGCTGGCTATATCTTCCCTTTAATTGGACTAGTCGCTGTGCTTGGGGAAAGCCGTACATATCAGGTTGCATTTTGAAGACAATACCCAGCACATTCACTGACTGGGATATGTACAATCATCAACACCCATGCCCACACACAGGGCTTGGTGGTATTACCCTTGGGCCCTCTTTTTTTTTTTCTTGCAAGCAGCTTCCATTGTGACTCAAACCAAACTTACTGCTCTAGAGATACACACTACTAAGGCATTGAATGCTACCCATTGGGCCCTCTCATTACTCAATAATGAAGGGGGACAGTTAGGTATTTCAGGCTTACAAAACCGTATGGCCCTAGACCTAATTACTACATTCTGGGAAAGAGATGCCACGTTACATAGGAATGTTTTGTTTATATACCTGATGCCCAACACAATGTCTCTATGGCCCTTCACCATTTGCAACAGGAAGCCTGTCAAATCACCACCCTTTACCAGGATCCTGTTGCTGAGTGCTGGGCCAATACTTCTTGGGGATGGAAAGCTACTCTCTCATCTGTTTTAGGCCTTGTGACTGTTCTAGTAATATGTTTTTGTAGCCTATACCGTTATTGTGAGTTGTGGATGAAATGCTCCAACTTCCTGACCCGAGGGCCCCTAAAGGTGCCACCTGTGTTGATTCTAAGGGCCAGGATCCTGGAGGGGTAGAGCGTGCTGTAGCATGGATCCTGTTTGATACAGGCAGCCAGAATCCATGGCCCATGAACACCAACACTCTACTTGGGCCCTGCTGACACATCCTTATGTAACCAAAGATAACGTAAACTTACGAGCTTACTTTTGGCATGCTGTCTCCTTTGTGTATTTTTCTATGTATCAGATGAGTGCTGGTCAATAGGTGTCGATGCTCCCACTCCTTGTCTCAACCTGCTGCCATAAGAATAAAGTAATATGAACCTGTTATCCATGGTCCACTCTCTTTCTTCCATCTGGCCAAATCCAGTGTGAATCTGTCTGGAGTTGAACTCCTGCGTTAAAGTGACATTGTTTTTTCATAATTTCTATTTGACTTATCTTCTTTATCTCCTTTGCAGGATCATCACTGGCATTCTAACTGGCATATCCTAGGGTTCTGGGTGTTCTCTCTCTCTCATTCTCTCTCTCTCTCTCTCTCTCTCTCTCCCCCTTTCATTCTCTCTTGTACTCTAATAAAGAGAGAGAATGAAAAAGTGAGTTTTATTACTAAAAATTGCCTGTTTCCAAATTCTGATGTGCCAGTCTTTGTATTTGTATTGCCTTGGCTCTAGCAATAGCTACATACTAATACCTGCTTTTTTTTTCTTTAAACTGTTCTTCTTCTCATACTTCCAAGCTCAATAAGGCTATGCCACACTGTAGAGGAATCAATAACAACCCTTCCAGCTGTCAGGCCCCTCTGAAGGTCTTTGCTTGTTTTCTGAAGATTAATACCCTGTTTTGCAGCAATAGTTTGACTTTTTTTTCCCCCATTTTCAACCTCACTTTCCTTTGGACTTTGTGACAACTAACTCTGTTTCATTGTGGGCTTGATAGTCTTAGAATCCTTGCTACCCCCCCCCCACACACACACACCAGTAGCTGCTGTAATGTCTCTAACAGTCACTGAAGTGTATTTCTTTTTTTTTTTAAGATTGACAAATTATTTTAATTGATTTATAACTATTAATGTTCCTGTTGTGAAGACAATTCTTAAAGGTCATTGTTGCCTTACTCATAAATAAAGAAGTGATTGGCCATTCTCCAAAGACTATACAGAATGTCCCAAAGATCTTAGTGTTGTAGGCAGCTTAAAGTATTAAGAATTTTGGGACACTCTATATATGATTTGAAAAGGCGGTAGGTCCATTTTTTAAATATATAATTTATTTATTTTTAGTTTTCAACATTCTCTTGCACAAGATTTTGAGTTCCAAATTTTAACCCCATCTCGCCCCTCCCCCACCCCAAGATGGCATGCATTCTGAATATCCCTTCCCCTACTCTGTCCTCCCTTCTATTTCTCCCCCCACCCTTCTTTTATCCCCTTCCCCTTCTATTTTTCTGTAGGGCAGGATAGATTTCTATACCTCATTTCCTGTATTTCTTATTTCTCAGTTGCATATGAAAACATTTTTTTTAAACATGTGTTTTTAAAACTTTGGATTCCAAATTTTCCCCTTTCCTCCCTTCCCACCCACCCTCATTAAAAAGGCAAGCAACTCCATGTAGATTATATATGGGCAGTTATGCAAAACACTTCCATAATAGTCATGTTGTGAAAAACTAACTCTATTTCCCTTAATCCTATTCCCCCCCCCAATTTATTCTATTCTTTCTTTTGACCCTGTCCCTCCTAGGAAGTGTTTGCTTCTGATTACCCCCTTTCCCAATCAGCCCTCCTCTCTATCATTCTACTGCTCTCTTGTCCCCCTCTCTCCCTATTCTCCTGCAGGGTAAGACAGATTTCCATACCCAATTGAGTGTATATGTTATTCCCTCCTTAAGCCAAATCTTATGAGAGTAATATTCACTCATTCCCTTTCACCTTCCCCTGTTTCCCCTTCACTGTAAGAGCCATTTCTTTTCTGTTTTTTGTTCTACCTCTCCCTTTCTCCTTCTCCTAGTATAATACTCTCTTACCCCTTAATTCTATTCTCCAGATATGACCCCTTAATCATCAACTCGCCCTGTGCCCTCTATCTATCTATCTATCTATCTATCTATCTATCTATCTATATACATACATATAATTTTTTCCCTCCAACTACCCTAATACTGACAAAGGTCTCATGAGTTATAAATATTATTAAAATTTATTATTATATTTATTACATTTATAAAATTTATTATTACATTTATTATTACATTCCAGGCAGGAATGTAAACAGTTCAACCTTAGTAAGTCTCTTATGATTTCTCTTTCCTGTTTACCTGTTCATGTTCCACTTGAGTCTTGTATTTGAAAATCAGATTTTCTATTCATCTCCGGTCTTTTCATCAAGAATGCTTGAAAGTCCTCAATTTCTCTGAATGACCATTTTTTCCCCTGAAGGATTATACTCAGTTTTGCTGGGTAGGTGATTCTTGGTTGTAATGCTATCTCCTTTGCCCTCCAGAATATTATATCCCCATGCCCTGCGGTCCTTTAATGTAGAAGCTGCTACATCGTGTGTTATCCTGATTGTGTTTCCACAGTACTTGAATTGTTTCTTTCTGGCTGCTTGTAATATTTTCTCCTTGACTTGGGAACTCTGGAATTTGGCTACAATATTCCTAGGAGTTTTCCTTTGGGGATCTCTTTCAAGAGGAGATTGGTGGATTCTTTCAATTTCTATTTTGCCCTCTGGTTCTACTATATCAGGCAGTTTTCCTTGATAATTTCTTGAAAGATGATGTCTAGGCTCTTTTTCTGATTATGGCTTTCAGGTAGTCCAATAATTTTTAAATTCTCTCTCCTGGATCTATTTTCCAGGTTAGTTGTTTTTCCAATGAGATATATCACATTGTTTTACAGTGTCTTGTGTGGATTTGTTTTACAGTGTCTTGATTTCTCGTAAAGTCATTAGCTTCCAATTGCTCTATTCTAATTTTTAAGGAAGTATTTGCTTCAGTAAGCTTTTGGACTTCCTTTTCCATTTGGCCAATTTTGCTTTTTAGGGCATTCTTCTCATTGGCTTTTTGGGCCTCTTTTGCCATTTGGCTTAGGCTATTTTTTAAGGTGCTATTTTCTTCAGTATTTTGGGGGGTCTTCTTTAGCAAGCTATTGACTTGTTTTTCATGATTTTCTTTGCATCACTCTCATTTCTCTTCACAGTTTTTCCTCTACTTCTCTTACTTGCTTCTCAGAATCCTTTCTGAGCTCTTCCAAGGCCTGGGACTGATTCATATTTTTCTTGGAGGCTTTGGATGTGGGAGCTTTGATTTTGTTGTCTTCTTTTGGTTGCATGTTTTGATCTTCTTTGTTACCAAAAAAAGATTCCATGGTCTGACACCTCTTGCAGGTTTGCTCATGATCCCAGCCAATTGCTTGAGTTATAAACTCTTTATTAAGGTAGAGGTCTGCTTCCAATGTGGAGAATGTATGTCCCAAGCTTCAGGGGTTTGTACAGCTATTTTCAGAGATACTTCTAGGGACTTGTAAATTTTCAGTTCTTCCAAGGTGGTATGATAAGGGGCGAGGTGTTTACTCCTTTCCTGGCCTGTGCTCTGGTCTATGAGTGACCACAAGCTCTCTTTTCTGTCTTGGAACTGTGAGGGGGATTTCCTCTGTCACAACCACTACAAGCTACACCACATCAACACTCCTCCTTGCCGCAGGATCACCACCCAGAACTGTGACCCAGATCCAAGCACGGAAAAAGCAAGAGATTCCTGCCTCAGCACGGGCAAATAGATCCTTGCAATCCCCCTCTGATCAGCCGCCCAATTCCCCCTCGGTCTGCGTGCTGGAAGCTCAGGAGGCATCAGCCCATCAGGAACTGGGGCTGAGACCTACCTTCTCTCTCACTGCAGAAACAGACTTTTCCTACTGACCTTCTAAGTTGGTGCTCTTGGGTTGAGAAGCCTGGAAACCGCAACAGCTGCCTGTCATTCAGTCCTCTGAGGCCTGCTCCAGGTTCTCTGCGGCCTGTGCGCCCACACCAAACTGCACTCCTCTCACAGCCTGGTGTGATACACCTTTCTGATCAACCATCCAGGTTGTCTTGGGCTGGAAATTTCTTTCATTCTGTCTTTTTGTAGGTTCTGCTGCTTTAGAATTTGTGTAGAGCCATTTTTTATAGGTATTTGGAGGGGTTTGGGGGAGAGCTCAAGCAAGTCGCTGCTTTCACTCTACCATCTTGGCTCTGACTGAAGTGTATTCTTTAAGAGGTACAACTTTTGCATGTTTCTTACATCCGTTCTTAATATGCACTATTAATATATCCATTGGGGGTTGGGGGTTAACTGACTTGCCCAGGGTCACACAGCCTCAAGTGTTTGAGGCTGGATTTGAACTCAGGTCCTCCTGACTCCAAGGCCAGAGCTCTATCCACTGCGCCACCTAGCTGCCTCCATTAATATCTATTCTTAAAAAAAAAAACAACAACATAATTAAAGACACAAGAAGAGAAAGCAATGAAACATGTATGTTGCATACAATCCAGTGAGGAAACCAACTCAAATCAAAATCATTGCTTATCTCAGTGTTACAGGAAAAAAGTATTTTCCCATTGAGTTCCTATCATAGGTTACTGCTGCCAAATAAATCTTTACAACACAGAAATTATAGCGATTAAAGCCTAGCTTTTATTATGTTTAAGCACATATTCAGGATTCAGAAAAATAGCCCTGAACTCCACCTAGAGTTCAGACAAAGCTTCTTATAAGAGAAAAATTACTTCAGAGAGGCAGAGAAATAACTTTTAAACTATAACAATGTTTGTGGCCATAAAGGTCACAAAGGCCTAGTCAAACAGAATCCTTCAAGTCAATAAGGTTAAACAAACCGAGAACAAATTAGTAAACAGACTAAGTTACAAATTTAAACACTGAGTCTGTAATATCCTACAGTTAAAAAACTACAAGGCTACATTTTAAAGAAGTAACAATGGACTAAGAGAAGGAGATTTACATAACACAAAGATAAACCAAAGGTTCAGAACCAGGAGAATCTTTTCACAAATAGTTAGCTAAGTCACTTAGGGAAGTTCAAACACCTCTTTGGCTTCTTATCTGAGGATGCTATCCTTCCCATGAATCAGATTTTAACCAGGTGAGGTTAATATGAACTACCTTCAGTCAGCCAAATATACATTAGAACCAGCATAATTAAATTTAATAAAAGGAAAATGAAAAATTCTCATCACAGCAAATAATTTCCACTCTGCTAGAGTTCTGCCTTTCCTGCCATCTTCTTCATGCATCAGACTGACTTAACCTCCATTCCCTTATTGATCATTTTGGGTGGAATGGTTCTTCCTCTGGGTCTACTCACCAGAGTTCTGTGAGTTCCTTTAATTGGCCATGCATCTGTAGGGCTGTTCCCTTAATTAGCTTCCTTAGAAGTCCATCTACACAGGCTCTTGAATCTACAGACCAATGGCCAAGCCTCACTTCTGATAGCCTGAGCATTCTGGTTACCCCAAGGTGGCAGAGTCGAGAGCATGTTAAGCCTTAAAAAATCCTTTCATTAAAGGGGTTTGTTGTGCGAAGTTTGGATTCAGTCAAAGGGCGGCACTTGAGGACCTAGACGGCCATAGGCATTATGGCCTCAGACCTAATGTGGCTTAGGGTGGTACAATACCATCCCAAACCAATCCTGGTGACAGAAACCAAACAGGGACAGACTCCTCCCTCCAGAAAGGGAGGTAGAAGTGACTTGGAATGATTAAACACTAAAGAGAAAAGTGACTGTCCTAGGAGGGAAAAGATTAGATTTGTTTTCCTTGAACCCAAGAGTAGGACTAGATATAAAAACAATAATGATTAATAATTAACAATGCTAAGTATTCATGTAGCCCTTTAAGGTTTACCAAGTACCTTACATATGCTATTTAATTTGATCTTTACAATAAGCCTTAAAGGCAGTTGCTAATGTTATTCTTATTTTACAGAATAGGACACAGAGGCTGAGAGAGGTTAAATGATTTTCCCAAGGTCATATAACTGGTCAATGTTTGAGGCAGAATTCAAAACCAGCTCTTCCTGATGGTCACAATATATTCTCTTCATCATCCAACTGCCAATTGAACAGGTAGAATGGACTGCCTTAATAGGTAGTGAGTTCTCCAGCATTAGAGCTGATGCTTTACCACTCACCCAAGATATTGTACTGGGGATTTCTGTTAATATTTGAGTTGTACTAGATGACCTCCGAGTTCTCTTCCAAATCTAAGCTCTGGTGTTTCTATAATTCAGAGTAGTAGAAAGAAGGCCACCTACCTTCCTCCTTACCATCACCCCACCATTGAACTCAGAAATGCTTGATTTGTCCATAAGGATAATTCTAAGTACCATCATTGGCTGAAGTGCTTTGCCATTTATATCTACTTACACTATTACCCAATAACAATTATGAAAAATTAAGCATCTAACATGTGTGTCAGACTAACGTGCTCATAAATTTTAAAAGGAGTTCCACCCAAAACTGTTTTATGTTCGGCTTAGTCTTCCTAATTTGTTTGTGTAGCCTAGTAAATAGTTTAAAGGAAAATTAATCAAAACATTGGCACTCTTCCTCACTTAATCCATATGAGTTCCAGAGGTTTTCTCTTAAGATTCCATAGAACTCTCACATTCTATCAATCTGGAAGTATATGAATCTATAAGAAAGCATATTTGTGGGGAAAGGACCCCTATAAATTCAACTCGTTGCTTCTGTCTTGTGATCAGGCTGCAAACTCAACACTGGGTTGACTTGGGACTCAAATCTTCATCGGCATTGTAAAAAAAAATAATCAATTCAACCAGCTTTTATTATGTTTCTTCCATGTGCCAGAAGCTACATTAATTTCTAGGCATCCATTGACAAAAAGGGAACAAATGACCTCAGGTAGTTTACATTTCACCAGAAGATAAATCAGTTGGAGACTCAAGACTAGAAGTTCTTAACCATTTTTTGTAAGTACACTTCTTAAGCCTACGGACCTCTTCACATAAAAACGTTTTTAAATACATAAAATAAAATGTGTAGGATTTCAAAGGAATATTGAAATGCAATTATCATAATGTTTTTAAGTTCATGCACTACAGACAAAGATAGAATGGTTTTTTTGCCTTCAATGTTGCCTAGAAACTTTTAGGTTTTCCGAAATTTCCATTAGAAATTCTATATATCCCAGCAGTACTCAGGAACATAATAGTTTCTTCTATGCAAGCATGAGAGTTATAAGAGAAATAGAACAGAGGGAAAGGAGGCCAAAGGCTTTAGTACTGGAAGAGATCTTAGAAATCATCTACTCTCATTTCTTCATTTCGTAGGTAAGGAATATGAGACCCAAAGAGATTTGGTTAAGGTCACAAGGTAGTAAATAGGCGAGCTAAAATACATCAAGTGGTGTAGTGGCTGGAATGCTGGGCCTGCAATCAGGAAGATGAATCTTCCTGAGTTTAAATCTAGCCTCAGACCCTTACTGGCTGTATGACCCTGGGCAAGTCACTTAACCCCATTTGCCTCAGTTCCTCATCTGTAAAATGAGCTGGAGAAGGAAATGGCAAACCACTCCAGTGCCTTTGCTAAGAAAACCCCAAATGGGGTCACAAAGAGTCAGGCACAACTGAATAACAACAAAGATTCAATAGTAAGTAATTATTTGCCTTGAGAATGGAATGCCTAGCTTGGCAGACAAAGGGTTCATTTGCATTAGCAAAAGAAGAAAGAAAAAACAGAACAAAACCAGTCAAATAGTCACATTATCCAGGAACCTGATTTTTTTCCTTCTTCCTAAACTGTGCAGCTATTCTTTTCTGGAATCTCCTCCCATCCCCCCACCCAAAGGTCTTCCTTCCCTACCTCCTTCTCCTCATACTTATTTAGACCAGCAACAAAACAAAACATACTCTATTCCATCTTCTGAAATAATATGTTAAAATGTCTTCATATTTCCCAGGAGGGAAATAGGAGAACCTTCCAGATGTTTTTTCAGTACTGGAAAAAGCATTCCCAAAGAATTCCCTAAAGGTCCATAAGCACATTCAAGATCAGGGTCTTTCACAAGAGCTGATCCTTTGCCTGATCTACATTGGATTTCTGATTTTGAGATAAAGAACAGAGTCCTTTTATTCTAGTGGATGACTATCTTCTGGTCAAATTTCTAAGACATATGTAAGAGATTCAGCTTGTACCTAGTAGTGAATGCAGTGTTCCCTTGACCTACACCATCTGTGAAATTTTGCTTCTCCTTTGAAGCCATACAGATGGCAGGAAACTTATCTGTTGGCTTAAAATCTAACTCAGTCTTCTTCAGATCATAGCTACAAGGAATCTGAAAATGGAAATTGAGTCCCAGAAAGGAGAAGTGGCTTGCCCAAGATTACAATTTGCAAGCGATAGAGCGAGGACTCAAATCTGGGTCTTGTGGCTAAAGATCCAATGGTCTATCACTGCATTACACTGGTCCTTGACACTTCCTGGCCAGAATTTATTTCAATCAGCAGAACTGCTGCACGCCGAGCAATGCCTATTTATTTTGCAAGTTCCTTTTAAAAAGGGGAGGGCAGATTACTACCACCTGCTCACCCTCTCAAGCAGGAGGAGTGGCTTAGACCCATGTTGATTTCTGGGATTTTGAAGTTTTGCTCATCTCTCAAGCCAATGCAGTATTTCATGGTTAGGGGACGGGAATGAGAATTTGGGAGACTTTCAAGGAAAAAGAAAAGATATAACCCTTTACTATTAGAAAGGGTTTCTGAGAAGTATAATTTTCATTAGCAAGAATGAGAGACTGAAGGAGCCTGAGAGAGCCTCAGACCGGGAACTTTGGGGTCTATAGGGAAGAAGATAACAGAGGAGAAGAATGTGTGCCAATTATGAGTGCAGAAGGAGGACTAATGTTTGAGACACCCTTGGTTCCCAGAAGACTAAAGTCCAAAGAAGGAATCAGTAGTAAAATCTTGGTCCTCAAACATCCAAATACAAACGCCCAAAGTTTAGGTAACGAACAAGAACCAGTGGCCCAAATGAAAGTAGACAAATTTAACCTTAAAGATATCCCTGAGACTTGATGGGATAAAAATCATGGTTTTCTATGGATTTGGATGGTTATACCTTATTTAGATAATAAGAATGAGGTGGGTGGAGATATTAAGAAAATATACACATGTGAAGAAATCCAGAAACCAAAAACAGACACACCCTATGGAGTACATCTGGTAGGGCAATGGAGAGAAAAACAAATGATTCTGTCATTGGACCACCTAGATTGGAAGAGGAGGTAAATGAAAGCTTTGGAAAACAGATCACAAGTCTGACACAGAAGCACAATATAGCAGTGATAGGGGAATTCAATTATAAAGACATCTGCTCACTCTCTCTCTCTCTCTCTCTCTCTCTCTCTCTCTCAATCTTTTCTCTCTCTTTCTCTTCTCTCTCCTGCACTCCCTCCCAAAAGCATAATAGCTAATAACTTTTCTGCTTGCATTAGTGATAATTTCATCCTTCAAAGACTGCAAGAACCAATAACAGGAAATTCTATTATATATTAGATTCTTGCTAACAAGGTTACTTATGTAGAAATGATGGGAATTCTAGGGAAATGCTAAAAGCCCATTCCTCCATAGAGTTTCTTATAGTAGAGAGTGAAGCTGGGTATAATCTAATGTGTACCTTATATTTAGAGAGAAAAGATTTCAAAGGGTTCAGAGGTAGGTACAATCATATTCACTAAAATTCTAGAGGAGAAGTCAAACCAGGAAGGTTAGGAAGTGTTTAAGAATAAGAACCAGCGTAGTATTGTGTGAAGTATGCCAAACTTTGAATAAGGAAGATCTGGGTTCAGATTTCACCTTTGATACTAACTGTGGGCTCATGGGGAAGTCTGTTAATCTCTCTAAGCCTCAGTTTCTTGAGGGAGTTGGGGACTATGACCTATATGATCCTTTCCAGATCTAAATCTATGATTCTATGAAAAATGAAGGAAACCAGTTCCAGAGAAGGAAAAAAATCTGAACTCAGTGATCAAATTAGATTATGAAAATAAACATATAGAAGATAGAAGCAAGAGTGGGTAGCAGAGCATGAACATAAGAATACAGCATGGTCTTGTAAAAATTAATGTCAGAACTGCCAAAGCTCAAGATAAGCAAAGGACTAGTGAGGGAAGCCAGAGGAAAGAAAGAAAGGAAAAAAAGGGAAAAGAAAGAAAGGGAAAAAGGAAGGAAAGAAGGAAGGAAGGTTCTTTGATATTTGCATTGATATTGTATTCTTCTTACAAAAAAAAGAATCAAAGAAGTAATAGTGGCCTATACTTAGGGTAAACAAGACGAGGATAACTGACAACAGAGACAAGGCAGAAATGCTTAGTTTTCATGTTTTTTTCTATTTTCCATGTTAGAAAGGATGACTTCCACATTGGAAATGAACAAAATAATCACTAATAGGATTGATACTCAAGACAAATAAGGACCTACCTAAAAATTGCTTTGATGAATTCAAGTCACCAGTCCTAGATGAACTACACCCTCTGGTAAAGAACTGACAGATGTGAATCCTGATTGGCTGTCAGTAGTATTTGAAAGATTGTGGAACATGAGAGAGGTACCACAAGTTTGAAAAGTTCAGTTGTCCCAATTTTTTTTAAATAAGAAAGAGAATAAAGTTCACAAATTAAAGTCTTAACTTTGATTCATGGAAAATTCTAAAACAGATCATTAAAGAGATGGCTGGCAAACATTTAGAAAGAGAAAAGGTAATTTCAAAGAGCCAATATGGCTTCATCAAAAAGAGATTGCAACAGATTAACTTTATTTCTTTTTTTTGGACACAATTATAAAATTGGTAGATCAGGAGAGTGCCATAGAATTTACCTAGATTTTAGTGAAGGATTTATTAAAATATCTCATGCTATTGTTGTGGAAGGGGTAGAGAAAGTGAACAAGCATTTATTAAGTGCCCACTCTATACCAAGCACAGTGTTACGCACTTTACAAATATTACCTCATTTATCCTCACAAGGAAAGACAGAGATGTGAACCAGACTATAACACATTTAGATGGATGTAGGTCTCCTTAAATGGCTAGACTCAAAGAATAGTTGCTATTGGTTTGATATAAGCTTAGCAGGAGATTTCCAATGAAGTGTCTAAGAGATCTATGTTTGGCCCTATGCTGTTTAATGTTTTCATCAGCGATTTGGATGCTCCCCAGATCTGAAGGTTATTTAAAGCTGGGAAGGATAGCTAATATTCTGGATGACAGAGTAAGGATCCAAAAGGACATTGACAGATGAGAGCACTAAATTGAATATTTTAAAATGAAATTCAATAGGGATAAATGTAAAATCTTATACTTGGGTTTAAAAAAAAATCAACTTCGGAAGTCCAGATTAGGGAGGTGTGGCTGGTAGTCTGTCTAAAGAAGATCTAGGGATTTTAGTGGACTGCAAGCTCAATACAAGATGTGGTCTGGTAGCCAAAAAAATTAATGTGATCTTGGATTAAATTGAGAGACATTGCTTCCAGCAATAAAGAGGTGATAGTCCCTTTATGCCCTTATCAGACCACATCTAGATTTTTAGGTTCTGATCTTAGAGCCAGAGTTTAAGGGCATTGCTAAGCTGGAAAGTGTCCACAATAGGGCAACCAGAATGGTATGATGTCATATGAAGATAAGTCAAAGGAAATAAATATTTTAGCCTGAGGAAGAAGAAATTCAAAGGGAATAGGATAGCTATGTTCAAATATTTTAAGAGCTATCATGCTTACTTGACCTTGGCCCCCATAGGTGAGGAAGGAACAATGGATACAAGTTTCATTTTTTGTTCAAAAGTAGATGTTTCCCTGAAAGGTGGTGGCTCCCTTTCCTTGGGAAACCTTCAAAGAAAGACTGGATGATTATTTATCAGGTATGTTGTACTAAAGATTCCTTTCAGGTATGGTTTGTACAAAAAAGCCATCAGAGTCCCTGCCAACTCTCAAATTCTGTGTTTCTGTGAAAAGAGGACTTTGTTACATGGAGAAATTTGGAATTATTAAAAGACTGATGCCATTTCTCAAAGGTAATCCAGCCTCGTCTAGTCCTCCTTTTAAATTCTATCTTCTCTTATTATTTCCAGTGTCTTTCCAAGACACATTTAGTGATTGGTTGCCTCTTTGCGTAGTCACACAACTGCATGTCATAGTTTGGATGATAAACATCCTTTATCCACTTTGTTTTTCCATTTGCATAATTACTCTTTCAATTATGATAGAGCTCATTTAATATTCTCTGTAATGTTCTGAGAGATGATATAATTAGCATTATGTCATCCACAAACAATAGCAAGTAGAGAACATTACCATCCATAGGGAGTTTCCTTCCATTTGGACTCTGCATTGAGTCTCCTCCACAACAGTGGAAAACACCATTAACAAGAATACGCCTCCTTGTCTTGTGTTTCCCTTGATTTTTGTTGTTATTGTTCACTCATTTTTCAGTCATGTCTGACTCTTTGTGACCTCATTTGGGGGTTTCTTAGCAAAGACACTGGAGTGGTTTCCCATTTCCTTCTCCAGCTCATTTTATAAATAAGGAAACCGAGGCAAACAGAGTTAAGTGACTTGCCCAGGGTCAAACAGCTAGTAAGGGTCTGAGGCCAGATTTGAACTCAGGAAGATGAATGCCAGGCCAGATGCTCTATCCACTTCACCACCTAGCTGACATTTCCCTTGATATTAATAATCAAAGGGTCATCAAACAGAATTAGCTCTATTATATATTTCAAGGGATCTTTTTGAAAATCAGGAAAAAATTTGCCCATCTCCAATTTGGCTGCCCTGCTCCCATTCTTCATAATTTTCATATGATCATAAGATTTAAAACTGAGAGAACCACTAGAAATTACCTAACCCAATCCCCTTATTTTACAAATAAGTCCCAAGGAAGGAGGAAAAGTGATTTGCACAGTTATAGGAAAGTAAATGGAGGATTTAAAATTTGAACCAAATTATTTGTTCAATTAATAAGCGTATATTAGGAGCTTACTATGTGCCGGGAACTGTTCTAGGCACTGAGGGTACAAATAGAAAATTAAGAAGTCCCTGACCTCAAGCAGGTTATAGCCTATCAGAGGAGTCAATGCTTATACATAAATAGGTGGGGGGGGGGGGAAAATCCCATCTTATCTTATCTTATCTTATCTTATCTTATCTTATCTTATCTTATCTTATCTTATCTTATCTTATCTTATCTTATCTTGCCTTATGTCATGTTGTATTGTATTGTGTTATACTGTATTGTATTGTATTATATTATATTATACTATATTATACTATATTATATTATGTTGTGTTATATTATATTATATTATATTATATTATATTATATTATATTATATTATATTATATTATATTATATTATATTATATTATATTATATTATATTATATCATATCATATCATATCATATCATATCATATCATATCATATCATATCATATCATATTATATTATATTATATTATATTATATTATATTATATTATATTATATTATATTATATTATATTATATTATATTATATTATATTATATTATATTATATTATATTATATTATATTATATTATGTTATATTATATTATATTATATTATATTATATTATATTATATTATATTATATTATATTATATTATATTATATTATGTTATATTATATTACATTATATTATATATTATATTACATTTTATTACATTACATTACATTACATTGCATTGCATTGCATTGCATTACATTGCATTACATTACATGATATCATATATCATATAGTAAATACAAGGTAATTTTAAATGAGATTTACTCATATAGGAGGTGTCATTTGATCTTATCTTTGAAAAATATGTAACCTTGATTCTGCCGCTGGGCTTATCTCTTTCTCAGAGTCATTACCAGGGTAAGATATAGGCTCCAAATAGATACATGATGTAGATGTATAAGGTCACACCCTAAACAAATTAGAGAAACAAGGAATAAATCATATCAGGGCCATGGGTAGGAGAAGAGTCTATGACCAAACAAGGGAAAGAGAGGATAACAAAAGATGAAATGGATACTTTTATTTACATAAAATTAAAAAAAAATGGCACAAGCAATTCCAATACCAAAGGCAGCTAGGATTAGAAGGGAAAAAATTAACTGGGGAAGAAAATCTTTGCAGCAAGTATCTCTGAAAAAAGATTTCATTTCCAAGATATCAAATTTATAAAAAGTAGAGCTATTCCCCAATTAATAAATTGTTTAAGGATATGAACAGGCAGTTCTCAAGCCACATTTTTAAAAATGCTCCAAATCACTAACTATAGATATACAAATTAAAGTAATCCTAGGATTCCACCTCACACACCCATATTATTGACAAAGCTAACAAAAAAGAAAAATGATAAACTCATAGGAGATGAAGAAAAATAGGCATTTTGATGCATTGTTGTAAAGTTGTGAATGGGTCCAAACATTCTGGAAAATATTTATAACAATCTCTTTTTGTTGACCAAAATCTAGAGCTAAGGGGACATACATCAATTATGGAAAGGTTGAACAAATTTTGGCGCATGGATATAAAAGAATGTTGTTTATCCTTCATTTTTGAAGAGGACCAATAACATCACAGGGTGATGTCTTGACGCATTCATGAATTGGATTTAAGTAAAGCAGAGTTGCACAGAGTTGTCAGCCTCACTGTCTCTTCCAGAGCCCTTGAGGTCCAGTGGCTATGGTCTGGAATGCAGGGATGACCTTGTCATCTTCAGTGTCTGACCAAGTGCTAAGTCCTCCAGGTAACCTGCTTCAGCCACCTTCATGGCCATTGGAACACATTGCTGTCATCCACTCATTCCACTGAGAGAAGTCTTGACATGCTTGGGATAGACACCCCCTAACTCACCAACAGGTTGGTGGCTTGTCAGCTACCCATAACCTTGTTTAGCTGGTCTGCTGAAATGGTTACCAAGGGATGGCTGCTGCACATACTGTAGCTTCTTGGAGCAACAGGTGAGAGTTGAGTGCCAGGTGGACTCCAAAGCTAGATGAGCAGCCCTGAAAAGGGCTCAGCAAGCACTCATACCAGAGGTGCTACTCCTCCTTGAATACTCATACACTTATGTATTATACAATGTACATATGGATGTAATGGAATACTATTATGCCGTAAGAAATGGGGGGGGAGTTTCAAAGAGATATGGAAACACTTAGCTGAAGTGATGCACAGTGAAATGAGCAGAATAACAATTTATATTATAGATATCTAATATCAACATTATGAAAATGCATAATTTCAAAAAACTTTAGAACATTAATCAACTAAATGATCAACTATTATTCCAAGGGTCTGATAAAGAAAAATGCTGCTCAACCTATGACAGAGAGGTGATAGATTAATATGCAGAATATGAAATACACTTGTGGATGTGAACAACGTGGGAATATATTTAACTTTACTTTGCTTAAATAATACAGCAGTTTTGTATTTCTTTTTCTGTTTTTCAATGAGTGGAGGGAGGGAGAAGGGAGAAAAAAATGAATGTTTAATCATTGAAATAAATTATTTTTTCAATTAAGAAAACAAGAAACTCAAGTCTCTGTGGTCAGAAATTCATCCAGAATTCATAAAGTAGCTTTGCCTTGGAATCTGACATACTATTGGGGAAGGCAACCATGCTGGAAAGTCTGGGAATCTAGATGTAGACCTGGCTAGGACTATATCTTGGATTCCCTGATTAGCAAGCTGACCAATCACCCATCTGACAAATTCAAATGCATAATGTGGATCCTGAGATGCGGACCAGAATAGCACAGAAGAAAAGAGACAGACTAGATCAGGGGTGGGGAATGTGCGGCCTTAGGGCCGCATGTGGCCCTCTAGGTTCTCAAGCGCGGCCCTTTGACTGAATCTAGGGGATTATATCAAGAATGAGTGGAGATAGCAGATAATTGTGGGAGATGGTGAGATTCCTGATACCTGATTCCTGACACCTTTTCCTTCTTCTTCCTGTTCTTGGGCAGATAAGCTGCCCTCTACTTAATTGTGGGGATTTTGCTACCCATCTCGATGTGGGGAGAGGGGTGAAAGGAAGATAAAAAGTCCAATTTATACCCTATAGGTTGCCATCTCTATGCAACCAAATAATTGTTTTCCTAATTGCTCACTTTTTTGCTCTTTCTTGCCAGTAGAAGTTGGGAGAAGGGACCAGAGCCAGTGAAAGATAGTAAGTTTGAATCTTTCATAACTTTTCAGAGTCTATTTGAATCCTAATCATCCCCTAGATACAGATAAAGGAAAAATGAGTCAAATAAAAAGTCCATCAATAATAACGGGGGAATTGGAGCCACAGTTTTAAGGTAAGGATACCAGTGCCCTCAGGTTGTGGCTGGCAATCATGACTGCAAGTTGATGTGACTGGCAAACTAGCTTCAGGGGCTTCAAGTGGTTGGGATACCTGAGCTACTGTTAACCCAGCCTGGTGTTAGAGGACTTATAGAATGGGTAAAGATCATTCTAATTAGTAGAAAAAAATAGAAGTCTTCTCTTCATTATGATTGTCCCATTTATCCCTAGGCAAAAAAAAATATAAATTCCTTCTTTGCTCTTTCTTTTTCCATTAAAAGAGCTTTTAAAATATTTCCCTAATTACATGTAAAAACAATTTCAACGTTCTTTTCAAATTTTGAGTTCTAAATTTTCTCCCTCTCTCTCCTCGTCTCCTCATTGAGAAGGCAAGCAATTTGAAATGGTTATACATGTATACTCATGCAAAACACATTGCCTTGTAAGTCATGCTATGAAGGAAAACATAGACAAAAAAACAAGAAAAATAAAGAAAAAGTATCTTTGATCTGCATTCAGGCTCCACCAGTTCTAAAAGAGCTTAAAAATGTTTCACTTTTTGCTCTCCATAGTATCCATTTCTAAGAAAGGGTTTTTTCCCACACTTCAGATTAATATCATCATGGAAAGCCTAGAAGGTAATCACAACATAGTAGGTAGACATTAAAGAAATTTCCTACAACTGTATGATATTGTGTGAATAAGTCAAGAGTCAATTTGAGAGGATTATAGAGCCTTGGTCACTGGTGAAGGCAATGGCACCACATAAGTGTCATTGTGATTGGTTGAGAGAATTATCCATCCATCCATCCATACATACATACATACATACATAATCACATATACCCTTGTGCTTATACAAACAATTTATTTTTTTATTTTTTATTTTTTCTGTATGCTTTTGAGTTGAAAATTTTTCTCCCTTTTCCTCCCCCCCACCCTCCCCAAGACTGTGCACAATCTGATATAGGCTTTACATTTACATACCCATTAAACATATTTTCACATTAGTGAAGTTGTAAGTACAAATTAAAAGCAATATGAGGAACCATCAGAAAGATGAAACAAAACTCAACAGAAGGTAAAAATAAGTGATAGTGATTTGACTTCCATAGTTCTTTCTTTGGATGTGGACAGCATTTTCCACCCTGAGACCTCTGGAGATGTCTTACATCCTCGTAATGCTGAGAAGGGTTCAGTTTAACAATATTAGTCATTGCATAATGTGGCTGTTATTGTGTACAAAGTCCTCTCAGTTCTGCTCACTTCACTCAGCATCAGACCGTATAAGTTTTTCCAGGTTTTTCTGGTCAGCCTATTCATCATTTCTTAGAGCACAATAGTATTCCATTACATTCATATACCACAACTTGCTCAGCCATTCCCCAATTGATGGGCATCCTCTCAATTTCCAATTCTTTGCCACCACAGAAAGAGCTGCTATGAATATTTTTTTACATGGGGTCCCTTTCCCATTTGTTTGATCTCTTTGGGATATAGACCTAGAAGTGCTATTGTTGGATCAAAGGGTATGCACATTTTTGTAGCCCTTTGGGCATAGTTCCAAATAGTTCTCCAAAATGGTTGGATCATTTCACAACTCCACCAACAATGTATTAGTTTCCAATTTTCCCACATCCTCTCCAACATTTCATTTTCCTGTTTTGTCATGTTGGCCAATCTGATAGGTGTGATGTGGTACCTCAGAGTTGTTTTGATTTGCATTTCTCTAATCAATAACAATTTAGAGCATTTTTTCATGACTATAGATGGCTTTAATTTCTTCATCTGAGAACTGTCTGTTCATATCCTTTGACCATTTATCAATTGGGGAATGGCTTGTGTTCTTATAAATTTGTCTTAATTCTCTATATATTTTAGAAATGAGGCCTTTATCAGAGAGACTGGTTGTAAAAATTCTTTCCCAATTTTCTACCTTCCTTCTAATCTTAGTTGCATTGGCTTTGTTTGTGCAAAAACTTTTCAATTTAATGTAATCAAAATATCCATTTTGCTTTTCATAATGTTCTCTATCTCCTGTTTGGTCATGAATTCTTCTGTTCTCCATAGATCTGATAGGTAAACTATTCCTTGTTCTCCCAGTTTACTTATGGTATCAGCCTTTATATCTAAGTCCTGAACCCATTTTGACTTTATTTTGGTATATGGTGTGAGATTTGGGTCTATGCCTAGTTTCTGCCATACTCTTTTCCAGTTTTCCCAGCAGTTTTTTTCAAAGAGTGGGTTCTTATCCCAGAAGCTGGGGTCTTTGGGTTTATCAAATAATAGATTACTATAGTCATTGACTACTGTGTCTTGCATATTTAACCTATTCCACTGATCCACCTCCCTATTTCTTAGCCAGTACCAAGCAGTTTTGATGATTGCTGCTTTATAATACAATTTAAGATCTGGAATTGCTAGGCCACCTTCCCCTGCATTTCTTTTCATTAGTTCCTTTGATATTCTGGACCTTTTGTTTTTCCAAATGAATCTTGTTATTATTTTTTCTAACTCTATAAAATAATTTTTTGGTAGTTTGATTGGTATGGCACTGAATAAGTAAATTAGCTTAGGTAGGATTGTCATTTTTATTATATTAGCTTGGCCTACCCATGAGCAACTGATGTTTTTCCAATTATTTAGATCTGATTTTATTTGTGTGAAAAGTGTTTTGTAATTGTGTTCATAGAGTTCCTGGGTTTGTTTCGGGAGGTAGACTCCTAAATATTTTATAATGTCTACAGTAAGTTTAAATGGGATTTTCTTTCTATCTCTTGCTGTTGGGCTTTGTTGGTAATATATAGAAATGCTGATGATTTATGTGGGTTTATTTTATAGCCTGCAACTTTGCTAAAGTTGTTTATTATTTCAAGTAGTTTTAACTTGATTCTCTAGGATTCTCTAAGTATATCATCATGTCATCTGCAAAGAGTGATGGCTTTGTTTCTTCTTTGCCTATTCTGATGCCTTCAATTTCTTTTTCTTCTCTTATTGCTAAAGCTAATGTTTCCAGTACAATATTTAATAACAGTGGTGATAATGGACATCCTTGTTTCACCCCCGATCTTATTGGAAATGCTTCTAGCCTGTCCCCATTACATTATACAAACAATTTATTCAGCTGTGTAGGAGTGCAGGCTCAACAGTACTTTGACAAGGTGGACTCTTTGACCATAGGGTAGCAAGCAAGGGAGGGAATAAAATAAGCCATTCTTTCCTCTTCTATCCCCTCTGTTGACTATGTCATTGAGTAATAATAGTAGAGGCAACCTACAGCATCTCAAGCCACAATCTGAGGAACTAACCTACCACTGTAAGTAGAAGTCGAGGAGCAGGACAAAGAGATTGCTATACGGTGCCAGCTTCAACCCTTTTTTTTTTGCTTTGACAATAGGGTTAAGTCAAGTGTCTGAGGCTAAATTTGAACTCAGGTCCTCTTGACTCCAAGGCTGGAGCTCTATCCACTGTGCCATCTAGCTGCCTCAAGCTTCAACTCTTTTTTTTTTGGCAATTGGAGTTAAGTGACCTGCCCAGGGTCACAAAGCTGGTAAGTGTCAATTGTTTGGTCGGAGGCTGAATTTGAACTCAGGTCCTCCTGATTCCATGGCCAGTGCTGTATCCACTGTGCCACCTAGCTGCCCCAAGCTTCAACTCTTTTATGAGATTTTTTAAAGATAAAATGCTGTTAAGCCAGCCTGTTCTGCCCTTCATCCTATACTTGTGCAATTAAAAAAATTTTTTTTAAATGAAAGCCTCTACATTTATCCCCCTTAAATTTCATCCTTTTAGTTTCAGCCAAACTCTTTTCAATCACTATTGTTCTCTTCTAGTAGACTCTGCAATGTCCTGGGACTTGATGCAATAAGTACAATGTTATCTCCAAGAAGGAGCATCTGAAGGACCTCATCATCCACAGGGGGCCCCTCCTTCATGTCTACTCTGTGCTGAATCTCCTTCATCAAAATGAATGCCATTGGCAAGCATATATCTCCCTATTTGATGCCTCACCTGATGTTCACCATTAGAGAGTCATTGAACAGGGTTATTACTGTTGTTAATTTTTCCAAGGAATTCTGAATGATCTTGACATACAGCTGGGGATGACACTTTGTTGTTAAAATGCCTGTAAGGTGATATTTTGTACTTTTCTCACAATAAGCATAATTCCCTTCACTTACACTCCCTTCATTTTCAATTAATTATGAAATAGTCAACTATTATTGAACATCACTTGGGAAAGCCTGCTTCTTTTCTTACTATCAGAGACACCCTTGATTCATGTGTAGTTGATTCTCATAAATATTTTTTATACATGGGGGAGTATGACTATAAAGAGGACGTGGACTTTGCCATTGTGGCTACAGTTTCTAGGTTTTAGAATTGTCTAACTCTAAAGGTATTAGAGTTGTCTCTTTGTTTTCCATCCAAACAGGAAAGACTAAATGAATGAAGAATTTCTATTAACCAGATTTCAATATATATTTGAATAGATGCTCTAGAAAACTTACCCTATTCGTATGCATTGGGACAGACAATGCTGATGGACTATGAGCTTGGCCCAGTTGAAAAGAAGAAAGAGAGTAAGATGAACTGTTTCTGGAAAATTTTAAAGCTGTTTGGCCAATCCTTAAGCTTGCCATAGAAACAAAGGCTTGTCTTTTCAATATCTTTTCACTTGTGTTATATATGACAGTGACACCTGGAATACCAGTGTTTTTGAATAAGAACTAAAACCAAACATTATACAAAGTACAGTGGAGAGCCATATTATAGATGTAAGCAGACTACAATATATAAAACCAATGAGGAACTGCAAAAAAGAGCAGGAATGAAGGGCATTATCAGGTAACTGTACAACAGAAATAAGGGATAGCCAGGGTACTCCACTGGTAACTCTGTGATTTCCAGAAAAGATGAGGAAGAATTCCAACATGTTAGATGGGGCTCCTATGGCAAGCTTCTAGAGACTGTGGACAGGATGGGCAATCATGGATAGGTTGACATTTGCATCATTGGAGGCAACTCCTGAATCAAATCACAGAGCCATTTGAATATTTGAGAATTTCATATGATTGTTCTAATCTGTTATTATGGGTTTGAATTTTTATCTTGTTTTTCAGAACAGCAGTTAACCTTCCATATTTGTGTCATCTAAAAATTTAATGAACATGCCTTTTAAGTTTTTTGTTTTAGTTTTTTTTAGTTTTATTTTTTTTTTTAATGGTCATAAGGATAGAACCAAGGACAGGACCAGTAAAGATCTCCACATTGCCAAAGATTTATTAGTCAATACTCATAGAGTATAATTGGGTATAATATAAGCAGATATAGATCCAACTAATATCATTTTGCCCACACTTCTCTATCTTTTCTATAAAGATATCACGAAAGACTTTGTGAAATGACTCATTGAAATCTAGATGCACTATGTCTAAAGGGTTCAATCTGATATGAATTGTTTTTGGTAAGCCCTGATTGGATAACAACAATAATAACAACAACATCATAATTTTTTATAAGGAATTCAAGTTTATGAAGCACTTTATGAACATCATCTCTTTTTATCTTAGTTATGATCACTGTTTCTGGAGACTTTCTACCTCCTGGCTTCCTTGACTCCCTTCAAGCTTCAGCTAGAGTCTAACCTAGCAAGGCAAGAAGCCTTTCTTATTTCTCCTTAGAGAAGAGCCTTTCCTCTAAAAATATGCCCCAATTTATCCTGTATATGTATATTTCATTTTTACATAGTTATTTCCATGTTGCCTCCCCTCATTTGACCATGAACTCCTCTGAAACTATGCCCAGTTTATCTTGTATATGTCTTCTTGTTTCTACATATGTTGTGCCTATCTATGCACAGTTGTTTGCATGTTGTCTCTCCTTATTAGAATATAAGTTCCTTGAGAGCACAGATTGGTTTTGCCTTTCTTTGTATCCTCAGCACCTAGCACAGTGCCTGGAACACAGTAGGTGCTTAATGAATGCTTGTTGATTTGACTTTACAAGTGCTCAAAGTCCATATGTTAAACAACTCATTCTATAATTTTATCAGTTATTGATATTATGTTTGGTAGCCTGTAGTTTTTGAATCTACCCTTTTAAAAATGAGAACACTTGAGGATCTTCAGTCTACTGCTATTTGTTCCACCTCCTTGGTTCCTCAGTGACTAACAGTAATGGTTCAATATTCTTCTGGAGTTCAGGGATGTAAAAAAGAAGTATAAGGGAAATGGATAGAAAGACAATTCGTGTTACAAAAACAAAGATTAAGAAATATAGGTGATCACACATGTCAAAGACAATTGAAAATGTAAGAAATAATAATAATTCCTATTTCTATAGTGCTTTACAGCTTACAAAGGTCTTTCCTCACAGTAACCTTATGGAATAAGTAATGTAAGTATTAGCTCCATCATACATATGAGAAAACTGAGGCTTGGAAAGGACAAATGATTTGACCTCAGTAACAAAGCAAATGTCTGAAATCAATATTTGAATCCATATTTTCTAACTTTGAACCCCAGTTTCATTCCATGATACCATGTTCCTTGCTCTTCTAGGCTCTGAAAAAAATCTAACCCATCAGAGACAGCAAATATGATTCTTTTTGATAACTCAGCAGAGTGAGTAGAGTTGTGAAAATGAAGACCAAATTACAGAAGGTTATGGATATAAAAGTAAGTAGTGAGGAAGTGGAGACAACAGGTATAGATCACGTATTTATGAATAGGAGAATTAGAAGATACATCATGGATCTATAGCTGGAAGGGACCTGTAAGATACCCTAGCTCCATTCCCTCATTTGACAGATGAAAAATCTAAGGTCTAGGTATACTAAGTGACTTGCCCAAGGTCACACAGGTAGTAAATATCAGAAGTGAGATGTGAACCCAAGTCTTTTGGGATTTCAGAGCCTATGCACTTTCCACTACACCATGCAGAGTCAAGTAATTTTTTTTTCCTCGGTAAATGATACCTGTGCATCTGTCAAGACAGATAATAAAGACTGATGGGCAGGAAAAGACCAAAAATGCCGGTATGATGGGGAAAATCAATGCAGTTAAGTCCCAGAGTAGATGGAGGTAGGTGGGAGAGGAACATGAAATGAGATGGGATAAACAGCACAGATGGTGGGATAAGCCTTGGAAAAAAAGGATGGATACCTCTTCCCAGACAGGAAGAAGTATACTGAGAGCTACTGTATAGTGCATGGGAGGAAAGATAATAAATCATAGATTCCAAACTGGAAAGGACCAACAAAATCATTTAGCCAAGCCCTCTTACTGTACAGCTGAGAGTCTAAGGACATTAAGTTACCTGCTCATAGTCAACTAGGTGGTAAACACCAGAAGAAGCAATTGGAACTCAGGTCATTTGACTTCAGGATCAGCCCTTTTCCCATTGTACCAACATTCGCCAATAAAATAGGAAGTAAAGTCATCTCCTATGATTATGGATTTAATGAGTGTAGTAAAGATTTAGAAAATCTATCTAGGGAGTAATCTAGGAAAGCAATTAGAAGAGTAGCATGGTATCTTAGAAAAGGCATTGTAATTAGATTCAGAAGACTTAGGTCAATCTGTCTCAGATCCTTATTGTTTATATGAGCCTTGCCAAGTCACGTCCCCTCTCTGGGTACTCCTTGTAAAAATGAGGCATTTATACAAATAGTCTTTAAGATTTCTTATGTGTCCAGATCCTATAAAGGCTTACTGAAAAACAATAAGGGCCCAGTTGAAGACTGAATCAACAGTGAACCATTGTCCCTATAACATTGTGTGGCCTGTGAGAAGCATAGAATCTTCAAAGTATAAATTTCCTAAAACCACTAAAATTGCAAACTAAGAAAAAATGCATGTTTATATATACATGACACATGCACCTATATATGTATATGTACATATATGTATGTGTATATGCGTGTATAAAACTGAATGATTTTTATCCAAAAAAAATATTGCTTTGGTTTTGAAAACCCACAAATGGCTCTTGATTTCTAAGGTCTGGATTTTGATTCAATGTCAAACACTTGAACTGTTTTCTGATGCGTGTTCTCTGGCCTCTACCTTTTTGCCAAGCTGCTTTGGCAGGATAGGAGGAGCAAAATATCTCACATTCCAAAGAGACATAGCAAGACATTCAAAACTTAGAAAAGCTGTATGCATCTATTTATAAGCACATACAAGCATGTGAAAACATCTTAACATTTTTGTGAGCTGAACTAAAAATTTTCATAGCTTGTATATGCATCTCCTGAAATATGTCTACCAAATCTAAACCAAGAATAAGTACATCAAAGGTAAATGTTCCTGCTGAACTATACCAGGTTGAGAAGAATTTTTGTATTGTGCTTTATTTACCTAGTTCATGTGATTATTGCCAAATGATGTGAAGACATGGAGGAAATGGAGAACCACTCCAGTATCTTTGCCAAGAAAATCCCAAATGGGGTGATGAAGAATTGGATACAACTGAAAAATGACTGAACAACAACAATGTGAAAACTGAAGGGAAATACAAGGCAAAAACTAGCCTCTATCATTTTCACTCCACTTACTCTATCAAGTAGAGAGTGGGTTTTGTTATTTTTAGAAACAGCATTTGCTAAACCCTTAGCTGAAGCTTTCTCATATAAATCACTCTCTACCATGGTATGTAGAGTCACTTCATTTTTTTTTCTTCCCATTCATCTTTCCCCTGTGCCAATCTACTCATCTTCTACTTGGCTGTTTACTTTTTATTGTTTAAAAATTGTGCTGTGGTCCTCACTCTCTGTATATTTTTCTTTTTCTTCCACATTTGAACTTGGCCCTTTCTCTCATATTCCAGGAATCAGAGAGCCAGAGGAATAATGTGGGCTTTGTCTTCATGAAATCACTCTCCAGAATGACGAATTCAGCCAACCATCTGTAACAGCTGCCTCCCTGTGCTGAGCATAGCAAGGGAAAAAACAGCATAGAAACGATTCATTGAACATCCTACCTGGATGGTCTACCTGAATCAGTGTGGTGACTCATTTGGTGGTGGAAAAGGTCAGGCTAGGAATGGCTATGATCCAGACAGGCAGACCCTGAGGCTCAGGCCCCTCAAAAAGGAAAAGGAGAAGTTTAAACAGAAAACAGAAGAGAGTACAGGTAGATAGTTGGCCTTCGGGAAATGACCGTGAGAGGAGATAGGACCCTAGTTTGGAGGGAACTAACTGAGCAGGAATTAGGTAAGGATGTAAGCATACAGAAGGCATCTAAGTGGCACAGTGGATAAAACACTGGACCTGGAATCAGGAGACTTGGGTTCAAATTCAGCTTCAGACACTTATAAGCTGTGTGACCCTGGGCAAGTCACTTTAAACTTCTATCTGCCTCAGTTTCCTCTATTGCAAAATGGAAATAATAATAGTACCTATCTCCCTAAGGTTGTTGTGGGGGTCATATTGATTATTTGTGAAGTACTTAGCACAGTATCTAGCACCTAGTAGATACTTAACAAATGCTTTTTCCTTCCTTACTAGTTACAGTGGTACAGTAAAAAGGATATTAGGCTGAAAATCTGAAGACTGGTGGAGTCACAGTCCTGACTCTGGTACTGACAAGCTCATTATCTTTTCTGAGTCTCAGTTTCTCCATCCTTAAAATGGAGATAATGATACAGTGGAAAGATTCTTGACTCTGGCCCTGGAGAACCTAGAGGACCTGGGTTCAAATATTGACTTTGATGCTAACTACCTGTGTGACCTTGGGCAAGTCACCTAACTTGAGCTGAGTTTTCCTATTTGTAAAATTAGGAGATTGGACTAAATGCCTTCAGAGGTCTTTCTAGCTCTAAATTTGCAGACCAATGCTTCTCTCATTACCAACTTCTCACAATTCCTAAGAGGAAAGTTTTGGAAAACATTAAAAGCACTACGTAAATGAGTTATTATTATTGGGGTTTGAGGTCACAGCAGAGCCACTAGCAAGACTGGTTAGATGTCAAGTCCATGAAATACTACTGGTCTGTTGTTGTTCATTCTTCATTTGCAAAAAGGATCAGTGGTGTCATGGGATGATGTCTTGACTCATGCATGAATTGGATTTAAGTGAAGCAGTGTTGTACAAAGTCATCAGCCTCACTCTCTCTTCCAGAGTCATCGAAGTCCAAAGGCAAGACAGAAGTCAAGACCTCTGTTGACCAGGGATGCAGTAGGTGACCTAGGTGTTGGTGTCTGACCAAGCTCTAAGTGCTCCACAGTGCCTAATTTAGCTGCCTTTGTGGCCATTGGAACAAATTGTTCTCATCCACCCATTCCACCAGAGGAAGTCTTCACATATGTGGGGTAGACATCCCTTAACTCACTAACGGGCCTGTCAGTGACCCGCCAGCTGGCTTAGCTTGTCTTCTGAGATGTTTTCATGGAGGTGTGTCAGCTGTGCATTCTGCAGCTTCTTGGAGCCACAGATGAGAGCTGAGTGACAAGTGGACACCAAAGGTGGAGGAGCAGCCTTGAAAAAGGCTTAGCAAGCTCTCATACCGAGATACTAGTCCTCTCTGAGCACCCCAAAAACCTCTTACACCTGTCTAAGGGGTCTTGGATGCCTGACTGGGAATTGGCCCGAGTCTAGGAAGGACCTGAGCATATAGGTGAGCATACTCAGGTGTAGAGTTTAAAGGGACTCAAGGGTGGGGAGCTAAGCACATTATGACGTTCTTCCATTTCACCTGCCACAGTTTCTCTGGGCCAGCATATATAGTGAGAATAAGCCACTCTTACCACTGGACATCTTGACCCTCTCCCTTCATTGAGCACCATTTTTATCATAACCGAAGGCACTGGGTCTGGATCTTGCTGCTACTTGCTTGTTTCACTCAATACAGCCCCTTCTCATTAAAGATGTACCAGGGTTATATGTGGGTAATCTGTGTCTCAGTACTCATGAGTAACACCCTTTGATTCAATTGGGAAATATGTTGAGAACTCTGTTTATGCTTGTGGTAGAAGTTAAATCTCATCGTCTTGGTTAGGAGTGATGGCATATTTCTGTAGTCCCTTGTTACTGGGGAGGCTGAGGTTGGTGTAATTGTAAATGCTTTGAGTTGTATGTAGTAGGGCTAAAGGTGACCTGGTGTCCACACTAAATCCAACGCCAAAATGGTGAGTCCTCAGGAGTGGGAGCCACCAGGCTATTTAAGGAAGGGCAAACTGGACCAAGTTAGAAATGGAACAGATCAAAAGAGTAGGATTAGGCCAATGAATAATCACTGTACTCCCAGGCTGGGTGAGACAGACCCAATTTCATGAATGAATGAATGAGTCTCATTAATTTCAAGGCACAAAGGGGAGTTTCTTTAATTGTCTAGTTTTAAGGAAGAATCATAACTTGCAACCTTGGCATGTGGAGTGAACAGCATGGAAATATACTCTCAAATAAGCTTTATATAAGATGAGGTCAGCTGAGGGTAAAGGGAGAATTCCATGGTACATGAGTCTTCATGAAAGGAAAAGGTGATGGAACACTGAGAAGCTATTGTTGTGAATTTTAACTAGTTACTCTTTCTAAGTGTTAAGGGCTGTCAGACAAGCCTCAATTGCAGTGTCCTGGGACAAACCCCTAACTGTATCACCTTAGTAATAGATGTCTAGGAAGGCATCCCTAAAGTTTCTTACCTGTGCTCTTCTCCACAATTCCTGAGTTTACTTGTTTCACATGGCTTAATCCTCCATCCTCCATCAGCCATACATAGAGACAGTCATGACCTTGTTCATGCCATCCCCCACTAAGCTATTACTTCCACATTAATGAATTCTTAAATTCTTTATTTGGTCAAATCTATTTTCATTCTGCCTCTCCCTCTGCCTTATGGCAGCAAAAGCTGTTCTTCAATCATAGTCCATCAATCTCTCAATTCTTTCCCGCTAGCTGCACTAGCTACACTCTCTTCTCCCTATCTTGATCTCTTGCTGAACCAATTCATACTCTACATTGTCCTTTTCCCTGGAGTCCCTTGCCCCTTCACTTTATAGCCAGTCTTGCCCTGCCAAGCTTTAGCCTTGAATTACTCCCACCATCTACTACTGTCTTCACTCTTATACATCTACTGCTGTATAAAGCTGGAGAAAACCATGAAACAGTGATGACTAGCTCCACTAAAAATTTATGTTATATGACCTCAAGTAGAGCTTCACTATGGCAAAATAATCTTATTAACACCTTCCTAATTTACTATCCCACTTACCATAGTGACTCTTCCCAATTTTATCCCTCCTCAAACTCCCCATAGCTGCTCTTCCCATCACCCTATAGTTACAAACCTTGCTTTTTATTTTATTTAAAATACTGAGCGCATTCATTCTATCTTCCCAAATCATCCTCATCTGATATCACCCAAATGCATTCTGCCACTATGTCTTCCTTCACCCACATCTCACATAATTAAGTGGCTTTTCTCCTTGCCAAGAGAACCTCTCTAAGCACAATTGATCCCATTTCATCTCATCTTCTTCAGATTTTTCCCTCTACCATCCCCATTCTTTCACTAACCTTCAATCTCTCTTTGTCTACTAGCTCCTTCCCTACTGCATATAAACATGCCCATGCCTCCTCAATTTTCAGAAAACCCTCATTGATCTATCCATCCCTACTAGCTATCATCCTATGGCCCTCTACCCTTTTGTAGCTCCACTTCCTTTCTTCTCACTCTCTTTTAAACTCTGTATACTGTTCAACCAAACTGATCATTCAACCAAAGCTGTTCTGCCCAATGTACTAAAAAACTCTGAATTGCCAAATCTAATGACCCTTTTTTCAGTCTTCAACTTTATTGATGTCGCTGCATCCTTTTATACAGTTGATCACCCTCCTCTTCTTAATAATCTTGAACAAGACACTCCATCTCTTAACTCTGGTTATTTTCACCAACTATCTCCTCTGCCTGAAATGCTTTTCCTCTTCATCTATGCATCCTGGTTTCCCTGGATCCTTCAGTTCTCTACAGGAGGTCCTTCTCAATCCCTCATAATTTGAATGTCTTCCCTATGTTGATTATCTCTAATTTGGCCAGCATGTGGCTGATTTGTATATAGTTGTTTACATGGTGTCTCCCCCATTAGACTGTGACCTTCTTGAGAGCAAGGAGTGTCTTTTGTCTTTCTTTGTACCACCAGCACTTAGCATGGTCCCTGGCACGTAATAAGTGTTTGATATATATTTACTGACTGACTCTTTGTTAGCCCAAGCTATTTCCAAAAGTTGGGGCAGGTGGGTGGCTCAGTAGATAGAGTACTGGGCCTAAAGTCAGAAAGATTCAACTTCCTGAGTTCAAATCTGCCCTCAGACATTACTAGCTATGTGACTCTGTGTAGCCCTGTTTGCCTCAGTTTTCTCATCTGTAAAATGATCTGGAGGAGGAAACAATCCAGTATCTTTGTCAAGAAAACCCCAAATGCAGTCATAGAGAATAGGATACAACTGAAAGGACTGAAAAATAACAACATTGCCAACAGCTAGCAAGCAGCCGGGCTATTTCAAAGCAAGGTCCTCTAACTCCAAGCCCAGTGTTCTTTCTACCATATCATTCCTAACTGCCATTATGGAGAATGGTGAGAAAGTAGATAGGTTAAGATCCTCTGGCAGGGAGGAGAGGGTGGTATGGTCAAATAGTATTTACTTCAAAGTAGAGATTGTTCAGTGATGATGGAAGAGCAAAGGTTTGAAAATGATATTGGGAAGCAATGAATGTAGCAACTCTATCTCCAGGCCCTATAAGAGACAGAGAATGAGCAAAAAGATTGGTTCTCATTAGAGAGATAAACTGGAGATGCAGGATTCTTATGGGAAAGCTGGTTCTATGAATTTGAAAAAATTAAATACGTATAGAAGGTAGAGTTCTGAGATGAGGGGAAGCTTATTAACAATGGAATAAGAGATCCAATAGGCACAGGGGATATTCAGACCAAGGAAGGTTAGCAACCGAGGTTAAGGAATGTCAGAGTAAATAGAGATGAGTTTACAGGGAAGTAGTAGTCATATAGGGAAGAAGGAATGAAAAGAAACAAGCATTCCTTAAGTACTTACTAAATGTCAGGCATTGTGCTAAGCACTTTTACAAATATCCTCTCATTTCATCCTCACAACAACTCTGAAAGGTAGATGCTATTATTATTCCCATTTTACAGTTGAGGAAACAGAGGTAGACAGTTAAGTGACTTACCCAGGGTCACACAGCTAGTAGGTATCTGAAGAATAGATTTGAACTTGGGTCTTGACTCAAGGCCCAGCACTCTATCCAACAGTACCACCAACTTGCCTCTAGAGCCTGGGTTTACAGCAAATGCCTTTGAATGAGAAGCATTAGGGGTATCAGTCAGTAAACAAACATTTACTATGTGCAAAACACTAATTGCTGGGGATACAAAGGAAAACAATAACATTGCCCCTACCTTAAGGAGCTCATATTCTAATGGGTGAGACAACATGAAAATAACCATGTACCTGTAAGATCCATAAATGGAAAGTAATCTCAGAGGGCAGGTGTTTAAAAGGTGAATTGGAGTAATTTGTTAAGCCATAAAGGAAAGAGAGACTGGGCAGGTAGAGATGATAATAGAGAAGTTTGCACATCTATTTGACCCTCCAGGTATAGGAGCTCCTCTTGATTTCCTGGGTTCCCCAATTACAGAGGCATTCCTTCTGGGATCACTCCACTCCCCATCCTGAACTTGCATTCAAGGCTTGAACTTCGCAGAAGGATGGCAGATGGCTTACTACTCAGGATTCTAGGGATAACTCTGAGAAGATGGGTTTATAAGACTATTGCTCAATTTCCAATTGTTATGCTTCCAACTAACAACTACCTAGCCAGACTTAATTAGCTTTTTTGAAAAAATTGTTAACTAAAATGGAACAATAAGAACACCTGGTACAAAATATTCCCGTTAAAAGCCCAGGGCTCACTCTCCCACAAATATGCACATATCCATGGGAAAAGTGGTTCAAACTTAGAGTGTTATAGTAGTGGAAAATATATAGAGGATTCTCTTGTGGTACAACTGCTACCTTTATGACTGGAAGACCTTTCTTGAGCCCACAGCCAGCATTCTTCTTGAAACTTGCCTCCCTCCTAGGATGAGCATCTTTCCATATCTGTTTGTCCTGTGTGTCACCTTGATTCCAAACTGGATGTATTGTCTCCTACTTATCCAGTCTTTCTGATTCCCACTAGATGCATTCTCAGCTACTTGTCTAGTCTCTCCAATGACATGAGAGGAGTAAGAGGGAAAAAGTTAGAAAAACTCTCCAAGGGTGATTCCTTCTCAGGGATTTAACTCCAGTTCTACAACTGGAATTCTCATCTCTCAAACTTGGTTCTATTGGCAGATTCATTGCTGAAATCTGTTTAGCTATTTGGAGCCCCCAGAAGTATAGTTAGCTTGTTTGATTATCAATTAGTAGTTCCCTTCTAAACCCACAGAGGTCCAGACTTCAAAAAGAGATCATGGGGTATAAATCATTTTGTCATACATTTGAAACTTGACCATACTTTTATGCTGATTACATTAATTGAAATGGAGTAGATATGGCACTCCCTGTCTTACAATACAACAGTACTAATACTACCATGATTATCTGTGTCCCTTGATAAACTTCCTTCTACTCTATCATGCGTATTTTTAAACTGTTTAATTAATACTCTTTTCTTTCTTTTCCTCTTTTTTTTTTTAATTACCACTATCTCTGTAGAGGTAAATGGCTAGTAGTGGCTTAATCAGGTTCAATAATATACACCAGTTAGTGATTTTTGGTATAATCCAAATTGCTTTTCAAAATACTACTTCTAGTAGTACTACTAACAGTACATTATGGGGCCCATCCTTCCACAGTTCCTCAAACAATTGTCTTTTTCACTTTTTGTCATTTTTGCCAATTCACTGACTGTGAGGAAGTGAGGGGAAAAAATGGTGAGGAAACTAAGAGTTGCATTTATTGTATTTCTCTTAATGCTTGTGATTTGGAGCTCTGTGTGTGTGTGTGTGTGCGTGTGTGTGTGTGTGTGTGTGTGTGTATCTATACACACACATTTCACGCATGTATATATTTGTTAATAATTTGGATTCCTCCTTTGAGAGCTACATGTTCATATCCTTTTTACCATTTTTCTTTTGGAGAATGAATATTGATTTTAAATTCCTTAGATATGAAAGCTATCAAACTTTTATCAGAGAAATTTAATGGAAAGCAAATTTTATCCAGTTAATCACTTTCATTCTAATCCTGCCTGCATTGATTTTGTTGGTGTAGAAACTTTACAATTTTATGGAATTGAAAGTGTCTATTCATGACCTGTATGCCTCTTTATCCCCTGTTTGATCAAGAACTTTGCTATTATCCATGGTTATGAAAGTTGTCTCTTTTTCTTCTACTCTAATATGTTTATAAAGTGATTTTCCCCCTGTTTCTATGTCATGTGTATCATATATCTACTTGGGCCTATGATTGTATATAGTGAGATGCTAGTCAAATCTAATTTTTGCCAGACTGTTTTTCAGTTTTCTAATTTTTTTAAAAATAGTGAGTCCTTACCCTACTAGTTGAAGTAGTTGGTTTTATCAAACACTATATTAAATTGTTTCTAATTCTTATGTATTCAATCTGTTCCATTGATCAACTTTTCTACTTTTTAACCAGCACTAAGCAATTAACTAGGGAAATCTTTGGTAGTAAATTTCTCTGATAAAATTTTGATATCTGTGGCACAAAAAGATTTATTCAAATTTAATAATTATTGCTTTATAATATAGTTTCAGATCTAATACTTCTAGACCCTTCTATTTTTTTTTCATTTTTTTTCCTTTTATTTTGTCTAGTTCTATAAAGTAATTATTTGGTAGTTTGGTATGGCACTGAATCTGGAAATTAATTTAGATAGCATTCTTATTTTGCCAAACATTATCATAAATCAACCATGAGCAATTAATATTGTT
This sequence comes from Phascolarctos cinereus, assembly GCF_003287225.1. Lineage (NCBI taxonomy): Eukaryota > Metazoa > Chordata > Mammalia > Diprotodontia > Phascolarctidae > Phascolarctos > Phascolarctos cinereus. The sequence goes on along the minus strand of NW_027555958.1, from coordinate 278,325,773 downwards.
CCATTTAATATTAATAGAGCATAGACTTGTGATTTCATTGGTATAAGGAATGCCCAGGTGAGCACCTTGTTAGTAATTTTTAGTCTTAGACAGTTTCCTAGAACTATGATAGGTAAAGTGACTTGTCCATAGTCAAACAGTCAGTATTTATCAAAGATAGGACTTGGAGCCTGGCCTTCCTGATTCAAGGCCAGGTCTCTATCCATTACGGCTCACTGCCTTCTTTAAATTTTCCTTTATTTCTATAAAGAATGTTTAGTAGCTGCATCCATATAATTCCTGTATTTCTTGGTAAGAGGATTCCTAAGTAGTTTTTATATTCTATTGTTATTTCAAAAGAGATTTTTTTTCCAGCACTTTCTTTTGGATTTTATTGGTAATATGTGGAAAAAACTGATATTTTTGCCAGCCTATTTTGTATTCTGCTACTTCAATTAAATTATTAAATGCTTCTGTTACATGTAATATAACAATATTACCATTAATTAAATTCTTAATTGTTTCTATTATATGAAACAGAACAATATAATAATTGCAATGGTGCAATAGAGGAGAGGTGGTTCCATCCAATCTCAAGAAAGCACAGGGAGGAGGGAAATGAGAAGAGTATAACATGAGGGAAATAGCTAGAATTTGTGAAACTATAGGATTGAAAGATTTAATATATATGTGAACATATTTGCTTTAAAATCTACACTCATAGAATCATCCCACTTGAGAGGTAGGAGGAATCTCAGCAATCATTTGGCCCAAGCCATATGTAAAGTACAAATCCTCCCCTCTAACATCTGCATCAAGTCCCTCTCCATTATCTGCAACAACTAGTCATAGCATCTCTACATAAACACCTCTGCTGGTGGAAAATTCACCTTATCTCATAGTATGCCATTCTACTTTGGATCAGCTCTAACTGTTATGAAATTTTTCTTTGTGTCAAGCCAAAATATATCTCTCTGAAATTTCCACCCATACTGGCCCTAATTTTGTCCTTTGGAGACAAGTCAAACAAATCTACTCCCCCTTAATTACAGAATGCTTTAACATCTGTGGTTATTAGGTCATTTAATTCTCATAAGAATCTTGGGAGGTAGGTCTGATAGACATTAAACTCAGGCCAGTGGGATTTTAAAGTATGCATGTAAAAAGGGGAATTGGGTTCACAGAATTGAACGCATTTCTAAATAACAGTGAATGAAAGCTGTGACATTCAATATGAGAAAGCCAGAGTCATGTGTTAACTCAAAGACCATATTGGAGTTATTTGTTTTGAACTTGTGTTTATTTGGAAATCTTCTAGTGTCTCTTCATTGAAAATAATGCTAGCACTTGATTTTGGAAGTGTAAGATTTATGGTATCAAAAATTGCCCTTACAGAAAATAAAAGAATACTTAAATGGTACTGAGGGGACATAGTGAGAACTGAAGGTAAATTGTGGTTTATTTCTTTCATGTTTCCTTTGCATTGGGCCACTTCTCAATCCTTTGTTCTACTTTATAGGATTTTTAACATAAGCAAACCTTACAGTTTGTCAAAGGCTTCTTCTTGCATCTGTTGACATAATCATCTGTTTGGAGATGTTTTATTTGTAATATGACTAATTATGTTAATTTGTTCTATAATATTGAACCAATCTTGCATATTTGACATAAATCAACTTGGTCATAGTAGATAAGAACTTTTTTATATATTGCTGTAGGTTTTCACCAGAATTTTATTTTAAAATCTTGCATCAGTTATTTTTCCATAAATCTTTAAAAAAGATAAAGAAAACTGGTTGTTTTAGCATCTTGGAAACAGAGTCAGAAAGAGCAAGAGAGAGACCCAGAAATAGATATAGGATATATAGGATAAATAGGGAATAATTAAAGAGAGAAGACATTGGAATTAAGAGGGATTGGGAACGGTTTCTTGATAGTAAGAATTAAGGACAATATCTATGGTGCTCATGTATGCTTTCAGGCTTATAGAGAAAGAATATCCAATGATAATAACCCCAATTCAAGTCAAGTAATATTCACCCATGAACAACTGAAGTTGAGGAGGGATAGAAGCCATGGAGGTGAGAATTTTTTTTTAACTGGAAGACCAGAATGTTTAAAGGACAACAACAATAGAAGTCATCAAGGATGAAAGCAAGAGATGGGATGAAAGAAAGACCATGAGTCAGGAACTAAACCAATTGAGAAAAGACAGAGTTACTAGAGGTCAATTAATGACAACAATGAATATCTACATATAGCAATTATTCCAGGCTTTAACAGCAGTTACAGGAACTTAGAGAAAGTTTTGAAAAATTTTAGAAAGAGTAATAATGCATATAGCAATAGGCCTTTGATTATGGTTCTAACTAGGACAAGGGGAAGCTAAAGGCTTAAATCAAGACACCTGGAGAAGTAACTCATGGGGAAGCATGAACAATGAGAGAAAGATGCAACCAGGGTAGTACCAGAACACTGAGGCTAATATAGTCTTCAGGACATGACAAGAGGAAGAAGGCAGGTCAGCAGTGGTCCCTCAGATGGACCACTTTTAGATTCAGCACACTTAGCTACATCAGGGGAGATCTCCATCACTCCTAGTTGGCAAAGACTATATTGCAATCATTTTCATACCACAATAGCTGCTTGAGCTCATGAGCTTTATAGGGAAGGTCTATTTTCTCACTCTTAAGTCTGATTCCTTTTCATTTCTAATTTCACAGTTAAGAAGATAGTAGGTATTGGCTGAGGGAGACCCAGCTGATCCTGATAGGAAGTATAAGCATGGGAGTGGGGGAGGAGTGCTAAGTACAGAGTACAAGAATCTTACTGTGAGTGAGCTTGATGGGTATCAAAGAATGTCATAGATGACAACTTATTATTGTTATTACAATGATATCAAGGTAGAAATGGTTGCTTAGTGATGGTGGCAGAAGTAGGGTCTGGAAGTATAATGGGGAACAAAGAATATGGTAACTTCTTCCCCCGTCCCACTGTGTTGAGGACATGCAAGAAGGAGTGCCTGGCACTAGAGAGGGTCACAAGAGATGAAACAGTTTCAAGATGGATCCAGGTTTCTATGAGCACCAGAAAATGGAAAGAGTGAAAAGAAGAAAATCAGGGTAGAGGGAAATTTTTTAACAATAGAATTGGGGTTCCAGAGAACATAATACAAGAAGATGGAAGATGAAGATATGACCTAGGGAGGAGGAGAACTGAAATAATTAGGAAGGAATACAGGGACAGACAGCAAAGGAGAGGCGAAGCTTTGCCTCTGAATCCTCCGATTAGAGGAAAAGGAGGCAAGAATTTGCCAACCATAAGACGAAAGAAGTGCCAAGTATCAAGAAGCTTGAAGAAAAAATCAGCTCTAAAATGGTAATTAGAATTCTAGTGTGAAGGGGCTTGGGCTGATAGTGTCCTCTAATTGAACCCTCTTGGCTGAGGAGTGAGGTCTAAAAGGATCAATTATAATGGATGGTGGAAAAGTCTTGAGATGAATGGAGCCATCTAAGAAGAGACATCTAAGCAATGCCCATTCCTGCAGTTAGAACTCCCTCAGTTTGAGATGACAACTGGGGATCAGTGGTAGTGGCAGCTGGAAAGCTTGTTTGGTAAAGAAAGCCATTTGCAACTTAGAAGGTCAATTCACTCATATAAGCACAGGACAGAATCTCAGAGCTGGAAGGTACCTAAGCTACCTGAACAAAAATGCCTCTTACAATATAACTCTTCAAGGACATGAAGAGAGCTATCACATTCATCTGCAATTCTTTGGGCTAAACATCAATCACTTCAAATGGTTTTTCAGAATGATCTTGAGATCTTTCACCATCCTGGCTGCCTTCCTCTTCATGTTGTTGAGCTTCTTAAGTCCTTAAAATGTGGTACCCTAAATGTGCCATGAGACTTAAGATGTGGTAATCACAGTAGAATACAGTGGAATTTTAATTCCCCAAATTCTGGTTTTGAGTACTGTTTCTCTGATTGCAACATTAGATGGCATTAGTATTGGCTTCCATATCACATTATTGACTCATATTGAGGTTACAATATATTAAATATCCCGTATGTTTTTTTCTTCCCCAGAAGAATTGCTGTTAGTCATGTCTCTCCCCCTTCCCATTACCCATTTTCAATGTTGATTTTTGCATTTATTCCTGTTAAGTTTAAACTCAGTAGGTTGTATCCAACATGTTTACCTACTAAAATCTCTTTGGAAACTGAGTCTGTCATTCAATGTATTTGTTTTTCCTTCCAACTTTGTATCATCTGCAAATTTGATAAGAATGACATTAATGCCTTTATCCATGTCAATGATAATGCAAAAGGCCAAACTGAGGCATTATTGATTACCATTTATGTTAAATTTTTAGGTCCTGCCATTCATTCTGTTCTAAGTTCACTTCACTGCATTGTCATTGATCCCACACCTCCCCATCTTGTCCATAACAATAGAATGTTAGATTTTGTCATGTTTTGCTAAATCTAAACAAACTATATCTGTGGGAGTCCTCTAATCTGTCTAGTAACTTGGTCAAGAAAAGAAATGGGAAAAAAAGAAAAGTGGGGTGAGTCTAGCATGACTTATTCTTTGTGGTCACCACTTTACTTTTGTAATATTCACAAGTCATCCCTTTTATAATATATTCTAGAATTTTGCCACAAATCAAAACCAAGCTCACTGGCCTACAGGTTATAGTCTCTATTCTCTAGTTTTAATTTGGACATCTATCCTTTGCCAGTTCTCTGGAACCTCATCTATTCTTCACAATATTTCAAAGATCATTGACAATGGATCAGCAATCACACTCACTGATTATTTCAGGGAAATGTAGTTGGTCTGGACTTGGTGGTATGAAGTTCATTAAAGTGAACTAGGTGCCCTCTCACTATCTTGTGTTTCAATTGCTTTTTATCCATTTTTGTTCTTAGCTTCTAGTCCAAATATCATCATCCTAGGCAGAATCTGATTGCGTGGTTTTGTAAGCCACTTCTTCCATCCTCTTCCACCACAATCTCTAAGCTCACCCTGCTTTTCTGGAAGCTATTTCCTTATGGCATTGTGGAAAGTGTGCCTACACTTACGAGATCATAAATCCATATAAATATTTAAATAATAGAGAGATACAACTGTTTAATTGACTGACTTTTTGCTCTTCTCAGTTTTTTAACATCATGGAAATAAGTAACTGTTCTAATCTATTCTGTCTCCTTTCTTATGTGCTCTCCCTTTTTACTATTCTGATTTTCATACCTCTTCAACGTTACCACATCCCTTTTTTGTTGTTTTTAAGTTAAAACCAGTTTACTTTTCTACTGTTTAGCATGATTTGTTTTGAACAAATGATGGAATAAGAAAGTGAAGTATATTGTGAGGCAACATGAATGGAGTTTCTCCAGGGAGTATTCTTTGTTGTGCTATCAGAGGGAGAGCACATCTGGAGGGCTATGGAGGTATGAAAAGGAAAAAGAAGGAAGACAAATTTGTACCATCTCACAGAGGAAAAAACATCAGTCTTCAAAGGATGTGAGTTTAATTTTTTTCCAATTTCCAGGATCCTCCCAATTCTCCTGGTCCCTTCTCTCTCTATGTTCAACAAAAAATAAAAATAAAAAAATGTCACGGAATGAAGCAAAATAAAGGAGCCTGACCCAAGCATTTTCCTTGACTGATTTAAACTCTGATTGGTGAGGCATAAGCAATTTTCTCAACTTGAATCATATAACAAGAAAGTGCAGACCCAGACCTTAGCAGGAAGTAATCTCTTCTTAAATTCAACTTAATTTGACAAGCATTTGTTAGCACTGACACTTGAAAGGCAAAAATTTGTCCTCACACTCAAAAAGCTTACATTCTACTGAAGGGAAATGTGTGAACTAATGGTATCAAACTCAAATAAAAATGGATCCCTGCAAAGAGCAGACTGACATAGAAAACTACAAATTAATATTACCTATGTTGTGTTGTATTTTTATTTATTTTGTTAAACAGCTCCCAATTGGAGTTTTGCCTGTTTGTTGGACCAACAGTTTGATACTTTTGATGTACACGATTCTTAAAGACAAAATATGTATCAAGTAAATGCAAAACAATATGGGTTAGGGTAGACGCATTAGTTAATTGGGGAGATTGGAAAAAGGAGTCTTTGAGAAGGGAAAGCATTTAAAGCATGTAGAAGAGCTTGTATGAAGAGACACAAGAGGCAAAATCCTCTGTACGTGGAAGAAGTAGAAGGCCAATTTCTCGAACGTAGTGTGCCTAAGGAGGAATAATAGGAAATCAGCATGGAAAGATAAAATGGAACAGATTGGTTCTAAATGTTGAACAGAAGAGTTTGTATTTTATTCTACAGGCACAGGGAGCCACTGAAGTACCTTGAGCAGGGAAATGGCATGGTCAAAAATATGCTTTAAGAATCTCAATTTAATGGGGGCAGCTGGGTGGTGCAGTGGATAGGTCTTCAGTCCTGGACTCAGGAGGACCTGAGTTCAAATATGGCCTCAGACACATAACACTTACTAGCTGTGTGACCCTGGGCAAGTTACTTAACCCCCATTGCCCAACCAAAAAAAAAAAAAGGAATCCCAATTTAATAATGAAGGATTAGAGTGGGAAGGGACTTGAAGTAGGGAGAACAATTGGGAAATTGTTACAATAGTCTAGGAGTCTAGGAGAGATGTGGATCAAAACGGATGATGGAGTAGAGAAGTAGCTTGATTTTCCTTACAAATACTCCAATGAAGATTTAAGAGGAGTGTCAAACTGAGTAGTGATTGGGAAATTTAAGGAGACACCACAGTGGGTCATTTTTTCAAGCCCAAGATTGTAAATTCAGCCCACAAGCAAGTGACCAGGGAAAGAACTGTGGAACAAGAGTGGGCCCTGAGTTCTGTTGCTCTGATTTCAGAGCCATTACCAAAAAGAATATATTTCAGAAATCACAAATCATATCTCTTAGAATCAGAAGGCAAAGTAAAAATAGAATCTTCAAAAAGACTCTCTTAACTGTAATATTTCCTTCCTTTTTCCTCTTCTCCAGCCACCAAACTTCACAAACTTTACACCAGTGACCCTCCTGCCCACACCCAAGACCGTGTTCTGGAGGATTTTAAGCCCTGAGGACTTACTCTCCTGAAATATTATGTTAAGAAAATTCCAATTATGCTTCATTTCACTCTCTTTTCTCTGACCACATCCTCTACAACCTCCTCATTAACTGTTTCATTGCCCATCTCAAAGGCCATTTCCTACAGGACCCAGTGCTTTCATTCCCTCCATTTCATCACCCCCCCACACACACACACACATTCAAGTTCTGGGACAAAGTACCATGACCAAATCAACTCTGCCATTGTTCCTGAATGGGGCATGTTAATCTACTCACTTATTGCCCCACTCACTATCCTGGTAATTTTTCAGACCAAAGTGCCCTTTTGGTGTGTTATACCTTCCTCATTAGAATGTAAGCTCCCTCAGAACAGTGAATCTTTGTTTTCATATTTGTATTCCCCAGTTTATCACAGTATTTAGCACATAGTAAGAAGAAAATAAATGCTTTTTCATTCATTAATTCATTTATTCATTTATTCCTTAAAATATCATGTATATGTAATCAAGCTTCCAACCAAACCTGTTTTTTAGTTTGTTTGTTTGTTTGTTTTACATGTTGCTGGTATGCAGAAGAAGCAATTCTGGATTGTTGGCAAGGAGGCTGAGCACAATGCTATGTATCTGCTTAAGGGATTTATTAATAGCAGACTTTCTTCAGGAAGAGACAAGACAGGTGGATGGAGGACATGCCATGTGAAAAAAGAAATACTTGGAAATAACAGACATGTGTTGGAAGCCAGCTTCATAATATCTCTAGATTTATTTGAAATTCTAGAGGCTGCTAGAATGGACTTCCTCTGTATGAGATGTTATTTCTTTCCTGGTTTTAATTGATATCTCATTTCCCTCTTAGCTAAAGAACTAATTTATTCTTGTATATTTTTTGGTTTATTCCTATTTGTATAACTTCCCCAACTTGTATTTACTATTTTACTTGTAAAAATGGGTGGGAATCATAGACTTTTTTGGAGAGAGTCAGGCCAATTTCCAGATTAATACACATACATCTACATACACACATATACGTACATGTACCATGTATAAACATACATGCATATGACTCCATTCTACCTGCAGGTTATATCTGTACATGTACAATCCATGTTGACATCTTTTAAATGGACACTGGACTTGCATATCTTACATGCACTTGTGTTTACATGCTATATCTCCCATCTGTCACTCACTCCTAAGAGAATATAAGTTCTATGAAGTCTGGGATTTTTTTTGGTAGAGGTGGGGAAGGAGAATGTTTGCTTGGAGGAGGTATACCTAATGCCCAGATCAGTCCTTTGCCCACAGTAGGTAATTAATAAGTGCTTGTTGGCTTGAATATGATTGTCTAAGGTCACAAAGGTAGTAGGCAATGTAGCCAGTATTTGGATCCAGCTCCCTATACTTGAAATCCAGTGCTCTTTTAAATAAACCACACTATCACTTTAAAAGAGTCAGGATGTCATAACTTCTAAAACTGTACATATAAGTCTTTATTAGTCAGAGAAAATGTGGATCAGAAACAATAGATGAACCTATGGTATGAGTTAGCATTTATTCTGAAGGAATAATAATAATAATAATAGCTAGCATTTATATAGTGCTTTAAGATTTGAAAAGCACTTGACAAACATTATTGATCCTCACAAAAACCCTAGGAGGTAGGCACTATTATTATTCTTATTTTATCAAAGAGGAAACTGAGGCTGAGAAATGTTAAATGACTAGTTCAGGGTCGTGCATAGTGTCTGAGGCTGTATTTGAGCCCCTGTCTTTTTGGTTTCAGTTCCAGTAATCTATTTCCTGCACCATCTAGATGTCTTGGTTAGGTCCAGGATGTATGAATCTTTTCCATTAAAAAAATTCCTGAGGATTGTCCTAGCAAGTGCACATGTCCTAGCAAGTGAATGAGGCTCAGCAAGCCGTGATATTCCTCCCCACAAAAAGGGGCAAGGGGCATGGTGAAGGGGTAAAAGGGCTAGCTAAAGGTGGAAGATAACTTGGTGCACATCAGATTGAGGAATTCTGAACAAAATCTGATGGGAAAATCAACTGTGGTATCATGACCTAGGACCCTGAATTGTATTGATTTTTATCTTCGATGTTCACACTCTTACTTGCTGTTCTGAGTTTAGTATCAACAAGTGGTAGTTGATTTAATGGGGATTCTATTTTAGAATGTATCATTTCTCTGTTACTGTGTCACAAAACAATAGAATGATCTAAAGGAGAAATTCTGGAAATGTGATGCCATATGAGGACCCTCTCTAGTAGAACCTATACCAACATTGTTATCTGAAGGACAAGGATTGTGTGGCTTTCCATGTTATCCTGGAAGAGACACAGACACCATTTCGTAGCAACAGGCATGATTTAACCATCTCTATGACTGAAGCCATGGTATACTATAGCAATTCTAACTATCCTGCTATTTTACTGTATTGTTCTTGGTTAGAAGGGACCTAGTAAAGTCTGACAGAGGCATAAATGTGAAATAGAGCAAATAATAATTTAATATTGCAGAAAAGAACATCCCTGAACTAGAAGATCAGTGTTTGGGTGGGAAAACAAGAAATGACAAACCAGCTGTGAGTCATCGTGGCTCTGAATTATGAAAAGGGAATAGAAGAAAATCAATAAGAGATTATCTTCTTTCATAATTCGTGATGCTTATGAAATGCTCTATGAATATCTTCAAAGCAAAGTAAAAGCCACTCATTTCTTCACCTCCTTCCCTTACAAATGCTTATAAAGGTAATTGATCATGGGATTGACATTTTGGCTTATAACAGCACAACATTCACCAAAGATAATCAAGTTTTACAGCATAGTGCTATGGTAGACATTGGGTCAGGTAGACAACCTAGTGGTATGTGTTAAACATAGGGTGAGGAAAACCTGGGTTTAAATCCCAGATACTGACTAAGTGACCCTAGCCAAGTTACTTTTCCCTGAGTATCAGTTTCTTCATCTGGAAAATAGGAACAACAATAACAATAAAAGCTATAGTGTCTACTTTATAGGGTTATTGTGTGACTCAAGTTCAATGATATATGTCAAAGACTTCGCAAACTTTAAAGTGCTATCTAAATGTCAGCTATTATTATAGACATCTGCTTAACTGTTAAAAAAAAAAATTTACCCTGACTGCCAAAATGTTTCTGGCAAGTGATTCATAGAGCTGGGAGGTAGGAATGAATTCCAATATTAAATAACATACTCAGAAAAATAAATCTTATTAGAAGACTAAAATATAAGTTTCTTTAGTATCTAAATGATTTAGCTGTAAGTATTTGATATATAGTTGATTCTATTATTTGCCTGTATTACCAAAGGGAATTAGAGGAAAGCTTGGCTTTGGGGTAAGAAACTCTCTACCTACAAGTCTGATCTAACCCTAGAGGCGAGTACCAAGAGATGATTTTGCTTATGCAAAGATCTGTAAAAATTTAAAAAACAATAACATCACCTTGAAAGTATTTAGCAGTGAAGGCCTGAAAAGCCAAAGATGTTGTGGTAAAGTAGTGTAATGGATAGACAGCTGGTGTCAGAGTCATGAAGACCCAGGCCCTAGTCCCACCTCTGACACACACTGACTGTATGACCCTGAGAAAATCATTTAACCTCTCAGTCCTCTAGGCAACTTCCTAAAACCACAAGTTGATGAGAATGTACTGACCTGCACTGGTAGAGAAAGGTCCTCCATAGGCTCTCCCTATATGAAGGAAATGAATGAATGGTCCAGTCCACATCCCAATTCTACTTTCATGATGTTCACCTGTCAGTTTGCATGTATCAATGCCTCTGTCTCTTTTCTCCCTATGCTTGTTCTACCTTCTCTCTCTTAACAGAATGTATGCAAGGAGGACAAGAGTTATAGTTGTCAAATAGAATTTTTAGTTCTCTCCTTATTTGGATTTTAAAGTTAATAAGTGGAATCACTTATATTTGTCTATTGAAAGTAATAAATTACTTTCTTATTCATAGAGTCCTTATTTTTTCTGTGTTAATTAGTTACTCAATCAATTTCTTAATCTATCCCCATTCTTAAACATCCACTATGTATCTGTGATGTAACTAATAGCCAAATTTTGCTGCTCTGAAACAGTGTCTTTTGTTCTGTTTTATATATCACTAACTAGACTTAGCTAACATTTAAAATATATTTATATACTTCACTGTAACTGTTATCTCATTGATAAGAATACTTCCTCTGTAGAGATTTCAACACATCTGGAATCTCTCTTCTGACATAATTCTGGTTCGTGTTCACCCATAGATCTTCCACAGAGGGTGCTTAAGGCCTTCCTCGATGCTTCTCTACATTCCAGTGGATAGTCAAAAAGCTGTCCATATGGTGAATTTTCCTCTCACTACTTCATTTTTTGGCATGCATTTCTTCAATTGCTACCACTTTTTGTGCATAAATCATCTTGGGAAATATAACTCAGACTACTTGAACCTACCACATACTGCTCCATTGTCCTTTGGTCATTCCAAACTTTAATTTCTTCTGAGACTACAGTGTTCCAAAATTCACAGCATGCCATATCACTGGAAGAATATTTTGGCTTAAATATGGGTTGTTGGACCAGAGAACAGCTTGAAATTATTAAAAATACAGAACCATAGCCCATGTGGAATCTAGCCTGCTCTCATCCTCTAATTCAATTCTGGGTCCAACTCATTGCCCTTGTATAGTGTCTATAGTGAATACGTGAACTGAGGAATAAATTAACAGATTAACAATCCAAAGCCCTTATTGTACTCTGGACAATAGGCATTTTTCATGCATTAAACTTTTCCATATAGATTACCAGGACAATCTATTATGAGAATTCATGAACTACATCACAGGAGCTAAAATTCTACAAGAGAAGTTGGTCTAAGAAGGGTTCCAAGCTCTCAAGAATGAAATTCTGAAGACAGAAAGAAAAATGATTCTGTTGGGGTAAGGGAAGAGAAGTTGCCTAAAAAAGACTAATGTACGCAAAAGGGAATTCATCATTTAAAATATCATTAGACATTTTAAAGATGGAAGCACCTTCAAAAGAAAATGGAAGCAAAGATAGGCAACAGAGGATGAATATAAAAATGTGACATGGTCCTTTAACTGTTGGTAGTATTGTATCCATAGCATTAAATCTGAGGTTAGTATGGAAGATTGAAAATAAAACAAAGGAGTGGCAACGGAAAGTTATGTTGGCTATACTGGGGCAAGGAGGATGATAAAATAAAGAATAAGATCGCTACTTGGAGTAGATGAAACAGTGAAAAAATGGAGCTGCTCCAATTCTATTTCTCATCTATTTTCTTTGCCACGGGGAATGATCTTTGGACTTGAAAGGACCCTTAAAGTGTGGAATAGATACCAAGATATGTTGTAGGACAATAAAAGGAAAGGTCACTGCCCTTAATGGGTTCAGACACAGATCAACTACATCCCAGAGTACCAAAGGAACTGGAAAGTATGATTTCTGAGCCACTGTAAACATCTTTGAAAGATTGGAGACACCTTGAAAAGAACTACATGTAAAATGGCAAATATTAGCCCTATTTCTAAAAAATACCTGGAGAGAATGGAATTACAAAACTACAGGCCAATGAGCTTGATTGATTCCTGGGAAATCTCTAGAATATATTGTTAAATGATTTGTGAATATTTGGAAAAGGAAGTAACAACTACAGAGGGCCAGTAAGCCTTTATCAAGAATAAAACACTTAGCACAGTGTCTGGCATATAGTAAGCACTATGTAAGGTTAGCTGTTATTATTATGCCAAGCTAACCTTATTTCCTTTCATGAGAGGATTACTGCACCGATGGGGAGAATATTCTATGTATATTTTACTCCATTTTAGTCTAATACTTGACAAAGTTTCTGATGACATGCTTGTGGACAAGATGAAGAAATGCAAGATAGACAATAGTATAGTTGAGTGGACTAATACTTGGATAAAAGGTCAGACCCAAAGACCTATCATTAAGTTAATTTTATGTGAATTCTGAAAGCTGTCTCTAGTGGAGTGCCCCATTTATCTGTGTTTGGCCTTCATCTTTTTAACATTTTCCTCAATCATAATGCTAAAGGTTTAGAAGGCATGTTTATCAGGTCTTCAAATGGTACAAAGCTGGAAAGGGTGTCTTAACATGCTGGACAACAGTCAGAATCTCAAAAGATCTTAACAGGTTTCATTGGGCTGAATCAGATAAAATAAAATTGAATAAGGATAAATGTAAACTCCAACATTTGGATTTGAAAAGAATCAGCTTCATAAGTGCAAGATGAGGGAAGCATGATTAAAACAGCCAGTCATCAAATGAAGACCTGAGAATGTTAGTGGAATGCAAGTTCAATATAAATGACCAATGTACTATGGAAATAAGGGGGGAAAGAAACTAACAGAAACTTAGATAATATTCAGAAGTATAGCATTCAGAATGACAGGTGATAGTCCCATTATACTCTGACCTGATCACATCACATCTTTAATGTTATGTTCAGTTCTTGGCAACACATTTTAAGAGCCTAGATAAACTATTTATTGTCAAGAGGTAGGCAACCAGGTTGTTGAAGAACCTAGGGATTATGCCATGCAAGAAAAAGTAGGATATTGAGCCTGAAGAAGAAAAAATTGGGGGAGGGCGATAATTAATGTCTTAGTATTTGTAGGACTACCACATGGAAGAAGGTTTAACATCTTGGCCCCGAAAGAACAATGAGTATAAATGGGAGCAATACAAAGGTAGTCTTGATATAAGTAAATGTTTTCTAACAATGAGTTCATAAAAAGCAAAATAAACTGCTTTTTTAAGTAGTGAGTTTTCCATGACAAGAAGTATTCAAGCAGAGCCTATGTATGTGTCAGGTATGGTATAGAGGGGGCCCTCAGGCACAAGTTAGACTAGTGTCCCTTTCTAATCTAAGATCCTCTCATTTTGGATTTCACTGAGATAGCCTTGTAATTTATTAGTGATTTATGTTACCAGTATATTAAGCCAATGCTTTCTGTAAGCAGAAGCATTCCTCAGCTTCCATAAGGGATCTTGATATTTGGACCTTGCACAAGACATCCTTCATGACACTTTAGAGAAGCATGCATGTCTTTATTTAAAGCCTTGTTTGGTCATTCTACAAAGTTATCTCCACCTTTGCATTTATCAAGAAACTTTGTATGAGTTTAATGTATGCATGAGATTCTTTAATCAATAAATCAACTAAAATTTATTAAGTACCTTCTATGCGCCAGGCTTTGTGATAAGCAAAGCAAAAATGAAATAATTCCTGCCCTCAGGGAGGACATTCTATCAAAGAACAAAACATTTAGATGATAGATAGATACTTAGAGAGATGGATACTAGATAGATTCATATATACATAGATACATAGATGGATGGATGGATAGATAGATAGAGAGATAGATGGAGAGATAGATAGTAAATACAAATAAAAATGTCAGATTCTTGGGAGAGAGGTACTAGCTGGGGAATCAGGAAAGGAAATAGGTAGGTGGTGTCATTTGAGTAGTCTTTTGAAGGGAAGAAGGGATTCTGAGAGGCAGAAATTAGATGGAGTGAATTGTAGCAGAGGATGTAAAGGTGTAAAGATGCAAAGAAGGAAAAAGGAGTGTCATCTGCGTGGAAGAGCAAGAAGGGTAGTTTGGCAGGACCATAGTGAGTCAAAAGGGGAGGAACATATAATAAGAGAGGAAGGGTAGTTGGATCTAGATAGTAAAGGGATCATAGAACTATAGAATTCTAGATCTAAAGCTGGAAAGGAGTTCCAAGGCTATATTATCTAATCTTTTCCTTTTGCAGTTGAAGAAACTGAGGCTCAAGTAGGCTAAGTCACTTGTCTTAGGTCATCCAGATAGTAAGGGGTTGGGATTTGAATCTAGATCCTCTGACTCCAGGGACAATGTTCTTTCTACCATTTCACTGAAAGCTAAATAGAGGAGCCCATTTTTTGTTGGCTTTTTTGAGAGAGCCAGTTGGGGTTTATCGAGTAGGAAAATCGTGTGGTTAGCTGTATACTTTGGGACATTCACTTTGGCTGCTGAATGAAGGATGAGATGAGTCAGAGAAAAGAATTAGGAAGTTGTTGCAGTTATCCAGATGAATGAGTGATGAGAGCCTGACCTAGGGTAATGACCATGTGGGAAAGAAGTGAATAGATTCTGGATCTACTGTTGAATTAGAAATTATAGGATCTAGCAACTGACTTGGATATCTGGCATAAAGGAGGGTGGGGAGTCAAGGATAATATCAAAGGTGCAAACCAGGGTCACTAGAAGAATGGTGGTACCCTCACAGTATTAGGGAACTTCAGAAGAGAGATTCTTTTGGGAGGAAAGGGAATGGGTTTTGCTTTGAACATGTTGAGTTTGACATGAATATAGGCCATTCAGTTTGACATATTCCAAATGCAGTTGGAGATGTATGACTGCAGTTCATTTGAGAAATTCAGGCTGGATATGTAGCTTTAAGAATCATCTATAGAGAGATGATAATGAAACTGATGAGAGCTGGTGAGGTCACCAAGTGAGAGAATGTAAAGAGAAAATAGAAAGGGGCTCAGAAGAGTCTCAGGAGAGACACAACTAAGGTGTCTGATACGGATGATGTCCTAACAAAGTTGATAAGTAGGGGTCAAGTGGAGAACAAAGGAAAATGAACAAAATGTTATAGAAGACCAGAAAGGAGAGCATTGCTAGGGAGAAACAGTGGTCAGGTGTAAATTGTTGCAGAGAGATGGAAAAGAATGAGGATTAAGAAAAGAACAACAAATTTGGCAATTAAGACATTACTGGTAAATTTGGATAGAGATGGTTCAGTCAAATGATGATCTTGGAAGCTACATTATAAAAGAAAAGATGCTTTTTTTTTTTGCTCTATCAAGTCAAATTTTGATTATTATGTTCAGGTCTGGGCATCACAGTTTAAGAAAGTCTAATAATCTAGAGATTGTCCAGAGAAAGGAAACCAGAATGATAAAGGTCCCTGAGTTCATATTATATGAGGGTCAGTTTAAAAAGATAGATATGATTAGCCTGGAGAAGAAAAAATGGAGGGGGGAAGGGGAAGAGAAGACATAATAGGTGTCTTCAAGTATTTGAAAGACTATCATGTATAATAAGCCCTGGCAGAGACTGGCTACAAAATCCCACAGGATTTGTAGCTTTCCTCAGCTTGAGAAGAGAAGAAACTAACTCCAGATCCATAATGACTGTGAAGATAGTTATAGAAATAGAGAGAAATAATTCTATTTTATATCTACGTATGATTCTCCTTCCACTTTCATTATAAATGCTTTGGGGATGCTACATTTTAAGTGGGGCTCACATAAAACTTTTAGTAGTCTTGTTTTCACTTACATTGCTTTTTGCTGTTTTGTGACATATAATCTGTAATTTACAGTCTTTCTCCAAAGGTTTAACAAATGAGTTTGTATTCTAAAGTGGCTTTCTTCTTGGTTGCTTTGCCTGTCTACTTGACAAGCAAATCACATGTTTGCTGGCTAAGGTAGTTTGTGGATTATTTTGTTCTCTTTGTGGAAGTTGTTTTACATAAAACCATTGCAGCAAATTGTTATAAGTGAGGTAATATCTTTGCTTTTCTCCATTTCCTCTTCCCATTTGGGGGAAATATAAATGGCTCATTAAAATAACAGGGATTGAAACTGTCACCTCCTCTCATGCCTCATCATTATGTGGAAGTGATTCTGGGTTCTCAAACACTATGCCGTGAAAGCATAATTTTTATTTATTTCTACCATACTAGAAAGTCACTGTGTTCCCAGTGACAGTCTGTACCTGCTCTATGAAGGTCAGTTTAGTTAAGTATAGAGAGAGACTCAACACCAGAGATCAATCGTTAAGTATTGAACACCATGTCTATTACAATTTATGAAATAAATAAAAAGATGAATAGCCCCCCAGTCTTGTACAGCTCTCTTCTGTTTCTGCAATGATAAAATGTCATGGTAGAAAAGGGGACAGAGAGTGCTAAGAATCATATGATTTAAGGTCTGTTTATAAATATTAATATATATTGGTATTTTTTGTTCAACGATCAATGAATTTACAAATTATTGAAACTGATACACATCAATATTTAAATTCTTTTGACAAATAAAACCAGGAGTCAAGAGAAAACTGCATCTAAATCAAAGATGCCTCATGGGTTCTCCTTAAAAGGAGAAAACAAAGCATTTGGTTCCTTGGTAGACTCAAAGGGAACATGGAAAAAATTATTCTTCTCGTTATGAAATGATCAAGATAACAAAAAGGCCACTGAGAACATCATCTTAGTTCATGTACCAATCAATATCTATTGCAAAAGATGAAGAAGTAGAGGAATTCTTAGGGAAGAAAAAACTGTTAAGATCATCCAAACCAAGTCAGCATACCTTTTGATATTCAATGACATAAGTGCAAAAGGTGGCAGAGTGGAAGATAGCCTGGAAAATATGGTTCAGGTTCAATAAACGAAAGAGGCCTAAGGCTTAGAAACTCATGCCTACATACCATGCATTGCAGGCCAGGCCAGACTCATGCCAATCTGGTATTTCATATTTGGAGCTGGAGTTTGTAGACCAACTGAAAGTTAACAAAGGGAGGTTTACTTAATGATAGCATGGGAAGGACATTCAGCAAGGATACAGGATTAACTCAGTTAAGCACAATTATTCAGCCTGTTTGCTGATCATGGTAGCATAGCAATCAAGCTTAAGAGAGATCCTGCTGAGCTGTCTTTTTGTTCTTAGGACATCAAGAAGCAATGCCAACAGTCTGATCTTTAATCACCTGAGCCAATTTAGTCCCAACGTCAGTTTCAATACTTTTCAAGGAAAAATTATGTTTTACGCCAACCCACATTGTAAATATTGCTCCTGCCACACCATGAAAACATATTTATAACGTTCTAGAGTTTATTAAAGGCTCAGATCTCTAAAAATGATGAATGATCACTCATTAGAGGTATTGTCTTCTTTTCAAATGAAGATGAGATAACTTTTGAGATTCCTCTCAATGCTAAGATTCTGTGAGTCTATGTCCTAAAACAATTTATTTTAATCATTTTGCATTGAAATACTTCTTTAAAGTAGCATATACTCCCTTGCCTTATTTAAAATACAAAGAGGAATCTGTACACATTTTATTGAAAACTCAGGATAACCAATAATTTTAAACCTTCATAATTGTGCTACATTGGAATATAGCAATGCACTCAACATCTATTGAGGTGCATGGATCTGCATTCTTCTATGTTAAGTGATCCCGTACTCCTGTGCTTGTCAAAATTTTGTTTTCACTTTTTGTATTTTTTTTTAATCTCCACCCTTGGTGTCAAGTTCTCAGTGTGTCTTGAGTTGTTTACTTCTAATTTACACCATTACCACCACCACTTCTCTTCCTATCTGTAGTGGGTTTGAAAATTCAGGTCAGCTCAATTTTTAAGATTCTTGAACCCAGTAACAAACATTGCTAGAGTTGCATGTAAATACCATTTTCACTTGGTTCAATAAATATTAATAAATGTGTAAGGTTGAATGTTGAACTCTAAATAAATGAAATCAAAATAAAGGCCTCAAGAAGACTCAGATTAAGTATTGGGCATAAACTTTAGTACGTGGACTTATATTTAACATCTCCTTCAGCTGCTTCAAAGCTCTTTTTTTTTACATCCCTTGTCATTTTGTGCTTTATTCTAGTTTCATAAGATTATCAGACAGATGTCATCCAGATATACGAGATATAATTTTACAATGATTTCTTATTTCATGGAGTTTCTGTCTCTCCCACCACCACCTCTACCTTTCTCCCCTCCTTTTGCTTTTCTTATTATCTACTTCTTTCTTGCTTTGCCTATTTCCCTGACCTTCTATTACATGAAAATGCCTATTATTTTTTCTCTTTTCATTCACTTCTTTCTCCTCCTTTATACACAATCTTTTCTTTTTTTTTAGCCAGAGAAAAAGTTTATTAGTGATAAAACATATAGGCCAGGTGACACCCGTAAAGACGAATGGGCGTGAGAGGTTCTCAGCCTTTTAAGCGTGAGATTCTCAGTCCCGAATGAGGGACGGGGTAGATCTTATATACTTTTGGGTGACCAGGGAAGGGTCTGGGAAAAGGGTCTGGGAAAAGGGGTCTGGGTGAGAATTCCCAGAATTGGAAGGTCTAAGAGATTGAATAGACAATGGGAATAGATAATGAAGCAACTGAAAAGCATCTGAGTGAGACAATCTTTTCTTTCAAAATTTTCAGGTAGAGTTAACATATCAAAATAGAAACAGGGAGAAAAAAGAGAAAAGAAGATGTTGGCTTTCTGGTGACATATCTTTTGCCTTCAATAATTAATAATTACATTTGATTTAATTTATTTGGTCCTCTAGGAATGTGAATCAAAGAATGTTAAAGGAGACATTAGGCTTTAGGACATGTGACTGTAATGGACTGATTCAAGGGATTGCTAAAAGTCTATTTCACAAGATTCCTTTCAAAAGGGAGCCTGGCATCTGCTTTGGTTTAAGTATCATGTAGTTAATGAACATTCCTCCATCCATCTTTCTGTTGCATTGTAAATTTCATATTTTGGGGAGTTCTGCTAGACTGGTTATTTTAGAAACATGTTTTTGGGAAGAATTTGTAGATTTCCTGCAACTGTTGACCAATTTTTAACCTTATATTGACTACAAATAAGAAAGATTTTTCTTACAATGAGTGCATAACTTTTCAGTGTTATTCATGTATCTGTGTATTAATGATATTTAAATTGATGTCTACAATTCACTTTCAGGAGAAGAATAGATGCAAACCTCAATTTTTGCAGCTTTTACTTAAGGTGAGGCTTTTTCCTTGTTTGTTTGACATTTAATTTCAGAAAATATTCTCCTAGACAACCATAAAATATGTATGGTTTATTTTAGAGCTATATGTGGCATTGTTGGGGTAATGTGATAATTTTGGTGTGACAAATCTATACAGTTAATAACTCAAAAAGGGATATGGTAGCACATCACAGGATATGCCACCAACTCTTTATTACCCTTGAGTACCCCTTCAGAGAAAGCCTATTTATTAAATGTGTTACTATTTATTAACCCAGAATGGATGTGCTCCCTATCATTGAATAAGTAATAACTCTATGTGTCGCTGCTCTGGGAGTTAGGGAGGAAAATTTGGTATAGCTCAGTTATACCACTACTTCTATATCCCCTAATACACAGGTTTGCCATAAATCAAATTAATCAGCTAGCATGTATTAAGTTTCTACTATGTGCCAGGCACTGTGCTAAGACTTGGGGATATAAAGAAGGCAAAAAATAGAAATATACAGTCCCTATTCTCAAAGTGTTCACAGTCTAATGGTAGAGACAGAATGTAAATAACTATGTAGAAACTAGATGCATATAGGATTAAATGGAAATATTCAAAAGAGGGAAGTCTCAAAGATTAAAGAGGACCAGGAAATGCTCCTAGAAGAAGGTCAGTCAACAAATAGTAAGTGCCTACTGTGTGCCAGTAACTGTACAAAAGATAGTGGCTTTTTTCAAGGAAGTCACAGTCACAGTGGGAGACAACATGCAAAAACTTAATGTAAATAAGATACAGACAGGATAAATTAGAGATAATCAGAAAAGGGAAGGCATTAGCATTAAGTGGGATTGGGAATGGCATTTTATAGAAGGTATAATTTTAACTGGAGCTTGAAGGGAGCCAGAGAAGCCAGGAGGCAAAGATAAGGAGGAAGAGAGTATCAAGAATGGGGGACAGCCAGTGAAAATGCTAGAAGTCGGAAGATGGAGTGTCTTGGATGAAGAAAAGCAAAGTCACCAGTGACAATGGATTTCAGAGTACATGGAGGTGGGGGCCAGTAAGGATAATATGCTAGATTGGGGAGAGATTTGAAGCAGGGAAACCAACCAGAGGGTTATTACAGTAGTTCAGGTATGAAGTGATGAGGATTTATACCAGGATGATGGCAGAGTCAGAGGAGAGAAGGGAATGTCTCTCAGAGATGTTCACACAGCCATGGCTATACAAGCCACAAATAGCATCTGTGATACTTGGGACAAGAATCACAAAAGGTCCTTGCCTTTTACTTACCTTTTTCTAAAGAAAAATTCAGTTGCAGGTAGAGGGAGGGTAGAGAACCTAGGGAGAGACCTCAGGTATTATGACAAAGACCTATGGAGAGATAGATAGACCCTGGGATACCTCCCTTTAAGAAGGAAACAGAGATTTGGGGTACTGAGTCATTTGGGCACTCTGGGACACTCTGTAGAGCAGGAGAGACCTAGTCTGGAAAAGAATTCATATGCAAGTTATTATTTAATTATTCTTGCCACTAGGGGGTAAGCTTAATTGTTTCTACCTGTTGAAAAATTAGAAGAGATATCAATATCACCTGCTCCCCCGCATTCCAGTGCCCTGGAATAAAGCCCCAGCTGTTATCAGCTCTAATTTCTATGATCTTCAGTGGTGTCAAAGTCAAATAGACCCAGTCCGGTGGGTTGCATATTAACTTGGAAAACTACAAATTAACAATATTTCTGTTGCATTATATTTTTATTTATTGTTTTAAACATTTCCCAATTACATTTTAATCTGATTCAGACTTTACTTTGGGAATTTTGCAGAATTTAATACCTCTGGTGTACTTTTGCTCTCTACACCCCCCCCCATCTTCTAGTCTTGGTCAGAGTGGCCAAAACTATTAATTTTTACATAATCTTTAACTGGCTCCATTTTTCTGACTTGAAATAGTTTGCCTAAGTGAATACTTCCAACAGAGCTATCCCAAAATGGAACTGGTTGCCTTGAGAGATACTAGATTCCTCCTAAGTAGAGGTCTTCAAGCAAATGCCATGTGAACACTTGTCTGGTATGCTGTGAAGGCTCTCCTTGTTCTGGTATAGATTGGACTCAATGCCACCCAAAGTCCTTTCCAGTTCTTAGATTCTTTATTTCAGAGAATGGCTTTATATATTATAAGGTTTTATTGTTAATTCTAATGTGGTAGACTTTAGACAACTGAGGAGGTCGGTTAAAGGTTTATTAGATAACTTTGTTCCCAGGCTATTTTAATAATCTAAACCACAAACTCTTTTCTCTCTTTCTATGCAACCATGTTAACCCACATAATTCCACTTACAAACAATACTGACCTTTATGAAGAAAGCAAAACAGCAGAACAAATGGCGGTAATATGTAGAAAGTTAACTATTCTAGTGTTTGATTCATTATGATGACAGAACCCTAAAATACTGAGGCTTGCCAGCTAAGGCCTATTTTTCCCCCTATTCCAGTGTGTTGAGCATAGTAGACTTGAATTTGAGAAGTGATCAACCAAAGCGTTGGAGAAAAGTCAGCTGATCCAGTGACCTCTGTGGACAGAAGGGTAGGAGTGAATCACATTTTCAAAATGAAGGTGAATAAATTATAGCTAGATTAGAAAGTAAAACCTTAAACTAAACTTCATATTTCATGGCAGTAAGCTGTAAAACCATGAGGGCAATCCTAAGTCACAGAGAAAATAAGTCTATATTCTCTAGAGAATGTGTTTTCCTAGGTGAAAACTGAGAGGTGGTCAGTTACAAATACACTAAATATAATCAACCAGTGATAGATTTTGGAATTTATTTTTCAGAAAGTCCAGAAAGGAGATTATCAGCCTGAGACGATTTCCAATAAAAAGATCACAAGGTAGGCTCACTTTATATAGCCTTAGCAATAGCTCTGGCTTTGTTAAAGACGTGATAAAATTATTTTCTGCTGTTCATCTTATACATTTTGTTGTTGTTGTTGTTCAGTCATTTTCAGTCATGTCTGATTCTTTGTGACCCTATCTGTGGTTTTCTTGGCAGAGATGCTGGAGAGTTTTGCCATTTCCTTCTCTAGCTCACTGTACACATGAGAAACTGAGGCAAATAGGACTAAGTGGCTTGCCCAGGGTCACAAGTCTAGTAATTGTCTGAGGCCATATTTGAACTCAGGAAGATGAGTCTTCCTGATTTCAGGCCTGGCACTCTACCCACTGCTCCACTTAGCTGCCTTATGTGATAGATAGATAGATAGATAGATAGATAGATAGATAGATAGATAGATAGATAGATAGATAGATAGATATAGATATAGATATAGATATGTAGATATAGAGAGATATATCTGTATCATATATAATTTCATATATCTATTATAGGAATGTGATTACAATAACAAAATGAGAGGTCTCTGTGTTTGAGGAACTTTTCCCAAATACACTCCAAATTTATGTTAGGACCCAGTCTCTGGGGGCAACTAATTTGAGAGGATTGAATTACCAATTTTTCCAATGTAAAACTGACCTCTCTCTTTGGGGAAACACGCTTTTAAAATGTTAGAATGGTTTTTCCATGGACATTTACATCCTTCTTTACAGTTTGGAAAATCTCATTAAGTTAGAAGGAAAAACATAGAAAACCCATAGAGCTGAGCATATAAATTTTCCAAATGACAGTGGTTTGCTTTTCATTCTTCTCTGTTAAGTCTGTCCCTTTTCATTCAGTGTCTGAACCCACAGCGCTTGCCAAATGGTAACAGAATCCACTTTATTCAATTCTTCTACTGCTGACACCCGGACAAAATTCTATGATTCTGTAATAGAGCCCAACTTTTATCTTTATATTGATGGGAATTTGCACAAAATGTCAGAGCTGCTTGTGGTGCATACCAACTGGATTTTGTTACTACAAACAAAACAGAATGTCCCTTCACTGAGAAAGTACATGTTTTCTGTGGCAGGAATCTAATTTCATGAGTTCCCTAGTTTCCTGCTGCACAACAGAATGACACAATGTCACACCAACATCACAGTTCAGGTACAACTCAAAAATATTTTCTCAAATAGAATAGTTGATAGAAAAAGTTAACCCCTTAGCACTAGATGACTTTGCCATTGGGTGTAAGGAGAAGTTTGATGTGGATATACTCATTTCTCTCCCTTTTGTATCCATGTTATTCCTTGTGGAGAAGATAACATACGCATTTTTGTAGGCTAAGTGTTATGCTTATATTTTTTAAACCTTATGAAATTACAAGAGGCAGAGTGTAATAGTGCTTTGAACTCTGGACATCCAGTCAAGTTTTGCCAAATCATACGAAATCATCAATCAGTATTGTGACTATAGGCAGGTCACTTAACCTCTCAGTGTCCCAGGCTCTCATCCTGGGTAATCTTCTGCCTCTAAACGTTTATCAGGCTCACAATGGATCATCTGGGTCACCAATTCTCTGATGCTGCAGTCTTCAATTTTGTTTAGCACTTGTTCAGGGAAATAATGTCCATTTCTATAAGCCAAAAGCTGGGATAAGTCAAACAGTGGGACCCTTTCGGTAAATAGCTCAGCTATCACACAACCTCCCAAAAAGATGTCCATTACACGCTTCAGCTCCCTTCTCGTCCTCTGGTTGCATTCGTCAAGTCCACTAAGGGGGTGGAGGGATCTTTCATGCACTCTAACTCTGTGGCAAACATGCCACCATCAACAAAGCACTCCAGAGCTATATATAGCAAGTTCTCCTCGATGTGTCAAAAAAATAGTTGAAATCGGCAGGGTTGTCTTCTGGAAGATAAGTAGGTTTAAAACTGGCAAAGTCTGTTAGAAGAACCCAATTACAACTGGTTACCATGACATTTTCAGTTTTGATGTCCCCATGCCGGACCCCAGATTTGGGAGCTTGGTCCACAGCAGTCAAGATTTGGAAAGCAGTCCACCGTTTTTCAATATTATTTAAGAATGGACGGGTACTGATTTGATCATAGAGGTTGTCTCGGACATACTGCCTGAAGAGCAGAGCTGCTTTTTCGGATGTCTTTTCTGTGGCCCTCTGGAATGGCAAACAGTTCTGGGCTGAATTAAGCCTTATTTTCAGCTCTTCCAGTTCCTGTTTATATCTAGTTAAAGGTAATGTTGGATCCTGAATCGCAAAGACTTTCACCACCACCAAACCTTCTCTGTGCTTGGCTCGAGCAACTTTAAAAAACCGAGTATTCCAAGGCTTTTGTCATATTCAAAATCATGGATGTGATTTTGATATAATTAATATCTTCTGTACCTGAGGCAGCTAGGTAGCTAGTGAATAGAAGACTAGGCCTGAAGTTAGGAAAACCCGAATTCAAAGTCAGCCTCAGACACTTCCTGGCTCTGTGGCTCTTGGAAAATCACTTGACCTCTGTGTGCCTCAGTTTCCTCAACTGTAAAATAGAGAAAATAATATTCCTTCCACTGAGAGTTATTGTGAGGATTAAATGAGATAATATTTATAAAATGCTAAGCACATTGCCTGGCACTTAATTAATGCCTATTTTCTTTCTTCATTTTATGGATTTCAATATCTGGAGGGAAATTAACATAATTTTGTTCATATGATATCTAGAAAGGGCCTAAGAGATCACCTAATGACTATTTGATCTATTTTATATCATATGGACACCTAGAAAAATGTAACATGCTTGTATACATGTATAAGAATATATGTGTCTATGTGTGTGTATATGTACGAATTAAAATAATTTCTCATGTTTACTATATGCCAAGCACTGTACTAAGAACTGGGAATACAAATTTAAAAGCAAAGACAGTACCTGCCTTCATAGAATATGTATTTTAATAGGAGAGACAATATGTGTAGGGTAATCTTGGCCAGAGAGTGATATTTTAGATTGGAAATTTAAAGGGTTAGGGACTGAAGACATAACGGAGTAATAGATTGGCACATCTTTTTAGGAGTAATGAAAGAGTTGATTTGGCATGCACACACACATAAATCATTTTACTATATGTAATTTATATTTATGATAATAAACATTGTATGTTTGGATATGTAATATCTATAATAATACATATACATAATCTAATATAGGTCTATTTATATAGTTCACTTCCTGGATTTCTAATCAGCTGCCATGCTGCATGGTCCAGAAACCAAGTCCTGGGAACTTAACATACACATATACATATTACATGCCTATTACATATTTATATATAATTGTATAAAATAAATAAAAGTAAGTCCCGCATAAACTATGAACCAAATTAAGTGAAATCTACAAAAGGAAAAAGAAGGCAAAAGATAAAATTTATTTGATTATATAATAGCCCTTCACCTTCCCATTAATGTTGAAAGTCTTCGGAACACAAATCCTACTCTTCTCCAATTGTGTTACCAATACTTCTACATTCTTAGCTTGGTTGAATTATTGCTGTCCTCCAAGACAAAATTCTATCCAAAAGATTTAAACTATTTCTGACCTTAAGCCTAGCATTTAGGCTACAGAGAATACATCTTGAACACAAGAAATGAAATTACCAGGAGAAGAGCCTGCTGTTAGCATGAACTTACTCTGAAATCTAGCCTGGCCTGTCATCATACCATCCAACTCCAGTCATGGAACTTAATGTTGCAAAAAAATTCCATTATTGAAATTGGGCACTACAGACCAAATTCCCATTTAATGAAAAGATTTATAAATCCTAGCTAATGGCCAGCTTGCTCTAAACATAATTTGCACCAGAATCTATATGTTAATAACAAAAAATTTGTCCAATCCCTTAGCCTTTGTTTTAAAAAGATCTGGACCTGTAGCTATTATCATACCACTTCTCTGACTACACGTGCTTGATAATAGAATAAGATCCCGGACTTTAAGCCATTAATTTCCTGCTTCAGGGATTATTCAAGTATAGTGGTTTTGCTAGTCTCTTTCCTAACATAGGAGCACAAGGCTCAAGAAAAAAACGGAACCAATTATACAGTTCATTAAATGAAAGGTGTTCTGTCCTGACTTCCCTCTTCTCCTCCCTTATTCGTGTGCCTGACTTCTGGTCTCAGGTAAATATTTATTAATATTAGCAGCTCTTCTTCCTGCAAGTCAAACAGTATTGGGAGACAGGCTTAGTTATCAGGATAGGTCCTCTTCTTTGAACTGATGACAGTGTCATGTGGAGGAAACCAAAGTGACAAAGTTTCACTGTATTCACTGTATTTGCTAATATCTTCTAACAGTCTCTGGACACAGTGTCAGAGCTCTCAAAAAGTTCATAACTATTGTAAAGGTCTTCCACTGATTTGTCAAGAAAGGAAATAGCTTCTTCAGTCAGGTCTTGGATTGCTAGTTACAGGAACCAGGACTTTTTTGGGATGTTTTCTCCTTTTTGAAACACGACTACTTTTCTGAGGATTATGGATATCTGGGAACATGAACCTAGGAAAAAGAGCTCTCAAGCTTGAAGAAATCTTGAGAGGTCCCCTAATCCATCTTCTCGTCTTCTAGAAGGAATTAAGGAATTAATCCTTTTTTAAAAAAAAAATCCCCATTGATAAAAGATTGTAGGCATTTCTAGTAATGGAGATCAATAGTTAGGAATTCTACCTTCTAACCCACCTAAATGAAGAGATACTGCAATTTCACATAGCCACCTACTTTAGAGCACAGCTACCTTTAGTAACAAGAAAGTCTTTTCTGGATTTCCTACACAAGAAGGTCCCTCGATACGTTGGGTTATCCCCCTGCATTGAACTTCGGCTAATGCATAAGCACTACCTCCAAACTGTCTTTCCTGAATGATTTGATATTTCTCACGCTTTATGCTACACATTCTAGCCTAAAAAGTCTACTCTCTATTCTCCATACAAAATATTATATCTGTAGTTTCCATGCCTTTTCATAAACTGTTTCTCATGCCTAGAGTATACTTCCTCCTTGGCTCTGGCCCAGTATTTTACTACTTGTGACTGTCAACAAATCAGCTAACCTGTCTGGACTTCTGTTTCTTCATCTTTAAAATGAAAAAAATTAGACTAGATAATTTCTAAGGTATCTTCTGCATCTAGATTTAAGATCCTCTAATCTGAGCAGAGGGA
Organism: Phascolarctos cinereus; assembly: GCF_003287225.1. Taxonomy (NCBI): domain Eukaryota; kingdom Metazoa; phylum Chordata; class Mammalia; order Diprotodontia; family Phascolarctidae; genus Phascolarctos; species Phascolarctos cinereus. The sequence goes on along the minus strand of NW_027555958.1, from coordinate 278,297,778 downwards.
TGACCTGACCACACCTATGCTTAAGGAACATTACCTTGATAGCATTATTAAGGAGAATTAGAATATTGGAGAGGAGAGTGTAAATAAATGGGAAGACCTGTTAAGAGACCAATATATTAGTGAAGGTGGGTAAAAATGTTGGAGCGAATTATTAACTAAACAAGAGAAAGAAGGAATTATAAAGGAAAAGATAGACAATTTTGATTATGTGACATTGAAAAGCTGTTGCATGAACAAAATCAATACATCTAAAGTAAGGACAATGGTAAACCAGGTTAAAAAAAGCTTTATATCAAATATATATGATAAGGTTATGATATCTAAAATACATGGACAATTGACAGAAAGCTAGAAGGCCAGAAGTTACCATTTCCTCTCCCTGTCCCCCCAGTAGAGAGATGATGTCTTTACATACTTAAGGGGCTATCATTTGAAAAAGGGTAGACTTGCTCTACATTTCTCTGGAGAACAGAAGTGTTAACAGTGAGTAGAAGTCACAGCAAGGTAGATTTTAGCTCCCTGTAAAGAATAACTTTCCAACAATTAGAGCATATCAACAATGAAGCCATCTACCTTTCAAAGTAGGGGCCTCCCCCCATCATTTGAAGAGTCTTGTTAGGGATGCTACAGCAAGGATTCTAAGTTATCTCCCCTCTAAGAGAATGAAAACTTAATTCAATTTAACTAAGGATTATTGTATACCTACTAAGTGCAAAACATTGTGTGAGGTACAAAAAAAAAAGTTCCAAAATGCTTTACTGTGACCCTGCAGCACCAGGAAAAGTCCTGCTAACTGGGAGTGTTATTTTTCCAGCTCCTGTTCTCTGCAGCTGTTCTTTTCTAGGGAATGGGGAAAAATCCTGTTCTCTCCCCTGCCCCCCAAACACAGACTGTCTTGTTATTTACACCAACAACAAACAATTCTTTGTTTGTTCCACTCTGAAAGAACACAGTAAAATATCTCCACATTTCCCAGGAGAGGCATTGCTGCGCATGTTTTCCGAGGCTGAAAGTAGCCTCCCAGAATCCTCTGTAAATATATTCAAGATGTGAATGTGGTCTTTTGCAAGAACTGATCTTTTGCTGTGTGTTAAATTTCTGGCTTTGATACAACCAGCAGAAATACTCTTTTCTAAGAAACCATGGAAGTAGGTTTTCAAAGGGTGCCATCTTCTGGTCTGATTTTTTAAAGCCAACTCAAGGTGCTTAGTTTGTTTCTATTAGTTCATTTAGCTTTTCTTTCAACCCAAAACAACCATAAAAAAAAAACAAACTTGTTACTTTCTTGAAGCCACTCAGGTGGCTGGGATATATCTCAGTCTGTCTCAGACCTCTAATTTAGCAGGTGCAGTCTCGAATTGCATCCTAGCTATGGAACTATGTAAAACAGTGTTTATTTGCTGAAAGAGCAGCTTTATAGAAGCTCTTCCATCATAGCACTGAATTGATGAAATCAGAACTGATCACTTCCCCCTCCAAGAAATACTTTGTTGTTAGCCTTGTTAGACATATGGAAACCAAGTGGTTTTTAGTCCTCTGAATATAGTCACAGTTAACTTACTCCTAAAATGCGCAGCTTTCTTTAGCCCAAAACCCTTTTTAATATCCCCATAATGTTTTAGCATTGAACACATTATATTTATAAAGTAAGACACCCTCCTCCAAAAAAACAGCTCTTAACCTGGGGTCCAAAGATCCCCAAGAGGCCTAGGAATAGATTTTAGGAGGTACAGAAACTTGGGTGGGAAAAATTATTTGCATCTTTATTTTCACTACCTTTTGGTTTTCTTTGTAATCTTATGTATGTTATTTTGTGCATTTAAAATATTCTTCTGAGAAGGGGTCCATAGGCTTAGTCAGACTGTCCAAGTGGTCCAGAAAAAAAAAAGATTACAAATTCCTGCTCTAGATGCTTGTTATGTTCTAAGATTCTATTCCTGTAATCCTTATAGCTCTCACTAGAAGGATAGACATGGCTGCTGGCATAGCTTAGACTCAACAAGTGAGTCCATTTTGGCTAATTTCAAAGAGGTAATAAGCTCCACGCTTGCATATGTTCTATCTATCAAAAAATCCTTAAACAAAAATAGCAGTATAACTTAGTTATCTACTTTCTGTGAGATTACTGTTTAAAGGTCTGAGTGTATCCATGAACTCATCAGTATGAGTACTTTCTTCACTGATACAGATGAAAACTCCTCCTAACCTCATCCTATATGATTCTTATTCCTGTGTTTTAGCAAATACTCCCAAGAGAAGCTTACTCTATGTGCTAAAGGCCTTCCTCTTGATTCTTTTAGTATTTCAGCAGTGCAAGATTAGCAAAAAGTTGTTCATCTAGTAGCATTAGTAATGATAAGAATAATGGTAATAATAATAAAACCTTTAACCCATCATCCATGGAAGGTTTGGTGGGGGAGATGAGAAGAGCTATAAAAATGATTTCATGAGGCCTGAGATGACTATAGTAGTTATGAAGGCTTTACAGAAACTCTGAAACATTGGCCATTTGTGTTCTGGTGATGCTACTGGTTGGGATAACACCTTAGTCAGTATGATACAACTATTTCTAAAAGTCAAAGAAGCAGAGTAACACAAATTTGCATGCTGATCCTACTCTAAACTGTCAAGATGGTTATCTTGACAGAATGTAGCTGAATGTCTGATGCTACCCTGTGTTCTGGCACAACAAAAACAAGTAAGGATATATTGGGACAAATCAAAAATACTAACTCCCCACCTGCTGGAAAAGCTGCAGTAAAGATGGCACTAACCACTAAAGCAGGCAAAATACATGTATGCATGAAATGGACTGAAGATCTGAAAACCTACATTATATGCCTGTACTACATCCTAGTTCTACATCCCACAGATGTTCTCTGTTATAGGCAGGGTTCCATTTTGCTTTTTGTCACTGTCACCCCCAGCTTCAAGTCACATAGCCATATAATGCTGACCAGGGCAATAACTATATCCCTAAGCCTATATCAGATGGAATAAGATATGAAATGGATGAGCTACTAGAAACTGAAAAGAACCTGAAATTATTGAAACAATGCAAATGCCAGAAATTGTACCTAATAACAAAATGGAGGACAAAAGTGGTGCCATTTAATAATTTTGAAAAGGAAATGGGAATACTGCTTGAGACCAGAAAAGATGGTGGAGTAGGAAGAAACAGTACAACCCAACTGCTTCCATAGCTACTCCAACAAAGACCTAAGAAGAACCCAAGATTGAGTAGCAGTCAGGAAATCTAAAGAGGAAATGCAATGTGACATTTTTTTCCAGCCCAACGAGATGAATTCAACCTACAGGCAATAAGATATGTGGAACAAGGGTGGACTTGGAGCACTTTTTGCTTTGGTCTCAGAATAGGAAAAAAGTTTTAGACCCCAGTTTCAGAACAGGTTTAGGCTAGCAGCACTATTTCTCTGACTAGAGTTGGATCATGGACTCTTTCTCTCGGCTAAAACTAGGGATAAGCTCTGCTACTTTGTTGTACTGACCTCAGAGTAAATTCTAATTTAGTCCTTGGGCTCAGACCAAGAGTAGGCCAGAAGCTCTGTTGCTCTGAATCTATAGAGTCCTTTAGCTAACTGATAGGGGATGGTCAACCATTGTCTACTGAAGCTTCACCCAAAGGCATGTCTACAGTTGTATTGTCTAGATCCAAACCTACACCTGGAGCCTAAAAAAGGGAAGGAAAATAAACTGCCCTAGATTAGACTGCTTAGGACCCATGTAAAGTTTGTAGTTCCCGGGCCCAAGTTGCCCTTCCAATCTTTGAAAAAGACATCATGCAATAACCGGAGAAAGCAGGAGCAAGATGCTATAGAATACAAATCAGTACCAAACATGGCCTGAAATGTCTCCAAAAATAAATAAACACAAAGCTTAATCTGGGAAGTAAGGCTGAAGAATAAGTAAAGAAATCAGAAAAGGGATTCACAAAATAAGGTTATTATGGTGCCAGGAACACTGAAGACACAAACATAAGAAAGGAGAATAACCTACATATATATATATATATATATATATATATATATATGTATATATATATGTATATGTATATATATATATGTATATGTATATATATATATGTATATGTATATATATATGTATATGTATATATATGTATATGTGTGTATATATATATGTATATGTATATATATGTATATGTATATATATATGTATATATGTATACACACACACACACACACACACACACGTATATAGTCTCAAAAACATAACTTGACCACAAGACCAATTAGAATTTCTAAAAGAAATCAAGAAAGGCTTTTCCTTTAAATGAATTTAAACTGATATTATAAATGAAATGAGAGTGCTATAGGAAAAAAAAGAAAAAAATGAGTACAATAGAGAAAGACTTGGAAGGAGAATAAACAGGTTGGCACAAGAGTTACAAAACCTTACCAAAATAACAAATTCCTGAAAATTAGAATGGACTAAACAAAAATGAACAACTCCATGATACAACAAAAATATTAAAACAAAGACAAAAAATTTAAAAAATAGAAGAAAATAGCAAATATATTTTAAATTTATTTTTAAAATATTTTTATTTTCCCAATTACATGAAAAACAAATTTTAATATTTAGTTTTTTAAAAATTTTTTGTTCCAAATTCTCTCTCTTCTTCTCTGCCCTCCCCCCTCATTGAGAAGACAAGAAATTTTATATGGGCTATATACATGCAGTCATGCTAAACATATTTCCCTATTAGTGATGCTGAGAAAGAAAGAAAGAAAGAAAGAAAGAAAGAAAGAAAGAAAGAAAGAAAGAAAGAAAGAAAGAAAGAAAGAAAGAAAGAGGAAGGAAGGAAAGAAGGAAGGAAGGGAGGAAGGAAGGGAGGAAGGAAGGAAAAAAGGAAGGAAAAAAAGTTTTTAAAAGTGTGCTTCAATCTGCATTCAGAACCCATCAATTCTTTCTCTGGAGGTGGATAGCATAAGTCCTCCATAACTGTCTTGAATTGTTGTATTGGTGAGAATGGCAAGTCATTCACAGTTGATCATTGCACAATATTGTTGTTACTATGTACAATGTTCTCCTGATTCTGCTCACTTCACTCAGCATCAGTTCATATAAGTCTTTCCGGGTTTATCTAACAGCATCCTGATCATCATTTCTTATAGCATAATAGTATTCCCTCACAATCATATACCACAGCTTGTTCAGCTATTCCCCAATTGATGGGCATTTTCTCAATTGCCATTTCTTTACCACAATTAAAAAAGCCGCTATAATTTTTTGTAAATATAGGTCCTTTTTCTTTTTGTTTTATATCTATTTGGGATATGGACCTAGTAGTGGTATTGCTAGATCAAAGGGTATACACGGTTTTATAGCCCTTTGGGTATAGTTCCAAATTGTTCTCCAGAATGGTTGAATCAATTCACAACTCCACCAACAGTGCCCCAATTTTCCCACATCCCCTCCAACATTTGTCATTTTCCTTTTTTGTCATATGATAAGTGGTACCTTAGAGGTGTTTTAGTTGGCATTTCTCTGATGAATACTGATTCATATTACTAAAGATAGTTTTGATTACTTCATCTGAAAACTACCTGTTCATATCCTTTGACTATTAATTAGGAAGTGGCTCTTATTTTTATAAATTTGACTCAGTTCTCTAAATATTTGAAAAATGAAGCCTTTATGAGAAAAACTTGCTGTAAATTTTTTTACAGTTATGATTACTGCATATTTTCCTCTATCCCATTCCCCCCTTTTATGCTACTCTCTCTCTCTCTCTCTCTCTCTCTCTCTCTCTCTCTCTCTCTCTCTCTCTCTCTCTCTCTCTCTCTGTGTCTCTCTCTCTCTGTCTCTCCCTCCTTCTACCCTGTCCATCTTCAAAAGTATTTTGCTTCTGACTACTGCCTCCTCCAATCTGCTCTCCCTTCTATCAGCACCCCCTATTGCCTTCTTTTATCCTCTTCTCCTCCTATTTTCCTATAGGGTAAGATAGATTTCTATACCCAATTGAGTGTGTGTGTTATTGCCTCTTTGAGTCAATTCCAATTACAGTAAGGTTAAAGTGCTCTCTTCTCCACTTCCCCCATCTTCCTCTCCATTGTAAAAGTTTGTGTGCCACTTTTACATGAGATAATTTTCTACCTCTCCCTTCCCCCTTCTTCCAGTGGATTCCTCTTTTTCACCCCTTCATTTCAACCCATCATATTCAACTCACAGCTATTCCCTTTATATTTACTCCTTCTAACTGCCCTAATAATAATAAACTTCTTACGAGCTACACATTCACCTTCCCATGTAGAAATGTAAACAGTTTAACCTTATTAAGTCCCTTAGGATTTGTCTTTCCTGTTTTCCTTTTTATCCTTCTCTTGAGTCTTGTATTTGAAAGTCAGATTTTCTATTCAGCTGTGGTCTTTCCATCAGGAATGCTTGAAAGTCCTATATTTCATTCAATATCCATTTTTACCCTGAAAGATTATATTCAGTTTTGATGGGTAGATGATTCTTGGTTGTAATCCTAGCTCCTTTTCTCTCCAGAATATCATGTTCCAAGCCCTAGGATCCTTTAATGTGAAAGCTGCAAAATCTTCTATGATTCTGACTGTTGCTTCATGATATTTGAATTGTTTCTTTCTGGTTGTTGCAATATTTTCTCCTTGACTTGGGAACTCTGAAATGTGGCAATAATATTCCTGGGAGTTTCCATTTGGAATCTCTATAGATTTTTTTTTCAATTTCTATTTTACCCTCTGGTTCTAGAATATCAGAGCAGTTTTTCTTGATAATTACTTGAAAGATTACATATAGGTTCTTTTTTAAATTATGTCTTTCAGGTAGTCTGATAATTCTTTAATGATCTATCCTTGATCTATTTTCTAAGTCAGTTGTTTTTCCAATGAGATATTTCACATTATATCCTATTTTTTAATTAATTTTATGGTTTCTTGATGTCCCATGGAGTCATTAGTTCTCACGTGCCCAATTCTAAATTTTAAGGCATGATTTTTCTTCAGTGAGCTTTTGTACCTCCTTTTCCATTTGGCCAATTGTGCTTTTTAAAGAGTTCTTTTTTTTTCAGTGAATATTTGTATATATTTTTCCAGTTGGCCAATTCTGCTTTTTAAGGAGTTCTTCTCTTCAGTGGATTTTTGTGCCTCTTTTATTGTTTGGCCTATTCTGGTTTTTTGAGGTATTATTTTCTTCAGTATCTTTTTGTGTCTCCTTTACCAAACTGGTACATCTTTTCCATAATTTTCTTGTATCACTCTCATTTCTTTTCCCAATTTTTCCTCTAACTGTCGTATTTGATTTTTAGAAGACCTTTTGAGCTCTTTCAGAAATTCTTTCTGGGCCTGAGATTAATTTACATTTTTCTTTGAGGCTTTGGATGTAGCAGTTTTGATTTAGTTGTCTTCTTCTCAGTTTGTGTTTTGATCTTCCCTGTCACCATAGTAACTTTCCATGGTCAGCTTCTCTTTTTGTTGTTTGCTCATTTTTCTGGTCTATTTCTTGACTTTGAACTTTATGTTAAAGTTGGGTTCTGTTTCTAGTGTGAAGAAAGCATCATCCCAAGCTTCAAGGTTTTTTGTGCATCTGTTTTCAGAGCTAGTTCCTGGGACTCTTAAGTTTTCAGTTCTTCTAAGGTGGTATGATCTAAGGAAAGATGTATTTACCATTCTCTTGGCCTATGCTCTGGTCTGTGAGTGACCATAATCCTTCTTTTCCACCCTGGAACTGTGATGAGGGTCCCTATTTTCCTGTGGCTGAAAGTTCTGGTATTCTAGTGCTCCTCCTTGCCCTGAAACTGCAATGCAGATTCATATATGGGCAATGCAAAAGAGTCTTGCCCTCAGTGTCAACAAAGGGTTCCCTGTAATCTTGTTCTGACCAGTTGTCTGATTCCCTTACCATCTGTGGACTGAGAGCTCCAGAAGCTGCTACTACCAATTCAGTTGCCCCCAAGACCTGTTGCTGGCCTGCCAAGGCATGGCCTGCTGTCCTGATGGCTCACAGCATAGCACCTGGCCTCAAGGAACCTTACTAAGAGAATATAATAGAGTCACACATAAGTAAATATGGGATACATGGAATACACACAGTGAAAGGGGGTCCCTAAAGATTGAGGCAATCACAAGAAGCCCCTTGAATAGTATGGCTCTTGAGGCGAACCTTGGTAAGAGTTAGAATAAAGATAAAGAACATTCCATGTATGAAGTCAGCCTATGCAAAGATAATTAGGTGGAAGATGGAAACTTTCAGTGTTCTCCATTCACCTAGGTCACTTTCCTGTCTTTATAATGTGTATATGTCAACAGCAAAGACTAATTGCTTGGTGGTATATTTTTGGCTATTTTTGGAAAGCTTCCATCACCCTGCATATGGGAACAATAAGCAGATCAGTTTGGCTGGAGAGTAAAGGATGAATAGGTTATAAGTGTATAATCAGCCTAGCAAGTCATAATAAGCTGGGATGTGACTCCTAGCTGGAGTTATATTGTGAAGGGCTTTAAATTCCAGAGAGATTTCTTTTTTTTATTATTAAAGCAATGAGGAGCCACTAAAGTTTCTTGAGAAAGCACTTGACATAGTTATATCTGTGCTTTAGAAATACAAATTGGCTGTTTGAAGGACAGATGTAAATTTGAATGCTGTTTTATTAGTCCAGATACCTGGACTAAACGGTGCCTGGACTTTTGTGGTGATATTGTGGGTAAAGAGAAGGGAACGTATGCAAGATACACTGAGGGGGAAGAGCAGAAAAGAATCAGCAGCTGATTAGATAGAGGGGATCTCTGAGAAAGAAGGGTTAAGAATGTGAATGTGGATGAACTCTTGACAAAAATAGGAACATTAGAATGATAGGTGAGTGTTCAGGAAAAGATGAGTTCTATTTTGGACTCACTGAGTTTGATAAGCCTATGAAATATCCTGGTGGCGATATTCAGAAGACTGTTATAGGATTGAAGCTCATGGGAGTGATAAGAGACGTTTATGTAGATTTGGTCACCTTCTGCATAGAGATGAGAGTTGAATCCATGGGAACTGATGAAAGCATAAGGTCAAAGTAGAGAGAGAATAAGAGAGGGCCCAAGAGAGAACCCTAGGTTACATCCATACATGGGAGATGGGACATGGATGATAAATTGATAAACTATATCCTGTAGGAAGACCCATAATGGAGCAATGTCATGGAAACCCAGGGAAGAGAGACTATGCAGAAAGAAAGGATGGTCAGCTGTGTCATATGCTACAGAGAAGTCAAGACAGAGAAGAAGTGAGAAAAGGCTTCTGGATTTAGGTATAAAGAAAGCAAAGGTAACGTAGAGCAGTTTAAATGGTGGGCACAGAAGCCAGATTACAAAGCAGTCAAGAGGTGAGAAAATTTAAGCAATGAATATAGACATCTGTGTCTAGGAGTTAGAACATGGAGAGGAGGAGAATTATAGGACAAGACCTTGAAGGGATAGTTGGGTCATGTGAAGCTGTTCCAGATAAGTAAAATTTGCTTGTAGAAAGCAAGAAAGGAACTGGTGGTTAAAAACGGTTAAAATTAGAGACTAGGGGGAACAATAAAAGGGGCAAAATGCCAGAGAAGAAGGAAGCTGTGGTGCTCAGGGCACAAGCAGAGTAGTTGGCATTGGCAAGGAGATCTATCATTCTCTGAGTCTGAGGCAAGATAAGTGAATGGAAGATGATGATGAAGTGATTTAAAGGGTGGAACTAATGGGATGAGGGAGCTCAGACAGATAGCCTCCGTTGCTTTTTTTTCTGTAAAGTATGGGTGCAGTCCTCTGCTGAGAAGGTGTGTGGAGATAGGGTATAAGTGACTTGAGAAGAGAGGGTTTGGAACAGCCACTGTGGGGAAAACAATAGAGTTGGTGAGGAAGGAGTAAAAAGGCTGTCATATGAATGCCCAGGTAAGATTACATAAAAGGGTTGTTGTGAGGCTCAAATAAGAAACTTCATAAACATTAAAGTGCTGCGAGAATGTCAGTTATTACTAAGAAACCTTAGACTTCTTTTGTGCTTTTCTATTCACCTGCCCCAACCAGCTTTTCAAGTCTGGGCAATTGTGATAAGCTATTTCTGTTTCCCTACAAACTGCAAAGATCAAGCACATCTGCAGGGAAAGAATAAAGATAGTTTCCTCTGCCTTTTGAGTGTACTTAATTATAAACTGGCCTTAGTTCCTTTTCACTTGACTCCAACCTCCCACAGAGAACCATTTTGTCCACAGTTGTAAGCTTGAAGCTTAATGGGACTGAGATTATTTGGGGAGCCTGCTCCTGTCATTTGGAGATTCTTAATTAGGTGTTTGACAATACACTAAAGGTCATCACTGATGTCTGAATTCAATCTCTTAGGTACAATGTGAAAATTAGAAGTCTCCTTTCAGATAAGGAGTGCTTGAATTCATCTCTGCTACCATGTACCCCAGTCAGTGCAGCCATTAATGAGGATATAGTTTCACTCATGAAGTGTTCATTACAGCACAGTCCAAGGCAAATTGTCACTGTCTTCATTTTCATTCTAGAATGAAATTCTTGTCCAGATTCTCCCCAAATATTTTTTGATTCAATTATGAAAAAAATCAAATGAGTAAAGAGAAAGGAACGCATGCAAGAGACACCGAGGAGGCAGAATAGACAAGAATTGTTGACGCAAATAGAAAGGAATTCAAGAGTCATTTCTATGGCATTTCAATTCAAAGAATGGGTAAAATTGCTGTTACAAAATAAAACTTGTTGTTTGAATGGATGAATGAATGAATGCATGCATGCATGCATGCATGAATGAATGAATAATGAATGAATGAATGAATGAATGAAGATCCAGGAACCAAAAGTTGAGGCTAATGTCTGAGTTTATGCAAAGCAATCATGAGTGGATAGGGCTTAAAAATCAAAGAAATCTCAGGAGAACAGGAAAAGAGCCAAGAGAATAATGAAGAGGAAAAAACTAGTGTCACATCTTGGATTCTATATGAGAAGGAATCAGCAGTAGTGTTATAAATCATTTGTTGTTCAGCTGTTTCAGTTGTGTCCAACTCTTCGTGACCCCATTTGGAATTTTCTTGGCAAAGATATTGAAATAGTTTGCCACTTCCTTTTCCAGCTCATTTTATTGATGAGGAACTGAGGCACACAGGATTAAGTGACTTGCCCAGGGTCACACAGGTAGTAAGTGTCTGAGGCCAGATTTGAACTCACAAAGATGAGTTTTCCTGACTCCAGGACCAGCACTCTATCCACAGTGATGCCTAGCTCCCAAGAGTAGTGCTCTGCTATGAGATAAGTACTCTTCCTTTTTCTTTTTCCTTTTTAACTTCAAAATTGTTTTTTAGATTTATTTTCATTTTTTTAATTACAAACTTGATAAGCATCAGAAAATATGAACATTTCCTAATACAAAAAAAGAACAGAAAAGGGAGATTGTATATGACATTGTGACTGACATTGTGACTCTATTGTATACAGCTTGTTTTAAAAATAAATATTAATTTTTTACACAATAGTTCTAATACTGTTGTCTCTTGAAGTTTTATTTTCTACCATGCATTTTTAAATGTTTTATTGGTGCTTTTCCTCCTCTTTATTTTTTGACATAATTATCACTGTGCCCCAACTATCACAATAATTCTCCCCAACCTCAAAATAATAAAAATTCTCCCCTTAAAAAAAATAAATGCAATCAATCAAAACAAATCACACATTGTTCCATTCTGAAAATGCCCAACTTAAAACATATTTGATTTTTTTCTAACAGTTTTTCTGAATCTTTTCATTAATAGATGCAATTCTTGGGTTTATGAAATGTGGTAACATGTTTGATTACTTCTGGTATCATACACACATTCTGTTCCTTTGACCAACTTTTCTTTTTATAAACTAGTGCCAAATAGTTTCAATGATTACTTCTTCTAATTTGAGATCCTGTGCTTATAGACCCTTCCCCCTTTTTTCATTATTTTTCTTGAGATTATTCACCCTTTATTTCTCCAGATGAGTTTAGTTAGTATTGTGTTTAATTGTATAAAGTAACTTTTTGGTACTTTGATTGGTATAGCATTGAACCTATCAAATAATATAGGAAGTATTTTAATTTTATGATATTAGCATATTCCAGTCATAAACAATATCTCTCTATTTACAACTGTATTTTTTCTGCAAAAAGTGTTCTGTAGTTGTATTTATATAATTCCAATGTGGGCTTTTTAGGTAGACTCCTAGATATCTTATATATTCTATAGTCATTTTCAGAAGAAATTTTTTCCTACCTCTTTCTTACCTGCTGCTGGGCTGTTTTGGTAAGGCATAAATAAACTGATGGCTTGTGTATGTTTATTTTAAATCCTCATATTTTACTAAGGTTATTAATTGCTTCAATTTATTTTAATTGAATACCTAGGGTTCACTAAATAACACATCATATCATCTGCAAAACATGATCATTGTATTTCCTGTTATGATTATTCCCTCAATTTCTTTCTCTCATCATATTGTTATAGCTAGCACTTCCAGAACTATATAAAATATAATGATGACAATGGACATTTTCCCTTTACCCTTGATATCATTTGAAAACCATGTGTATGCTGGAAAATGTTTAAAAAATCAGCTCTCTGAAATAAATGAACAAAAAAAGTACATGCCATGCCTTTATGTTTAATCTTCACTATTAATATTTTCTTCATTACTTTCTTAACTATAGGTAATCAAGCACAGGCTTTGCTAATTCTCAAAATATAAATGCTCATTTTGAAAATTTAACAATTAGCTCTGACAAGCCAGTATGAGCTGACTCCAGCATACCACTACCTATAGCATTTGCTCATTATAGATAATATTAGCACTTGATGTTAAATAGATATTGTTTATAATGGCAATTGCTTTATTAGTCTATATATTTTGTTTTGCAAATATTAATCCATTTCATTTTCCATTCTTGTTGGCATATAAATAGACAAAATAGTTTCTGAAAATTTCCTCAAAGAAAATGACAAAAATGAGGTAACATACCAAAAACTTTTATTTCCTCTTAATTTCTTGTGAGTTCTCTTCCTTGGTTATATCCCAGAAGTTTCAGAATGTTATCATATTGTCATTTTCTTTGATGATATTATCATTGTTTATGTGATTTGTTCTTAGATTTATCAATTATTTAGTATTAAATCAGTTTATATTTAAATTTTGGATTCTTCCTGTCACTGAATGCCCTTGACCAATTATTTTTATTGCTGTGGCTAGCAAAGGATACATTTAATATTTTTGTCCTTCTGAATTTGTTTGAGGTTTTTACACCCTAGCACATAGTTAATTTTTATAAAAGTACCATCATGCACAGTAGATGACAGATAGACATGCAGACAGATAGATAGATGATATAATATAATATATAGACATGTATATTCCTTTCTATTCCCAGTCAGTAGTCACCAGAGAGCTTTTGTATTTAACTTTTCTAAAAATGCTTTTCAGGTAGTTTAACTTCTTTCTTATTTATCTTTTTGTTAAATATGTCTATTTCTGAAAGGGGCAGTTATTCAAGTTTTGCTTTTTCTTTTTGTAATTTGATTAGCTTTTCTTTTTAAGTACTTAGGTGCTATACCATTCAGTGAATATACATGTGTGTGTGTGTGTGTGTATGTGTGTGTGTGAGAGAGAGACAGAGAGAGAGATTACCTCCTTGTGACAGTATCTTTTAGTACAATGTAATTTTCCAGCTTATCTCTTTTATCCATATCTATTTTTACTATTGCCACGTCTGAGGTTTTGCTTACCACCCTTTTTTCTTTAAAGTCACTTGAGGCACAATCAATTTTGCCCTAGCCTCTCATTGTAAATCTGTGAATCTATGCATTTCAAGTATTTTTCTTATAAACAATAAAATGTTGAATTCTGCTTTCTAATCCATACTGCTTCTATTTTATTGGTGAGTTCATGCTATTTATGTTCCCAGCTGTGATTATCAATTCCATATGTCTCTTCATCATATGAATCTATCACTGAAATAAACAGTCTGTTCCTATACCTCTGCCCCTCCTCTCCTCACTCAAGCCTCAATCTCTGACTCTTGTACTTTATTTTTAATCCCTCCTTTGTAATCCATCCTCTGAAACTGATACTTGTCTGTATTGTTTCTATTCCTTCCATTACTCTAGCCTTCTTAAAATCATCTCTTCCCTCTCCCTATACTTGCCTGTTTCCCTATTATTGCTAATGGAGTGTAAGGTGTGTTCAGGGAAGACTAGCACCTCTGATGTGAGGGCTGCCAAGCCTTTTTCAGGGCTGCTTTCCACCTTTGGTGTCCATCTCATTCATCCAACACTCAACCTATGACTTCAAGAAGCTGTAGCATGTGCAATAGTGATACCCCAGTAAGCCCTTTTGGCAGATTGGCTAAACCAGGTTGAGAGTAATTGAGAAGTTTCAAGCCCTTCAGTGAGTTAGGGAAGGTGTCTATCCCAAGCATGTGAAGACTTCCCACGTGAGAACAATTTTTATCCTTATTCTATCTATTGTCCTTTTCAAGATATGCACTGAGGTGTGTAAATGAAAACTGGAATCCTCAGCCACCTGAACCAGAGATGTGGAGATGAATTGTATTGTCTACAGACTATATGGGTTGCTGTTATGTGACAAAGGCAAGCAGTTCTGCGCCTTAGTCACCTGGTTGCTCCTCCAAGGATTAGTGGGTTTAGGGTATGTGGTATGGAGAGAGAAAATGAATGAGAAAGAGGGTCTCCTGGGCCTTAGCCCACTGACATCTTCTCTGGTCTGAGCAGAGGTCAGGGAGCAGAAAACAGCATATAATCCTTCTGTGGTCTCTTTGGGTTGGATGAAATAAGAGTCAAAGGGTAGAAGAGAAAGTATATAACCCCTTCAATGGTTGCTCCAGTCCCTCCCCTAAGGTTTCATTGCATTTGCTCAAGGCAGTACACAAAAATTTGGTTCTGGGCTCTCACTCAACTCCATGGGATCCCATAAGGTAGCAGCTGCTCTAAGAGGGAAATATTTTCACTGAAGAGATGATTGTAGATAACTTTCCATGCTGATCAGAGGGTTTTTTTTTAATTTCTCCCTTTCTAACTTAAGAAGAAGCATGGTATGGAGACCAAACTGGAAGTACAGTCAGGAAATGTGCATTCAAAATTTGCCCCAGACACTTTCTTGCTGTATGACTCTGGGCAGTTCAAAAAATCTCCATTTCCTCATCCATAAAATGTGGATGATAATACCTGTGTACTTACGTCTCATGGAATTTTGGTGGGAATCAAATGAAATAATGTATGTAAAGTGTTATGTTGGTGTCAGTTATTATTATTATTATTATCATTAGCCCTCATCAGAGTGAAGAAAACAATCTGGAAGATAAGCTACACCTGAGTCATTTGAAACACTTGGAACAGCTCTTCACAGCCCCAAATGAGGAAGACATAGAACCAGAAGAGTGGAATCCTGGTTACAAGATGCTCCCAAAAAAGAACACATCTTATCCCTCAGGAAGTTTGACTCTCCAGGAGTTCAAGAATGCTTTGACTGAACTTCTGGGTTCAGAGTACTGGAATGGCCAAACTGAGCTACTTTTCAACAAGGTACTCTCTCTCAGCCTTTAAAATTATCACTGTTGGGGCAGCTAGGTGGCACAGTGGATACAGCACCAGCCCTGCATTCAAGAGGACCTGAGTTCAAATATGACCTCAGACACATGACACTCACTAGCTGCGTGACCCTGGGCGAGTCACTTAACTCCAATTGCCTCCCCAAATAAATAAATAATGAAATTATCACCATCGACTGACACTCCTTCCAGTAAAGAATTGAGCATTTGTTCAAAATGGGGAAAGGGAAAAAATTCTTCACATTTTGCATTTTTCTGGGAAGAGAAATGGAGCAGTAGCCCCTGGAAATTATATATAGTGGCCCAGGCTACACTGAGAATATGATCTATCCTACATAGAAGTTCCCATTTTCTTCCTTCCTTCCTTCCTTCCTTCCCTTCTTCCTTTCTTCCTTCCTTCCTTCCTTCCTTCCTTCCTTCCTTCCTTCCTTCCTTCCTTCCTTCCTTCCTTCCTTCCTTCCTTCCTTCCTTCCTTCCTTCCTTCCTTCCTTCCTTTCTTCCTTCCTTTCTTTCTTTCTTTCTTTTCTTTCTTTCTTTCTTTCTTTCTTTCTTTCTTTCTTTCTTTCTTTCTTTCTTTCTTTCTTTCTTTCTTTCTTTCTTTCTTTCTTTCTTTCTTTCTTTCTTTCTTTCTTTCTTTCTTGGCTAGGCAATGGGGTTAAATGACTTGCCCAGGGTCACACAGCTAATAAGTGTCAAGTGTCTGAGGTCAAATTTGAACTCAAGTCCTCCTGATTCCAGGACTAGTGCTCTATCCACTGCACCCCCTAGCTGCCCCAAGTTCCCATTTTCTTCCCCCAACCCCTTTCCCTTCTTTTCTTTCACCACTGTTGTTCTCATTTAGTGTTTGGTGATCTGGAGACTGGATTCAGGCCTAAGCAGCCACAGGTTCTGATTCCAATGACTGTCACCTGGGTTATCAATAAATTCTATGAACAACAGAGAATGCAGTGGTCTACCTTCCTAACTTTGGCCCTTGTCTTGTAATCGACTTGGCTAACCTCAAATCTAAGAAGTATCTCAGCCATGGAAATAAAATATTCCTCTCCAGAGGGCCCATGGGTCTTAGGAACTCTAGGAATATATTTGACCTTTTGGGGGCATTTTATAATATCACACATATACATAAGTGAGCAGAAAGTGACTATAGATATTTTGATTATGACTGTAAATATGTGCGTTTTCTTGTTTTTAAAGATTCACACATCCCGTGACAATATTGTGGACTGGAGTGAGTTCTGTACACATTTGCTACTCCAATACAGAAAGAGAGATGATTCAGAAAAATCCAAGGACATTTTCTTTCAGGGGAAGCCCTTGATCCAGCAATGTTCACAGAACCGGGTGAGCATGAAGCTGCAGTTAAAGGCCAAAGGTTAAGCTACCTACTCAAGGCCTACCAGTGGAAGACTGGGTCCCGTAGGATTAGGAACGGGAGAGAATTAAGTTTACTGCCAGTACTCTGGGCTGGATTGGGGTAGTGGGGTTGTTAGGGAACAGAAAAGAGTGTTCAGCCCCTCTTCTGGCTTCCTACAGGCTGTTTGGGAGTGGTTCTAATTAACTAGAACATTTGGGGAAATGGCTATTCTATTTAAACAAAGTTTTCCTTAATTTGCCCTTTGTAGGATATAGGGATTTGGAATGTCTACACAGGGCAAGTAATTGGCAATGTCTCAATACAATTTGGAAGTCTTGAAAAAAGGACGCAGTTTTAACTGAAAACTTTAGCTAAACAGAATACACCTAGAAGAAGAAAAACTTTTCTCAAAGAGTGGTTTACCAGAAAGAACCCTAGACTGAGCTTAAAGGCCTGGCTGGCATCTGTCCTTAACTTAATGTGTCACCTTGAACAAGTCATTTAACCTCTTCAGGCCCAGGTTTCTTTATGTATAAAATGAGTAGATAACATAGATGATCTCTGAGGTAATAATAATAGCTCACACATGTAATACCTACGATGTGCCAGGTACTGTGCTAAGTTCTTTACAAACTTCATCTCATGGGATCCTCACAACCACCCTGTGTGGTAGGTGCTATTTTTATCCCCAGTTAAGGAAACTGAAGCAAAAAGAAGTTAAGTAACTTGCCTAAGGTCACACAGCTAGTATGTTTCTGAGAGTAGCTATGAACTCATGTCATCCTGTTTCCAGGTCTGGAGTTCTGTTACTATACACAGCTAAATAGCAAAAAGATTCAGAAAGCCTTAGGAAAACAAAAGTAAAACAAACTATTATAGCAACTGAAAAATATTCAATGTAATAGATGACAAAATTGCATGATATATATCTTAGCTAGGAGAGTAAACCTCTACAATCTGAAATATCTTTTCCCTTAAATCAGGGGAGCTTAACTGGGGTGCATGAATTTTTCAAAAAATGTTTTAACAATTGTATTTAGATATATTTGTTTTTCCTTTAATTCTATGTGTTTTATTTTATTCACTTAGAAACATTATTCTGAAAAGGGGTCTATACATTTCATCTTCATATGGGGCGCAATTGGCAATGTCAATACTAGAATCATGTGCTAGAGGGGTCTATGACACAAAAAAGGTTAAGAACCCCTGCTTAAAGATTAGAAAGGTAGAGAATTGCAGAAGTTATTGGAAAATTAGAGGTTTAATATGTTAAGAATGTGGCATAGTAGGAAGCTTGTTGTCTCTAGAATCAGAGGACCTGAGTTCAAGTCTCACTTCTTCTATGTACTGTCTACATGACCTTATGTAAGTTACTTAACCTCTCCCTGGGCATCCCTTTCCTCATCTGCAAAATGAGTTGGCCTTTAAGGTCCATAACGAATCTAGAACCATAATACTACATTCTATAAGCTCTAGACTCCTAACAAGAAACATTTTTATCCTTCTTTGTAGGATTCCAGCTAAACTATAGGTTGGACTGTGTAGAGAACTGGATTTGAAACCAGCCATTTGGGGATTCAAAAGACTATATAATAAATATATCAGAAGTCTGGTTGAAGGGGTGATGACATTTTCTCAAAGTCTTGCTTCTGTTTTAATGGAATCCTGGGTGAGAAGACTTATGGAAAAGGAGTGAAAGGGCAGGGGGAAGGAGAAAAGAGGCAGGAGAAATGTTTTAGTGTCACTGTCCTCCATCCCAAGGAGTTCTCAGCCAGTCATTATTTATGCTGAAGTGTTAAGTGACAATTAGGTGTTATCTGTCTAATATGCTGGGGCTTTCTTCCAGAGTTCACAGTTCATTAAGCATCACTGAAAGAAAATTGAAGTTTGTTTCTTGGAAAGACTTCAAGTCACTAAATGCCAGTTGTCAATAAGCATTCACTAAGCACCTACTAGGTGTTAGACATTTGGGGATACAAAGAAAGGTTTTAAAAATAGTCCCTATTCTCAAGATATAATGGGGGAAACCACAAACAAACTTACCACATACAAATTATGTGCATAAATTGAATAAATTGTGCACAATTGAATATGGATTAATTAAAGATAATCTCAAAAGAAAGGCCTTAAGGTTAGGGAGAGCCTAGCCATATGAGATCTCAAACTGTATTACAAACAGGTAATCATCAAAACAATCTGGTACTGGCTAAGAAATAGAATGGTGGATCAGTAGAATACGTTGGGTACACAATACAAGGTCTCAGCTTTTAGGACAAGAACTCACTATTTGACAAAAACTGCTGGGAAAAACTGGAAAGCAGTATAGCAGAAACTAGTTATAGACAAACATCTTACACTGTATACCAAAATAAGTTCAAAGTGGGTATTTGATTTAAACATAAAGGGGGATACCATAAGCAAATCGGGGAATCATGGAATAGTTTACCTGTCAGATCTATAGATAAGGGAAGAACTGATGACCAAACAAGAGATAGAAAGTATTATGGGATGTAAAATGGATAATTTTCATTACATTAAATTAAAAAGATTTTGCACAAACAAAACTAGTGCAGCCAAGATTAGAAGGAAAGCAGAAAACTGGGGTAAAAGTTTTACCACAAGTTTCTCTGATAAAGACCTCATTTCTCAAATATAGAGAACTGAGTCAAATATATGTAAATATGAGTCATTCTGCAGTTGATTAATGGTCAAAGGATATGAACAGGCAGTTTTCAGATGAAGTAATCAAAACTATAGTCATATGAAAAAGTACTCTAGAACACAGTTGATCAGAGAAATGCAAATTAAAATAGCTCTGAGGTACCATTAAACACCTACCAAATTGGCTAATATGATAGAAAAGGAAAATGACAAATGTTGGAGGGGATGTGGGAAAATTGGGACGTTAATGCACTGTTGGTAGAATTGTAACTGATTCAACCAATCTCGAGAGCAATTTGAAACTATACCCAAAGGCCTATGAAACTGTGCAGACCCTTTGACCCAGCAATACCACTGCTAGGTCTGTATCACAAAGAAATATAAAACAAAAAGGAAAAAGACTTATATGTACAAAAATATTTATAGCAGCTCTTTCTATGATGACAAAGAATTGAGGGGATTCCCATCAATTTGGGAATTGCTGAACAAGTTGTGATATACGATTGTGATGAAATACTGTTCTGCTATAAAAAAATGTTGAGCAATATGGTCTCATAAAAATCTAGAAAACCTTACATGAACAGTTGCAAAATGAAGTGAGCAAAACCAAGAGAACATTGTACATAATAACAGCAATTATGCAATGATATACTATGAATAACTTAGCTATTCTCAGCAATACAGAGATCCAAAACAATTCTGAAGTACTTAAGATGAAAAATACTATCTGCCCCCAGAGAAAGAACTGCTGGAGTCTGGATGCAGATTGAAGCATATTTTTTTAACTTTATTTTTTCATGTTTTTTTGGTCTGTGTTTTCTTTCACAACATAACTAATATGGAAATATGTTTTGTATGACTGCACATGTATAACCTATATAAAATTGATAGTCTTCTCAATAAGGGGGGAGGAGAGGGATAAAAGGAAAGAATTAGAACTCAAAATTTTAAAAAATGTTAGAAATTGTTTTTACACATAATTGGAAAAAATACATAAAGTATTTCTAAAAAAAAGTTAAGGAGAGCTGGAAAAGGCTTTTTGCAGAAGGTAGGACTTTAGCTGAGACTTGAAGGAAGTCAGGAGGTGGAGATGAGGAGGGAGGGAGAGAGTTCTGGTGCTCTATCTATTGCACCATCTACCTGACCCACCTCTACCATTTCAATACATTGCCTCTTTTAACAAACCACTTTTTTAAAAAAAGAAAAATGACCTAAAAGATATGGTCTAAAATGACCAGGTGTGGTTTTAAACATAGCATAATGAATTACCCTTAACGAAACTCTCCACTACTGTCAATGGGGATATGGTCTGCAATTTGAAGCTTTCACAAATGCCTGGGGTATTGAAAGATTAAAGTAATGCCCAAGGTCACAAATCCAGTAGATGTCAGCGGTGTGGACTTGACCCGATGTCTTCCTGACTCAAGACCAGCTCTTTGACCCTGATGTCTTGCTGTTCTTAAATACCACATAATAGTAAATAACTAAGTATTATTATATTTGATTTAACCTCTTCAAATAAGTGGTATATAAGACAATAAATCCTGAAGTAACCTTAAAAGCTGTTGTAAACACCCTCACCATATGAAAGGACTGACGTATAGATTAGCTCCAAAGAAAACACATGACCCGTCTTAGTATGATCCTCTTTTCTTCCCTTTTTCTCAGCAAGAGCCAACCACTCGGATCTTAGCCATCTTTTCTCCTTCTACTTCACACTCATTTGTGACTGTCAGCAGAGGAGGAATTCTCAGTTTCTGGGACAATAACCTGCAGCTCCAGAAGACATATGAGGTGATGATCCCAATGTGAGAGCTACAGGGCTACAAAATCTCTAGGTTATACATTCCAAGAGGGGATTTCTGGTGCCTGCTCATAGCAAGAGTGTTAAGGGAAATATAAATTTAAAAAAGTTAGCTTTCAGAGGCCAACAGAACGTGCAACTGACAAGGAGAGGGTTTGATGACTGTCCTTTCTACCTTTGCTAACTATTATATTCAGACATCACAAACACACACAAACATAAACTCACACACACTGGGAAAGCAGTTCATTTGGAGTGAAACATAATATGAACTAACCCTTTCTACAGTATTGAGGGAAAAATGAAGGGAATGAGTATTTATGAGTACTTACTTAGGCACTATGCTCACTAGTTTTGATTCTCAGAACAATCTTATGAGGTAGGTGCTATTATCCTCATTCTACAATTACAAAAACTTAACTGAGGCAAACAGAAATTAAGTGACTTATCCAGCTGGTAAGGCTGGATTTGAGGCTGGATTTGAACTCAGTGCTTCCTAACTCCAGGCCTACTGCTCTGTTTACTGTGCCACCTGGCTGGCTAAAACTAAAAGACTAAAACTCTTGTTAGAAGCTAACAAGTCTACATCAAGGTTTTTGTCTATTTAGTTTATATGTTTCAAGGGCCATGATTTGGCCTTTAATGTAGCTAAACCTACATAATATTGAGGCATATTATATCAAAATTCTAGCATATCTGCTACATAAAGAGTTGTTACTTTCTAAAGATACACAGCAGAGAGCCTACTTTCTACAGATTCCATCTTTTCACTCCCAAATCTATGACCTTCCTTCTGGTAGAAGGAAAAGGAATTTTGTCCCAAGAGGCATTTTTCCACTTAATGTTAGGAAATGTTTCCCAACAATTAGAGCTGTCCAAAAGTGAAATGGGCCTTCTCAGGAGGTATTGGGTTTCACTTTCATCCAAGGTCTTCAAAGTGAGGCTGGTTGACTTCTTCTCAAGGATGCTCATGAAGGGTGGGAGGGGCTTCTTAGCAAGATGCAGCTGGATTACAAGCCCATGAATTCAGTCCCCGCACTGACATTCTGTAGTTCTGAATCAACTGCATTGGACGATGGACTCTGGGCCTGGAATTGCTTCTGAGCAGCTCAGGGTGTCACCAGAGCCCCACTTTTGAGATCTCTGTTTCCTAGCCTTGTTTCCTAACAGATGTCAGCAGATGCTGTTGAGGCTGCAACAGGAAAAAAGAAGATTAAAGTTTGGACAACAGATGCTGTCTACATGCCTAATGTTCATAAAATTGCCGTTGCTACAACCAGCAGAAAAATGTACTTTTTTGAGGTGTCTCTGGGCCCCATCTTTGAAGATTTCCATCTATTTGGTAGGATTTAACACCCTGAACAGCCTACATATACAATAGCTTATGTTTATTTAATGGTCTAAAGTTCATAGTGCAATAGCCTTGCAAGGTAAATATCAGAGATTTATTTAGGGATATGGATTTTAAAGGGAGAAATAACCTTACAGGTCATTGAGTTCAACTTCATTTTAAAGAAGAAGAAAAATAAGGCCTAGAGAGCTCAGGTAAGTGTTCATATTCACACAGGGAATAAATGGTAGAAACAATATTTAACCTTAGTCCCATTTTAGAAATAAGAAAACTGAGGCTCAAAGAACTTGCATATAACCACATGGCCACTAAGTGAGAGAGCTAGAATACAAACACAAGTTTTCTGGCAAATAATCGTTTGCCACACAATCCAAAGAATGAGTTTATTACAGACAAATTGAAATGAACACCGTTCTCATTAAAGATGGCCTGACAAGTTGTTGGTTTTTATGTGTAAGTCTGATTATCTTTCCACTTTTTTTAGCTATGTACCCTTGAGTAAATCACTTAACCTCTATCTCCTTCAGTTTCCTCATCTGTAAAATGGGAATAATTATAATACCTCCCAGGGTTGTTGTGAGATTAAAATAAGGCAATATTTGTAAAGTACTTTGCAAACTTTAAAGCACTATGATAAATAGTATGTGTTATGTATTTGGACAGCTAGATGGCATAGTGGATAGAGCTCTTGGCCTGGAATCAGGAAGATCTGAGTTCAAATTCAGCCTCAGATACTTACTAGTTGTGTGACCCTGGGCAAGTCACTTAACCATATTTGCCTCAATTTCTTCACCTGTAAAATAAGCTGGAGAAGGAAATGGCAGACCACTCCAGCATCTTTGCCAAGAAAACTTCAAATGGGATCACAAAGAGTCAAACACAACTAAACAACAATAAATTGTTTCTTTGTTTATTTTGAGCATTGATGGGATCCTAATTTAAGTCATCCTCACTACTCCATTATTACAAATATACACCTATATCTTGGTACTGGTACAAAGTTCATTGCTTGCCCTATTCCCCAAGGATCTGTCTGTTGTTCTGTAATTGTCCTGGAATAGACTCTTCCTATTTCCCATTTAAGAGTGCTGAGTGAACCTCTCTGACAATGATGGTTGTAAAGGATCTATCCAGTATCTAGGCAGTAACCACAGAATGAAAATAGGTATAGAGAGGTCACAATCTGCTCCAGTGGAGAGAGGACCTACAACAGTGAGATCATGGATCCACTCAAGTATGGAAGCACCTTCTTCAAAACAGAGCATTTATAGCTTTAACCAACAGAAGATGGTACTGCCCGTTAGTTGAGCCTGTTCAGCATAAGGCCCTGGTAATTCCATTCTCACTTCAATGTCTAAAAAAAATGTAAAGTTCCTCTGGCTTTCAAAGCACTAGTTACCCATATTCTCTTAGCCCCATCTCTTTCACTGGAGGCAGCATTTGTCTAGGAGCAAGATATATATGGATTTATCCAACTAGAAGCTTGTACTTTGTGATGCCCCCAGCCTCCAAGAGACTCTACCTTTTCCCCTTCACTATTGCATTTTAGTAGAGTCAATCACAACAGTAAGGCTTAAAGGAGTCAATTACATAAGCTTGTATTTGTTTATTCATATCACTAATTAATGTTAGCATGTAATAAGCATTCAAGAGTAACTGTGGCTGGGAAATATATTTCCCTACAGTCAACCTGAGGACAGGATTCTCTTAAGGCCAATTCTTTGATTACTATTGCCAAACTTATATCTGAAGTCTTTCTAGTTTATTAGCATATGGCGGGGCTTATACTCCACTGTTGTAGTCATTGAGAAGAATACCATGATGACACATTGGAAGAATACTATACTGAAGAATCACCTACTTTATTAGATGGGGGAAAAGGGATATAGGCTTGATATTATGAGAAAAGATTCAGACTAGGAGGCAAGAAATGAGTTCTAGTCTTGGCTCTGGTGCTAATTCACTCTGTGGCCTTGGGTAAGTCACTTCATCTCTGAGTTTCAGTTTCCCCATCTATAAAAGCAGGGGTTAGCTATGGTGACCATTCTATGACCTTTCTTAGTTAAAGCTATCCAGTTGCCCAATATTGGACTGATAGACTTTTTGTCCAGTGTGATAGCTTCCAGCCTATACTACTTTTTCCCTCCATGGACAGTGTTAGCTATGTAAAGAGGTCATTTTCTTTTTACTTTTAACCTTATTCTATACATGTGTAGGTGTATAATTGCAAATATATGTAATATGTACATGTGTAGGTATGTGTATGTGTATGTGTATATATAGACACTTGTTTCTTTGTTTCTACAGCCCTGAACTACATTCCAACATCAGTATTTTACTGGTATAACACAGAAGTAAGTATGAGAAATATCTGCTATATAAATTGGGTTAGAATGTAACCATGTTACATGATCTTGTATGGTGGTATCCATGTTTAACATCAAAATATTTACTTCAAAATTTATCTTAAGCTTTCAGGGTTATCTTCTGGGGGAAAAAATATTCAGGACTAAAATAGAAAGTCAAGAGTTGACCTGTGCACAGCAGGTTCCTTGAATGTGTAATTAATGAGATCTGGATTAAAATCCCATCTTTCAGGGGCAGCCAGGTGGCGCAGTGGATGGAGCACTGGCCCTGGAGTCAGGAAGACCTGAGTTGAAATCCAGTCTTAGACCAGACATTTGACACTTACAAGCTATGTGACCCTGGGCAAGTCACTTAACCCCAATTGCCTCACCAAAAAAAAAAAATCTTTCATTTGCTCAAAATGGTATACAAATCTATTTTAACAATTATAACCTTAAGGAAATGTGATAATAAAATAACCAGGTTCTTCTTCAGCATAGAAACCAGGACAGTAGTGAAGGTCCCTGCCAATGATCAAGTGGTGAATGAGCAAAGCAGGGAAAGGTCTCAGGTCCTGAGTTTCCCAAATGATGCAGTACTGACCCTCTGAGAAGTTTGACCATAGTAAGAATAACCTTGGGGGACAGCTGCTATCTCCTGGTGGAAGCAGCTGACAGAATGATTTTAATCCAAACATGAATTTTGTTCCTTGAACTCCTGTATTTTCTTTGGGAGTTGCCTACATGAGAATGTTGAAACCAAACTCAGTTTCTGTTCCTGGCTTGGCCTGCCTATCAACCAATAAAGTGTTGGGTTATTGGGTCTGAGCCTAGCACAGGCATTATGCCTAGAGGGCAATTGTTTTTAAATGCATTTAGTTTATTTCTTTTCCCATTGAAAAATGTTTCTCATAGCCTCTGGGAGAATGATAAAACCTATTCTTCCAATTTCTTTCTTTGCCTCTCCAAGAAGTACCTGTGAGTCATCCTTCCCTTTAATTGCTACTCCCTTCTTTCTTCTCCTTTTACAAGAATATTCATCAAGATTATGATGATTCAGCTTCTCCAGAAATAAGTTCACTCATTGGTTTCTAGACAAAGATCCCACATTTAGAGTATTAATAATCAAATTGCTTTGATTTATAAAGGACCTAAAAAGTGGAAGAATCTTAGGACCATCTGATCCTGCAAAATTCTGCTCTAGTGCCTCATATGGTGTGGAGGTGATGCTAGGGTCTCATAAGCTATGTCAGTGGCAGGGTCTGGCAGGTTCTACCATGCTGGAAAGCTTTGAGAACAATCCCAGGAACATACCAGATCTATTAACTAAGTTGGCCAGGCTCATTACCAGTAGTATGGTGACATGGAGATGAATGATTAGGGCCATAGCAGCCCCTAAAACAAAGAAGAATACAAAGTTGACCTTAGTTCTGTATGCCCTCCTTTCTGCTGTGACAATGTAAAAGAGGGGAGCCAGGCAGAGACTTCTAACTATGTGGACTGAAGAACTCACAAAATATAGAGAACAAGAATAAATCAAAACCACATGGGAATAAAATGAGGCATATTTCATATTCCTTATGTCCTGTCTACTGATGGAATTGTCACAGAAGCTACATCTTTTTTTTTTTACTTTCATCAGCATAAGGAGCTTCCAGTGAAGAACTTCCTCTATCAATGCAGACCAGTACCTTCTTTGAAACTTACAGTCTAAGAGGGGGCAAGTAGGTGGTAGCTAGGTGGCACAGTGGATAGAGCACTGGCCCTGGAGTCAGGAAGACCTGAGTTCAAATGTGAACTCAGACACATAACACTCACTAGCTCTGTGACTCTGGGCAAGTCACTTAACCCCAATTGCCCCATACACACACACAAAAAGAAAGAAACTTACAGTTTTAGAAAATTGCCTGAGGGGGCACTGAAAGGTTTAAGACATTTTGGCCCAAGGCAATTTAGCTAGTACGTATCAGAATAGGGACTTGAACCCACGTCTTTCTGACCCTGGGGTCAACTCTCCACTGTGCCATGCTAGTCAACCCCAATATTCTTGTTCAATTAGAGAAAGCAATCATTTTATCCTCCTGCCAAATATTAAACCTCTAAGAACAATAGTAGGATGGACTTTTCCTAGGACAATTTCCATCAGAACCTCAATGATATCAAATAAAAGATGAGAACAAGAATTAATAATATTACTAATAGTAATAATACTTTATACTTATATGATACTTTAAAGTTCACAAAATTCTTAATATTATTTGATTCTCACAAAAATGCTATGAGGTGAGTGGTATTATTATCTGTATTTTGTAGGTGAGCCATTGGAGGCCAAGAGAGGTCAAGTTACTTGCCTGGAGTCATGCACTAATAAATCTCTGATGTAGGACTTGATTCTATGTCTTTCTGATTCCAACTACAGCACTTTATTCACTATACCATGCTACCACTGAAGTGACTTGCCCGAGGTCACATAAATAACACATCCAGTATTTGAAGCTAGGTTCTTTTATTCCAAATCTAGAGTAATTTCTGCTCCTTATTACCTCTGTCACTTTTGGTAAGTTACTTAAACTTTCAGGTCCTCAGTTTCCTCATCTACAGGATAAGAAGATTGGACC
This sequence comes from Phascolarctos cinereus, assembly GCF_003287225.1. Taxonomy (NCBI): domain Eukaryota; kingdom Metazoa; phylum Chordata; class Mammalia; order Diprotodontia; family Phascolarctidae; genus Phascolarctos; species Phascolarctos cinereus. The sequence continues at coordinate 278,270,027 of NW_027555958.1, read as the reverse complement.
AGATGACCTATGAGGTCCCTTCTAGCTCTAAATTATGATTCTATAAATTGACTTACCCATAATCACACAGCTAAGTGTCATAAGCAGAATTTGAATCCAGGTCTTCCTGATTCCGGGTCTAACACTATAATGATACCTCTCAGATGCATGTACTCTTTAACAGTATGGATTAAATGGACCAGACATTCTGTCTGCCCATGATGACGGCTGTCCTTTCCTATCTGGCCTTTCCAAGTATTCAGAAAAGCCTGCAGCCATCAGATTCATACTGTCTGCATTTAGAAGAAATTGTTTCTGAATACAACTGAATTCAAATACCATAGTAAGTTTAGGAGTCTCTTTGGGGGACATCTCCAAGAGGAAGATAAGCTAACTGTCTGGAAGTTTATATACAACGCTGCCCCAGAGTCAGAGAGGTGACCTATTACTCCTCCAAGTTCTATGATCTGATCCCATGGTTTCTAACACTGGTCTCTTTTCTCTTCCCTCATAGTCTGAAGAGAGCTGTTCTGTACTACTATGGGGCGATGACCACGGAGGAGTGAGTGTACTTAAGTTCCTCCACCCCGACAAAAGCTTATATGAAAAATCCTTATTTGAGCAGTCTGGGTTCTCTGGAATCTACTTGCAGGTGGGGGAAGTATAATTGCATGTGTCACAGAAATAATAATAAGCCTGGATTAAAATGTGCAAGGTCAGAGCATGGGATGAAGGGAAAAGAAGAGGGAACACAACCAGCACTGGGGGAGACTTTGAAAGGAGATTGAGGAAGACAAGGCCTTTATTTTGAGTGATATTGGAATCACTAAAGTTAAATCCCCTTATAAACACAACAATGAGAAATTGCCCAATATAAAACTCTACAGGAAATAGCATTAACTAGACCTTGAAATCTAGTGTAGAACAGCTGGCTCGTAATTTTCAAATGTGCATTTGAGAGGAAGCTGCAAAACTGACTGTGTCCACAACTGGTCCATAGAGACTGCATTTAATACTCTCTGCCGAGAAGACTGGTTTAAGACAACAGCATGAATTTCTTCCAGCCATCTTAACACACAAAAGGCTGCATGGAGGTCTAATTAACAGTGGGTGAATAATAATATGGGGAAACAACACTAACTCATCATGATCATCACGGTGCTCTGCACACATTAAACACTTAATGTTTGTCATATTAAATTGTTACATTAACTGAGTCAAACTCAACTCACATTTCTATAATTCTCAAAAGGTTTGCAAACTGTTTCCCTCAGAGCAACCATGTAGCAGTACAAATGATTGATGTAGACAGTTCCCAATGCAGAAAGTCTCTTCACCACTGCAAGTCAGCAGTCTATAAAGTAGTATCATAAAAGTCTTGCTTGAGGCACTGAAATGTTAAGTGATTTGCACATGGTCTCACAGCTTAAGTGTCCCTGACTCCCAAACCAATAATCGTCTATCTAATACATCACACTGCTTCTCCATATAAGCATTATAATCTTCATTTATGGATGAGGAAATAGAGACTCAAAAGAAATTACTTGCTTAGTCACATAAGTAATCAATGCTAGGCTGTGACTTACACTGAGTTTCTCCTTTCCATGAAGGCTCAATAACCCACAAAAAGCACTTTTCTTACAGCAACACTCTGTGATGAGTAGTGCAAAAATTATCCTCATATCACTTATCTGAGGACCAGATAAGTGAAGTGACTTACCTTTGATGACACCATATAATTTCAGAGCTTGGTCTCCTGACTAAATTTAGTACTTATCTCATTATAACACACTGCTGCTCCAATTTGTAGCTCAACAAGTTTAATCCAAATGAATTCTCTTTTTTGATATTAGGAAAGTATACCATTGTGATCTATTTTGTGTTAGTATGGCACTGCTTGTCACCTTCAGCTTGGCATAAACCTCAGAATATTCCTGCTGGATCATATATCATTCTAACCTTGAAAACAATCATTTGTTCAGTCAAGTCAAGCCAAGTCATGTCAAGAAGTATTTATTGAGTTTACTATGTGAGGGGGCAGCTAGGTGGTGCAGTGGATAGATCACTGGCCCTGGAGTCAGAAGGACATGAGTTCAAATCCAGCCTCAGACACTTGATACTCACCCAGCTGTGTGACCCTGGGCAAGACCCTGATTGCCTTGCCAAAAATTTTTTTCAAAAATGAAGTTAAAAAAAAGAATTTACTATGTTCCAGTTGCTGTGCTAAACACAGGGATACAAAGAGAGGCAAAAATAGTCATTTCCCTCAAAGGGCTTACAATCTAACAGAGGAGACAGCGTGTAAAAACAGATAGGTACAAACAAGATGCATAGAGGATAAACTGGAGGTACTCTACAGAGGGAAGTCACTAGCATGAAGGGGAATGGGGCCAGAGCAATTACATGGCCATATCTTCAGAAAAGGTAGTGAAAGGGTTATTTGCTTTCTTCCTGAAGTGGGCATATATTATTTGGGAAATCAGAGAAACTGTTTTTAAAAATTTATTAAAGAAGTCTGATATGTACCTCAAAGTAGGAACAAAAAAGTTATGATATTGTGCACATTGAAGTTAATTTAAATATAAAGTTACTTTTTAAAAATATTTAATTTATGTGTGTGTACCTGTTTTTAATTTGTAAGATTGGCTTTGAATATTCACAGTGCAAAATGCATCAAGTTCTAAGTGTTACTCTGATAGAAACCTTAATGCAGTTTTAGCTTTTAGATGCCATATTAGGAGGACTAGATTTATACTCTGTATCTATTGCTATTTCCCACTAGGATATTGGAAATCACTGTCAATTTTTAAGTTATAATTATATCCGTCACATACACCAAGACTCCATTTCCCAAATCCAATATGTCCCGGAAGACCTCTGCATTACATCCTCAGGAAACTCTCAAGCCTCATTGGTAATCATAGACATGGACCAAAAGAGAAAAGCATATACGTGGAAGATAAAGAGGGTGAGAGCCTTTTTTTTTTATCTTCTTTTCCAGGGCAACCTCAAAGTGCCCACCTTAGACTCTGCTGTTCCAGCTTTTTCTCATCTTTGCAAACTAGTTTTTCTGTTGCTTACTCTCCAGGGAATAAAATGCTTCGATTTTTCCAAGTCTCTGAATCTCTTGTTCAGTGGTGGGGTTGACTGTTGTGTCCGGGTGTGGAATCGATTTGTCCCAAGCCTCCCAACAGCTATGCTCCGGGGACATTCCTTTCCCATCCTGGGACTGGCCATCCAAGAACAAAGTGGACAGATATTCAGCTATTCCAGGGATACAGTGAGTTGGCTTTGTATTTGGTTGCCTCTACCCCCAAAGCTAAATAATGATCAAGAGTGAATAGGGTGAGAGGAGAGTAAAAGAGATTCAGCCAAGTACTTATTCTTGCGAGGACAAATTTACCCCACCCCACCAAAAACCTAGAGGCTGATGGTTGCTAGGACATAGTTAATAGAACGTAGAATGTTAGAGCAAGGGACATTAGAGATCATCTAAATCCCTCATTTTCTAGAGGAAGAAACATAATCAGAGAGATGGAATTAGAACCCAAGTCTACTGACTTGCCAGTCCAATTTTATTTCTACCATGCTATTTGGGTAAGAATTAGAGAGGCTTTAGAAGAAACGAGAAGCCAAAAGTACAAGGTCCATAGCTCACACCAAACACTGATTAACCCTCACAATATGTATCTGGTTAACTTGGATGGCTTAAATATAGTACAAATGGTGATCATAGCTTTAATTTCTGTTTGTACTGCTTGAGGTCCTTCCATTCTGTAGCCTACTTCCTCCCACCCCTATCAACAATTATAAAATACTGGTCATAAGGGGAAACATATAGTGGAAGTGAATTCATTCAAATCAAAATGAATCTGCTATTGACTGTGGTTTCGGTGGCAATTTCTTTACATAGTAAACTATATGGCACTACAACTAAAGAGTCAGACTCAGAGTCAGAAAGACCCAGGCTCAAGTTCTGCCTTTGACACATACTAACTATTTAATGCTAGACAAATTATTTAAACTCTCAAAGCACCAGTGAACTCACTAAGGCTATAAATTGCAGAAAGGTTGACAGTTTGCATTAGTAAAGGGAGTTTCCTCACCAAGAGCTCCCCAGATCAGTGAAATTATAGATAATAAGTAACTAACATTTGCCTTGCACTTCAAGGTTTGTATAGTGCTTTATATGCATTATCTCATTTGATCCTGGAAAAGAACCCTAAAAGCAAACATTGTTGTTGTTGTTATTGTTGTTATTTTATAAGTGAGAAAACAGTTTAGAGAGGTTTATTGAATTGACCAGTCATACAGTAAGAGTCCGGGGAATAAAGTGGAATACTGGGTATAAGTGATACTAAGAAAAGATAGTGAAAAGTGTCAAGAAATATTGGATTGTCCATTTTGTAGTTCAAAAAATATATATTAAAACTGGTATTGTGAGTGCGTCAGTTGCTTTAAGTATGTTATTTCCACTGAAGTTTGATTTCAAGATGACTGTAAGTCTCTTCACTTATATACAGCCAGAGCGGCCTTCTTGATAGCTTTATGTTTTCCTGGAGGAGGCCAATATATTTATAAGCAGCATTGTTGTCCATTTGTCAGTTTGTTGAATTTGGCCTCTGAATAAAAGCTTAAAGTCTTCAATATCAATTTTTCATTGGAATTCTTTATGTATGAAGAATTTTATATACTTCAAGTCCAAACTATACTTTTATATCATTGGGAAAATATTGAACAAATTGAAGGAACTTTAATGTGTTTTAGGTAAAACTAAAGAACTTGATATCAATCATGTATGTCAAATGATTAATAGGATTTTTGTTTAACTCTGATTAGAAAGCAACACTCACCTCTATTTAGAAGAGATTATAATGGATTTTAGCTGTCTCCCTGAATGATATTGTTTTATAACAATTGTTTTTGACATTATCATATTGATGGCAAGCTTTAAATAGAGAACAACAGTTTTCTACGTAGGCATCAAATGTTCTACTATACTCACTATGCTTGTGTATATTTTATATATTTTCAGCACATGAACAAGTCATCACTGCACAACTGAGTCAAATGCTTTGCCATAATCAACAAAGATAGTGTAAATATTATAATACTTTGGGGTACTTTATTCAGTAATTTCCAAATCACTAATGAATTGTATCCCTAAGGCTCAATCAATATGTGGTTTTCTTGTGTTTATAGATTTTTTTTAGTGATGATACACTATGAATGTTTTGTATTAAGTACATAAACATGTATTTGGCTTACACGTAAAGGGGTCATGAGAGTTCTTGGTTTTTTTGGTAGTGGATATGTGATATCTTCTGTTAGGAAAGGTTGTAAGAGACATATGTCAGAGAGGAACCTGTCAAAATACTTTTTGAGTAATTCATGAGCCACTGTGAAAATTTTGAACCAATAATTATGGATCTTATCCAAACCCTTGGCATTCCAATTTTGCAAAGAAGCTAGAGTTTCCTTTAGCTCTAATGACAGTACTGGTATGTTGTTCATTATGTTAGAGGCACATGTACCGAGTTTGGTACTGGCAAGGAAAAAGACAACCTTGTTAATAAATATTAGGGGAAAGGAGAGGGCTGGGGGATGATGTCAAGGGGGTTTTAGTAAAGACATAGAGAGAAGAGAGACCTCACATGAATATGGCTTCAATTTTCTCAGCAAAGTTAGAAGTGAGATGTTCAGCTGAGAAAGAGGGGTAGAAAATGTGTGAAGGCTTGAAGAGAGGAAAACACATAAGAGATTGCCTTACAACAGTGAAGACCCAGTTGAAGTTGAATAATATGAATATATAGTGTACACAGTTCAGCATTGTTTTGTGACATGCTCCAGCTCCATTCAGCAGCATGTAAATAGGAGCAGGGGAACTAGGTGGTGGGAGTAACCTATGGGTGGGTTTTGGCAAGGGATAAACATCAATAGAACAGACAGATTCCAGAACTGGTGACAGTCTAGAGTTGAATTGTTAACTGCAGGATTGAGATTGGGAAAAGGGGGAAAATGAAGTCAAAGAAAGGATAATGGCCTGAGAAAGTACTGACTGAGAGATTAAGGGATGGGAAATTGTCATGAAGGCAAAGTATAGATTCAGGAGGAATGAAATTTGGAGAGAAATAGAATAACAGGCAGCTCTGATCATATAGCATAGTGCCAGTTTTGTTTACAGAAATGTAACATGAGGTTATTTTTTTTTATTAATGAAAATCCACCTTTTCTCCCTCCCATTAACCCCCCACTGATTGAAAAAAGGAGGGAACAAATAGGTATAGTTAAGTAAAACAAATTTCTACATTGTCTGTGACCAAAAAAAAGTGTCTCAATCTGTACTCTAAATCTATTATTTCTCTGTCAGAAAATGGGTAGTATGTTTCATCATAACTCCTCAGGAAATATGATTGATTATTGCATTGATTAGAGTGTTTAAGTCTTTCAGAGTTGTTTGTCTTTTGATATTGTTCTTAATTGTTATATGTAATATTATTTTAGAAATTGTTCTCCTGGTTCTACTTACTTCACTCTGCAATTCATAGAAGTCTTACCAGGTTTCAGAAAAACCATTCCCTTCATCATTTCTTATAGCAAAATAGTATTCCATTGCATTTATATATCATAATATGTTCATCTATTTCCCAAATTCATGAGTAACCACTTAGTTTCCAGTTATTTGCCATAGTAAAAGGAGCTGCTATAAATATTTTGTGCATATGAGTTATTTTCTTCCTTCTTTTATCTCTTTGAAGTAGAAATCTAGTACTGCTATCACTGGGACAAAGAGTGTGTATAATTTAATAACTTTGGGGCCATAGTTTCAAATTGTTTTTCAAAATGGCTGGACCAGTTCACAGCTCCACAGCCCCTTTATTATTTATCATTTTCACTTTTTATCAACTTTGCCAATCTGATGATGTAAAGAAGAACATCAGAGTTGTTTTGATCTACATTTCTCCAATTATTCATGTGTCAGAGCATTTTTTTTTCATATAGCTATTGGTAGTTTGGATTTCTTTCCTTGAAAATTATCCATTCATATCCTTTGATCATTTTATCAAGTAAGGGATGGTTCTTATTTTTATAAATTTAAGTCTATTCCATATACATATATGTACATGGGGATATATATGTATATATATATATATATGTATATATATATGTATATATATATATATATATATATATATATATATATATATATATATATATATATGAGGTATTTATCAGAGAAACTTAGTGAAAAGATTTTTTTCCAGTTACCTACTTCTTTTCTAATTTTAGCTGTACTGGTTTTGTTTGTGCAAAAACTTTTGAAATTGTATCATTAAAATTGTCCATTTTACCTTCTGTGATCTTCTTTATGCATTATTGTCATAAGCTTTTCCCCTACCCATAGATTGGAAAGTTAATTTCTTCTATGTAGAACTGAGGAGCAGGAACAACTGGGGTTAGGAACCATAAAGGTAGGCAGCCAAGTGAAACAAGAGAAAGGTTGTGGGTGGAACAAAGTAAGAGTAGGATTAAAGGTCATGGAAGAGAGAGGAGGAGAGGAGAAAAAAAAAACCATGGAAGAAAGTCTAAGCCCCATTTGTGTCTAAGTCCCTGATCTTATGTCAATATGACTTCTAGCCTAGCTTCCAACAAGATCAGTACAGCTATAAACAGTGAATGATATGAACAGAGGTAAATCAGAGTATCCATTCACCTGTTTCTGCCCCTACCACAGACAACCTGCCTTGCCCCATATTAGAGTGTGGCCAGTTTGCCTGGTTCATTTTCACAGAGTCATAAGATTTAGAAGTAGAAGATATCTTGGTGAATCAATTAGCACAGCCCTTTTATTTCAGAAAGGAGGAAAATGAGGCTGATAAAATTGCAACTTTTGCCCAGCTTCACTCAAGTAATAAGTAGCAGAGTTGATATCAGAACAAAAGTTCTCTAAATCCAGTGCCTTTTCCACCATTCCTTGACCCATAGATTTATCTTGTTTTTTGAGTTCACATTTTGTTCTTTGGAACAGATCATAGCATGTATGCTACATTTGACATTCAATTGCTGCTTGTATTCCTCAAGTTAAAGTGCTTTGAGATCGTTAGATAATAGGAACTAGTAGATGAGACAAATGCAAAAATGTCAGAAATAAGTAAACAGAGTTACTGAAAGTAGAGTCTTACATTGATAACTTCTTTCCTTTTTTTCCTTACCATGGGCATATAATGGGTAAAATCACTTAACAACAGAAGCAGGTTTCCTCAAGGGAATAATTTCTACTTTCTGTTTTTCTCAGGTGCTGAAGATCTGGGACATGAGTTACCACACTTGTCTCTATACCGTGGCATTGAAGTTCCCTCACTCCCAGCCTGAGCATGTGTTGAAACAAGGAAGCTTCCCCTTTCTATTTCTCCAAAAGCCTTTGCCCCTGATCCTCATCTCCCATATCGACTACATTGGCATGCTGAGAGTACCCATATCTACACATTCAGAGATAAACCTTACAGCACCCCACAAGGCTCCACTGTGTGGAACTGTGTACAATGCCTTCTTTCATCAGGTCAGACATACTCTAAAGGAACCACTAAGGACTTCAGATCTGTGGGGCCGGGCCCAACAGAAGGTGTGGAAGGACAAATGTGGCTTTGTCTTACTTGATGGCCTTTAGTAGAAATGAGTAGTAAGCATTGGGTGAAAGACAAAGTAATAGAGTCTACTGCCACTTTGAGGAAACCTAAACACAGCTCACTTTACACAGGTATGGGGACCTATTCAGGGCAATACAGAGCCACCCCCAAAAAAGAATATTTAATTTAACAAATATTTATGAAGTATTATATATTTATTAAGTATCTACTATTTTGAGTAGCACTATTTATTAAGTACCTACTTCCACATGGAAGAAATGTTAATAGGTGCTAGGAACACATACAACAAAACAATCAATGCCTTCAACAAACATTTTCTAGTTTAGGGGTGGGAGGGAAAGAAATAAAATATATACAAATGTACACAAGTGAAGTATTAATTCAATGCCAGGAAATGAAAGAACAAAAGAAAGATTGCATGGAGTGCTCTGATAGTGTGATATTGATATGGAGGGGGGTCTTTAAAGAAGGATTCCAGGTATCTATGTTTGCTCCAGTGCTATTTAATGTATTTATCAAGGACTTAGATAAAGGCATAGGTAGCATGCTCACTAATTTGAAGAGGGATAGATAACATATTAATTGATAGAGTCAGAATCAGTATACAAAATTATCTTGGCAGGATAGAGTATTGAACTAAATCTAATAAGATGAAATCCATTAGGGATAAATGTAATCTTCCACTTGGTGCAAATAATAATCTTCATAAGTATAAGATGAAGGAATGCATGATTAGATAGTGATTTTTCTGAGGTTTTAATGGATTGTAAACTCAATATGTAAGTTGCATGATGTGGCAGCCATAAAACCTAATATAATTTGCATTAAAAGGAGGAATAGAAAGGTAATGTTCCCACTGGACTCTGCCATCATCCGATCTCATCTAGAAGATGGTGGTCAGTTTTGGACAACATCATTTAGGAAGGAAATTGAAAAGCTGAAGAATGTACAGAAGAAGGCAACTAAGATGGTGAAGGGACCTGAATCCATGACATATGAAAATTGGTTAAAGAAACTGGCCATTTTCAGCCAGGAGAAAAGAAGATTCAGGGAAGATATGATAACAGTCTTCAAGAATTTGAAGGATTGTCATGAGGAGGAGCAATTAGACTTCTGTCTGACCCCAGAGAACTCAGAGAAAAGATGGAAATTACAAAGAAGCCAATTTTAGCTTGATGTCAGAAAACAAACGAAAAATCTTCCTAACAATTAGTGCTATCTAAAAGCAGAATGGGCTGCCTCAAGAGTTAAAAAGAGGTCTTCCTTGAAGATCTTCAAGCAGAAGTTGGGCAAAACACTTGTTGGGCACCTTATAGTGAGACACATAACTAGTACTTGTCAAAGATGCACTGGAACCCAGATTATCTTGATGTCTAAGTCATCCATGCCATGCTTTCCTTACCACATTTCTGTTAAGGAGGTAGTTTAAGGAGTAATAATCCCATTTTTCAGATGAGGAAACTGAGGATGAGGTTAAGGATATAAGAGCACATAGCTAGTTAAAAAAAATAAAAAATAAGGGCCAGGATCTGATTCCATATTTGTTTGTTTTTTCCTGCCTCTATATCCTTAGTTAGTGGCAAATCTCCATCTCTTGAGAATAGATTTTATTTTTGGAAACAGATCAAAGTCATTTAGTTCTATGCTTGATTAAATGAATGATCAAGGTGAGTAATACTATTTTTGTTGGATTTTTTGTTAAACTTTGAAATAGATGCTTCATTATAAAGTAATGACACAGATATTTATATAGTGCTAGCATGGGTAGTTTGGGCAGCTAGGTGGCACAGTGGACAGAATGTTGGCCTGGAGTCAGGAAAACTCATCTTCTTGAGTTCAAATCTGGCTTCAGATACTTATTAGCTATGTGACCCTGGGCAAGTCATTTAACACTCTTTGCCTCAATTTCCTCATCTGTAAAATGAGCTGGAGAAGGAAATGGCAAACTACTCCAGAATGTCTTCCAAGAAAACCCCAAAATGGGGTCATGAAGAGTCAGACACAACTGAAAATGACAACAACAACAGTGTGAGCCAGTAAAGGCAGAGCCATAGAAAAAACACTGTACCTGGAATCAAAAGAGACCTGGGTTAATCCCAGTTCTGACAACTGCTATCCAGTGATTCTGGGCAGGTAATGGCTACCTCTGAGTCTTGGTTTCTCTGATGAAGTTATTTTGAGTAAGGTTTTCTGTAAATATTTGGTGGCAGTGGGTAAATGTGAGCTATCACTATTACAATATGTAATTTGGGAAAGCAGAACAGGAATGATCACATCTGGGACACTACTTTGAATGAAGAATTTGCCACCACAGGATCTTTGGAAAAAAGAATAACAGTCTCTTGAGGTAACTACTTAGATGATGACAATAATCATTTGCATAAATTCTGGAGATGTTTTTTGAGGAAGAGAAGAAAGGAGAGGAAGGAGTCTAGATCTGTGACTTTATCACTACAGGGAACTCCTAATGTAGAAACTACAGCCACAGAAATAACTATTCACAGCCTTAGAGGATTGCCTGGAAGGCATTAAAAGGTTGTGATTCACCCATATCTGCACAGGTAATAGGATGGAGATAGAATGTGAATCCACGTCTTTCTGACTGCAGGCTAGTACTTAATCAGTGATGTCTCAAGTTCTGATAGGTTTATTTCAAAAAATAATTGATCTCATTACTTTATAGTCACATCTCATGTTCCTATGAAGGAAGATGATGCAATAATGCAGCTGTTATAGATGGCTTCTCCTCCCTTCTGTTGCCAGTGCACAGAGGAACAAGTCAGTCAGGTTCTTGGATTTTTCCTACCCTTCACTGCCATCAATACTTTTGTGTTTTTCATCTGCTATGTACAAAGCAACTGGCCCCATTTCAGAAAAATGGAGGAGCTCAGGCAAGTGACATTTGCAACTTGCTCTAATGACCAAAGTTTTCAGCCAGGCAACTCAGACTGCCAATGGGATGGAAGGGAGCCATCGATAAATCATTGCCTTTTTTTTTTCTGGGCCTCTGCTCCTCTTCATGCTAAATAGAGAAGATTATGATAGATCTATAGTATAGCCAATGTAAAAAAAAAAAAGGCTCTTGCTTATCCTTCCCCAGTCCAAGATTTCACCTCCCTCTTCACTCAAGCCCTGTCTTTTGATTAGAGGAGGAAAGAATAGACAAGGGCTGGCTGCCAAGAAATGCTGAGAAACATTGGAAAGCCCAAGGTTTTTTTTAATCACTTTGCCTAAGCAGAACCTGGTAAGTTGCTCAAGTGATGACGGCTTCCTCAGCTGAACTCCAGAGCACCTAGGGATGGAAACGAACCATCACTTCTGCTCTCAGAAGAGCTCAGAAAGAGCGAGGCTGACCAAGAAAGAGAATACAGTATAGGCTTTCCAAATTAAAAGGGAATCTCCATTTTGGCAGCATAACTCAATTCCCTGACAATTCCTCTCTGAGTTGGACTAGAGAGATCAGCTTTGCTTCTTTTCTACAGTATATGCCTGTGAACCAGTCTTTAGCTTCCTAATGTTTTCCAACCAGATGCCAAACTCTCCTCCTCTGTAATATTTTGACCTTTAGTCTGGCTTGCTGAAGTTTCTCCAAATATATTATCTATCTTCTTCCTTTTGGGCAATGTGGTATAGTTACCAAGGCACTTAGACTCGGGAATCCTAAGCTGTGTGACTTTCAGCAAATAGTTTAACTTCTCTGAGACCTTCTATTTTAACAAATATTTCTCTGGCCTCAATATCTCAGAGTCAGGTCAATCACACTACCCCTTTGGGGATCTAGGAGTACTCCTGAAGGTTGTTTCTTCTCTAATGGGCTCAAGATCCCATTCCAAGTGTATTCCTCCTCACTGTTAGCTAACAAAAAAATAGCACCTCAGTTCCCTTTAACTAATTGACATTAATTAGAATTTACAAGGGGATATTTATTTTGGGAATATTGAAGAAGTAAGCATGAAAGTACAAATATTTCTCCCAACACTTCAAGGTTACACTCTCCCCTATAATTCCTTGGTCTCTGGGGAAGCAACGCAGACTTAACACAGTTTCTCTTTATTGTTGGGTTCACCAAGTTAAAGTCATGTGCTGCATTGATGCAAGGTGATTGACTCCTCATCAAGTCTAGTCAACAAGCATTTATTAAACACTTACTCTGTGCCAATCACTGTGCTAATCGTCTCAGCTTACCAATGGGCTAGGCTGGATTTGAAAAGTCATTCCTTGCTCCTCAGGGTATCAGTGCTAGGTTGGTCACAAAGCCCAGCAGGAACTTGACTCCTGGACTCTCCTAAAGTTTAGGATGGCTCCTAAGCTTTCAAAACTCACAAGATGCTAGGCTTTGATCTGAAACAAAACAAAACAAAATATGTTGAGGCTAAGAGCTAAGCTTGTATTCATGTGGCCACATGATAGCCTTAGAGGGAGAAATGCAAAGGTCCCTCTCCTTACAGCACTGTCAAAAAGTAACACCAGATACTAGGAAGAAGCAGCATCGAGAAAAGAGGCCACAATTCTACTTAACCAGTGTCTTTTGAATGTGCCCCCAGTCAATCAAAAGGGTTCCTCTTCAATGCGTGGTTAACAGACTGGAATCAGTTCCATGATGTCTACACATGCTCCAAAATCTCTCCAAGGCACTTCTATTATACATCTTTGCAAGTATTCTGGAAGCTTCTTCCATGTGGGAAATTACTGTAAAGTACTGAGATGATGTTTAGTGTAATTGAAAAGGCCAGGATTTAGATTTGAAGATTTAATTACAAATTCTAATACTGCTATTCACTGACTGTGTAATCTGGACAGGTCACTTTACCTCTGAGAGCCTCAGTTTCCTCATCTGGAAAAATAGATTGGACTAAGTGATCCTATGAAACAGAAGACATTATTTGGCTTAATACAGTTTGTATATGGCACACAGTGCTGCACTGATGCCAGATGACTGAGTCCTCATCATTGAAGAGTAGCTCTGTGGACAGAGCACTGAGACTGGAGTCAGGAAGACCTGAGTTCAAATCTGGTCTCAGACACTAATTGTGGGACCCTGGGCAAGTCATTTAACCTCTGGTTGCCTTAATTCACCAAAGGAAATGGCAAACCACTCCAATATCTTTGCCAAGAAAACTCCATGGGCAGCATTGACATGCTATGATTCACTGGGTCATGAAGTGTTGGACGTGACTGAAACTGCTGAACAACAACATATGGCCTAGCAGATGCCAAAGGCATAGATAGTATCCCATGTAGGGCTCTGTGAACACTCTTTAGTTGGCTGCAATCTTTAAGAAGTACTAATGCCTATCATTTGCAAGAAACAGGTTTCATAGGAATTAGTGCTTTAAGGAAATTTAGAGTTCATCTTGTCTGATATCCATATTTTGCAGATAGGGAAATTGGGGTCCAGAGAAAGAAAGGAATATCAAATAGGTAAAGAATAAACCAACACCAAATCCTTCTTTCCACAACCTTCGGCATTTTCAGTGGAATTTTTCCTTTGGTTCTCATTTCTGCTGGACTCCAAGGTGATAATCCTTTCCTCCATGGCATTTACACCCTGTGAAAAACTGCTATTCAAGGGAAGTGATAACAAGCAAGAAATTATGAGTATAAGGAAAGAATGATGGTATTCCTCCCACTCCCTCCCTGCACCCTTGCTCATGTGATGTAATCACAAGATTTAGTCACAAATCATAAGGTTTTAATATGGCAACAAGGCATTAAACTAACTGTAGAATTACAACTATACTAGGAAATCCTTTGATGCAGTATGGACCCCATTCTTTGACGGTATTAAGTGGAGTGATTTCTTTAGATAAGAAAAATTAGACATGCCTTTGCATGGCTTTAACTAGCTAAATCCTGGAGCTCCAAACCAAGAGTGTTTTGTAGAGAAGATTTTTATATAGGAGCAGGGGAGAATTTCTCTTTTCTTCCCTCACTTTAACAGTCATGATGTCTAGCATCAAGTTAGGGAAACACTCCATCCAGCAGTTCAAGTGTTTGTCAGTTTGAAGGATTCAAGGCAGAGTTGAGGGATCATGGGTATGTATACTCATACACATGACTACAAAAAAGTAATCTTTTGATGTCAGAAGCATCTTCAAAGAATGGGGCACCTGACATCAGAAGGTTGAACTATGGAAAGGAGCAAACCAAGGGAACTTAGCCAAACAACCCATCCTGTAGAATTAATGCACATAAGGTGGCCAGTATGAGTATTCTATGAAAAGAGAATGAATTCCCAGACCCCAAAGTACCAAAAGTTTATAGCATTTAGAACACATCTATCATTTATATGCATCTTGCTACCACTAAGCTTGTGCCTACTCTTATCATGGGTACTGTATATATTTTGGAGAGTGTGTCTTGGGTAACTGAGGAGGATAATGTTTTGCAACTACCATTTTTACTATCCTAACTTTGCTAAGAGCTAATAATGCCTACTAGCTTATGTTAATGAGAAGTACATTGGTGGGGGCTCATGAGCTATAGTTTTAGTAGGGTGGACCAACAGGATACACCCTAGAATTCGAGGCGCCAGCCACTTTTGGAAGACTCGTCCTGTGTGAGTACAAGTAATAGGGTAGTCCAGAGTAGGTACTGCATAGGTAAAGAATGAGTTAGATTTGGAGTCTACAAGTTCCAAGTGTCTTGAAGTTAAGCTTCACCTAAATTTGGCTTCCTGCTCATTGTTTAGGAAACTGAACAATGTAATTTTTAAAATGAAAGGGATGGGAGCTCATATAAGCATATATACATATCTTTTTCCCACCTTCAGTTTAATTCTCTAAAACAATGTGTTGCCTATTATGTCCAAGACACTATGGTGGATTCTAAGAATATAATGAGAAAAATGAAACAACCTCTGGCCTCAAGTAGCTTATATTCTCCTATGGGGACTTAACATGCACATATAAATAAATAAAAGTATATATGAGAGAGAGAGAGAGCAACTAGGGAAATCAAAAATATAATTTTGAAGGTTGTGGCACCTGAGCTGTTTGAAGGAGAGTTGTATGAAATTTAGCACCTATATGGACAATGCCTTCCACCTAAATCTCTCAGAAATTTTGTCCCCTAAAGGGTGAATATCCTGGGTTCAAGGTACTCTGTAGGTCCACATTCCTAAAACTATAGCTCTTGAGCCCCTACCAATATACTATTCTTTAGTAGTCAGTCAGGTGATACAATTAGCTCAAAACAAATATATTTACTGAAATGTCATAGTAAAAGACAAAACATTCCCACCTACCCCCAATAACCTATGACTCACTCTTTTTTAAATACACTTAGTACTAACTGGTATAGATAGTAAACAAAAGAGAGTTCATAACTACAGAGGTACCGCAGAACAGGTATGGTGATGGCATATAGAGGCAGCTAGGTAGAACAGTGGATAGGGCACTGGAACTGCAGTCAGAAAGACCTTAGTTCAAATCCTCACTCAGATACCTGTTATCTGTGTGACCCTTGGTAAGTCACTCAACCTCTTTTAGCCTCAGTTTCCTTATCTACAAAATAGGTATAATAATAACCTACTTCCCGAGGTTGTTGTAAGAATAAGATGAAGTATTCGTAAAGCACTTTGCAAACCTTTAAGCACATAACAAATGCTAACTCTAATTGTTATTGTTATTATTATTGCTATGTGTGCAAGGAGAAGCCACTTCCATACCTAACAGTGGCTACTTTTTATTGAGCATTCAATATCTTCTAGGTGAGTCTCTTCACCTGACCTTCATTTTATAAAGTCCTTCTTATAGGTTTCTGGGGCTTTTAACTCTTCACTGGACATGACATTTCTGCTACTTAGCCATAGTCTCCATTGTCTCTAGCTATGGGCTCAATTGAAATCCTGGCCTGTGGTATTGCTATGTTCTTTCAGAAGGAACAGGAGGCTATAACCAAGGACCAGTAAGAGTTTCATCTCAGAGATGAAATGGAAGACTATATGTTGCTATTTTAACATCTCAGGGTGACATAGATTCTTAAGTGCACGTGATGCCCTACGGAAGAAATATACATGCCCAGGTCTCGATCCAGGTCTTATGTACATCAGTGTCTCTATTTCTTCTGCATATACCTCTTATTTCCAGAAACTGATCCTTTCTTATGCCCTGGGGGTCTCCCATTATTGAGAGAGGAGGAACCTAGCCAAAATGGGAGAGTTCCATTTCATTTTACACTGTGAAGAGTCCTGTACTAATGCAGTTAAAAACACCAATGGTGCAGTTCCAAGATTCTCACTTTCATAAAGACATTGACAACCTGGAATAATTGTAGTAGAAGGTGATCAGAATGGTGAAGGGCCTCAAATAAATGTCATATCAGTATGTATTTAAAACACACACATATACATACATACATACATATATGTGTGTAAGCATATTAAAAACTTCCTTTTTAGTAATAATCAAATTGAATTCTCCTCTTGTTGCCTTTTCCACCCTTAAAATGACTGGGTTACTTACCCAGCTAAGGGCAAATTCTCCTTTGTTCTTTCCCTAGAGTGATTAACTAGGAACCACCAGAGCCCTCTATTCCACTGAAAAGGAGGCAATGTCTGTCTCCGGTGCAGAAAGGATTCTTGATAAAGATCCTTGGAAAGAGTTCAATTGATCTCTGGAGGGCAGGAATCCTGGAAGAAATAGAATAGTGACTTGTTCACTCAACAATTCTAAAATATTCATTCAAACTGTATTTTAATATGTTATGATTTTCCTCTTCTTAGATTCCTATGTTGCCTAAAATTGTCTTGAAGCAGAATGGGCATGAGGGAACTAAACCAGTGTAGTTCTCTCTCTCTCTCTCTCTCTCTCTCTCTCTCTCTCTCTCTCTCTCTCTCTCTCTCTCTCTCTCTCTCTCTCCAAGCTAGAGCTACTTAGATATTAGCTTAATGTCAAATTAAACAAAATTGTTTCTGAAAGACTTGAGCCCCAAAGCACAGCATGCAATGAGTCTTAGTATTTTTCTTTAACATGTATATTACATACATATATTACATTGTATGTATAATATATCCTGAACAAGGAAAAACTTATGGAGGGCATGATAAATGCATTTAAGGGGCTACCACGTGAAAGAAGGAGCAGAGTCCCAGTGTGCTGGAGCCAGCTTATATGGGAGAACCAATTATTAATTTTCAATGTGAGCATTTATACCTCATAAATAGGCAAACCTACAAATCAGGGATTGATTTATTATTTTGTTCATATCTAGAGTTAAAGTGATAGAGAAAATGTTAGTAGTAAAGATTCAGCAAAAGTGTCTTGTGTTTAAGGAGAACTAATTGTTAAATGTTTACCAGCACGCCACTGCAGCAGACTTATCCTACTTAGCTTTTAAAGGACTAATCAATGAAAACTATAGGGAGGTAGATTTCATTTCAACTCAGGGACATGCGCTGACAGAACTATCCGAAAGTCAAATGAGCTACTGCAAGAGGTAAAGATCCTTGTGTGCAGAAGTCCCCTTCACCCAACTCCTATGGCATCTTTTGCCCAGACATTCATATAATGTATGCTGTACAGGCTCGTGACATCCCTTGTATTCACTTCACAAATTCTTACCAACCACCTATGACTCTGACAGTGCTTATATAATTCAGCTTTTCACATACTTTTGACTTGGTTTTCTAACTAGACTGCAGCTCCGTGAAGTCAGGAACTATGATTTAATTGTTTTTGTAACTCCCATAGCTTTTTAAATATCAACTAATCCCGGATCCTCATTTTGCAGATAAGGAAACTGAGGCCCAGAAAGGAAAAAGGAACTTGCCCAGGGTCATACAGCTAGTAAGTAGAAAAGATGGGCTTCAAAGTCAGTTCCTCTATCTCCAGATCCCATCCTCTTGCCGTTGCACCACACTGCCCCTATGCTTAACACAGTGCTGCTTTGCAGATGGCAGATTTTCAAAGAATGCTTGGTCATCAGATGTTTAAGAGATGAGTCAAAACTCATGTTAACCAAGAGAGAAGGGATGTATTTTACTCATATCATTTGAGAATTTTGTTAGCCTGGTTTTAATATACACAATTTAACAGAATTTGAAACCAAATTGTCTCATGGCAGGTAGTGACAGGATGTCACAACTCCACCATTGCAGTGTGGGATATCAAGACTGGCATGAAGCAATTCATTTTAAACAACATCCATGGTGAAGAGGAATTAACCTGCATGGCCCTAGATACTTCAGGTAGAAGGCTTATCACAGCTGCCAGAAATGGTACCGTCAAGGTATGTGGGAAAGCAAATCAGAAGGGCTCTGGCGCAACCAAGTTACACCTTTTGGCTTTATGGTTTTCATTTGTTTTTTGTGCATGGAGATGCTACTAAAGTACTCTATAAGCCTTAGAGTATCATACCAATGCTAATTATTATTATTGTTGTTATTATTACTACTACTGGTCCAATGTCAGTAAGACATTGTCAATGTCTTGTACAATGTCCAATGTCAGTTTTGAGTTATTCTCCCTTATGGTATTAGTTGCCTGGGGCATTGAGATGTTAAGTTTCTTAACCATAGTTACACAGCTAGCCTGTGTTAGTGGTGGGAATTGAACTCAGGTTTTTCTCATGCCAAGCCTCATCCTCTAGCCACTATACCATGCTACTTTTCTATTCACTGGGAGAAATATTATGGAAGGAGCTCCCAGAAAAAATACTGGAATGATCTATCCAGCATTGCCAAGAAGGTGGGAGACAGTGGGTCCTAAAACTTGCTCACCTTACTCTTATATAAACAGGTCTGGGATATTCAGAGAGGTCACATCTTGCACAAACTGGAGATGGTAGAAGATGCAGAAGTGACAGGGGTGGTCCCAGTTCGAAAACATATATTCCTAACAGTGGGATGGAATCGGAAAATCATCCTTTATGACTGCTCAAAACCTGAGGTAAGCTAGCCTAGAGATAAGGGAGGATAAGTGGCATTTGTTACAAACAATGGTCTGTGAGACTAGTCAGACTATAATATGTCTTATTGAATGGGAAGACCTGGATTCTCATAGGCTCATGTATTCACTTCAGGCTCAGTAGCAGGGATTAAATACAAAGAAAAGACAATAAGACACACTCTAAGGAGTATGAAGATTAATGAAAGTAGTAAAAATTTACATTGCAATTACAAATTTACAAAAAAGTGACAATTATGCAGAAATATATAAATAAGTTCAAATTGATATACTAATGATAAACTATGAAATGCTATTTCTTCCTCCATTTTAGACTACTCTAATCCGTGGTATTGTCCCCTTTTCTAAAGTCCTATAGTATCCCCAGTCTGAACCAGTCATATGATACCTCATATTCTTTATTGTCTTGGTAATATCCCTTGTAAACAATTCAATGAATATTTATTAAGTACCTACAACTATGACATACTTATGACTTGGTTCTCTGACCAATTTGAAACTTCCTAAAGTCGGGAACTGTATCTTATTTGTTTTTGTATTTTCCCATAGCTTTTCAACTGTTGAAACAATTTTATTTTTTCAATTAGCAAGCATTTATTTTCTCTCCCTCACACCTGCCATCCCCTACCTTAGGAAAAAAGAAAACTTTTTGTTGCAAAAATCCATAGTCAAGCCCAAACAATTCCTATATGATCATATCCCAAAATTTCTCTCTCTTTCTGCATCTTGAGCACATCACCTTTCTGTCAGGTGGGGAGCAGCAGCATCATTGGTCTCCTGGAATCACTCTTGGTCATTTTATTGATTAGAGTTCTCAAGTCTTTCGAAGTTGCTTTTCTTTATTATGTTGTTATTGTAGGAATTGTTCTCCTGATTCTGCTCACTTCACTCTGTATCAATTCACACAAACCTATAGCTTTTTAAGATAATCCAACCTTCACCCCTTTTACAGACAGGGAATAGCATAAAAATTCTGAGGTTTTGAGAAATGCTTAGTTGCGCAGTAAACATTGAGTTCCCACAGTGCACAAAGTCATTTAGAAGATACTCAGGGTATGTAGAGAGTAAAGAGACCTATACTTGCCCTTTGAAGGCAAAACAAATATATAATCAGCATAAAGATGTTGAGAGAAATATAGTAATTTCAAAAGTCAGCTGAGGGGGAGGATGAATAGGTGAGGTGGGAGAAATAAACTACTAGATTATTGAAGGGACATAAAGTTGATAGTTATTCCACTGGTTCCTCTAATTACTAGCAGTTAGAGACAGATTATCTACCCCCAGAGGACACTCAGACATTGTCAAGGTGGTCTATTGAATAAGTTAGGCTATTCACATGGGGAGGTGGGGGTAAAAGTGGTAACCAGCAGTCATGTGAACCCTAAGAACTCTGTCTAGGTCCTGGAATTTGGAAAGAATTGCCTAACCTAATTTGGGGAGGTGAAACACTTCCACTGTTAGCCCATCTTAGTACAGTTCTTTGACTCTTCCTAGGCTCTAAACGTGCATGCAGACAAGTCTTGGAAAGGGGGACAACTACATAAGGAAGATATCTTAGCTGTGGATTACTGTCCTCCTCTTGACCTCCTTGCTACTGCCAGCTTTGATGGAGAAATTATTGTTTGGAATGTGGAAACCCAGCGGCCCCATCACTACGTCAGAAAGGTGTCACGTGAAAGGTAAAGATGTTTTCAGAGGCTAAAATTGAATGAATAATAAAAATAGCTAACATTTACCTAGCACTTTGCTGTTTACCAAGTGTATTCCATCTCATAACAATAAAAAGCTAACATTTATATGGTGCTTTATAAATATTATCTCATTTTATCCTCACAACAACCCTGGGGAATAGGTGTTATTATTATTTCCATTGTGCAGATGAGTTAACAGGCAGATAAGTTAAGTGACTTGCCCAGGGTCACAGAGCTAGCTAGTCAATGTCTAAGGCCAGATTGAAATGAAGTCTTCCTGACTCCAGATCCAGCATTCTATATTCGTGGCATCATCCAGCTGCTGCTTGTATATATTATTTCATTTGAGACAAAACCATTCTGTGAGAGAAGTAATAATAATAGCACTTTAAAGTTTAAAAGCATTTCCCTGGCAACAACCCTGTGAGAAAGGTGTGTAAGTATTATTCTTCCAGTTTTACCCATGAGAAAACTAAAGCTCAGAAAGATGAATTGTCCCAGGGTCACATGGCTGGTGGGTGAATGACAAAGTTGGCATTCAAACTCACCTCTTGGGGGCAGCTAGGTGGCACACTGGCCCTGGAGTCAGGAGGACCTGAGTTCAAACCTGGCCTCAGATGCTTGACACTTACTAGCTATGTGACCCTGGGCAAGTCACTTAACCCCATTGCCTAGCCAAAAACAAACAAACAAAAAACAAAGCTACCTCTTCTGAGGACAAGCTACCTTGGAAGCTACAAGAGCATAGGGTCAGTTATGAATGGCTTTTCTCCAAGTTGCATTATTTGGTGACCAGGTGAAAGGGAGGCCTTATTATTAATAGATTGCCTATCCCATAGTCATTCATTTTTATATAAATCTCAGAAAATGTTGCCTTACACTAAAGGCTCATATAAAGTTCTTCCTATAATCTTCATAATACAGGGGATATCCTGTGAGGCTTTTTCCCCCCATAGTTTGTTCTTCTAAGAATTTGACAGAGGGAGAGAGAGAGACAAATAGAGAGACAGAGACAGACAGGGAAAGAGAGTATTGAGTTAGGCAAGAAAACACCAAGGTCCCTACTCTCAAGGAGCTTGCCTTCCAATGAAGGAAAACAATACATAAAGGCAAGGTGGAAAGTAGTTGGAGGTGGGGCATAACTGTATGAAGTCTAGAAAAAAAGGGAGACTGTGGAGTTGGAGTCTACCAGTGAGTGAGCTGGAAAGGAAATGAGCAGCTTGGCTAGAATTTCTGATGATACAAAAGTTCTAGGTGAGGGCTCACCAATCATGTTGGGCCCTGCGTAGTGTCACCCTGGGGTTGGAGGCAGGGATCAAGTGGAAGTCAACAGGTAAGAAGGTAGAACAGATAGGAAGTGAAAAAAAGCGAACTACAATTTGTGATCTGTGGGACCTGCCAACTTAGACCAACAAAATGGAAGAGTGGTAATCATGGTTTTTAAGGAGCTGAGTTAGCGTGACATAGAGGCAAAAGTGCCAGACATCAGGTCAGAGCCCCGAGAGGGAATACTGTCTCCAACACTTACTAGCCATGTGGTCCTGGATGTCACTTAATTTCTCTAAGTCTATTTCTACCTTTACGAAGCTGAGACAATAATATTGGCACTGCTTACCTTGTGAAGAAGGAACTTTATAAACCTTAAACCACTACAGAAACATGAGCTATTTATGGTTACTTACCTAGGGCAAATAATTTTTGCCAAACAAGTAGGTAAGCAAGTAGGTACCTGTGGAATCTTCCCGGAGGAAAGAAGTCTGCATTTTTTTTCCTACATGAATCTTATGACTTCATCAATACTTTTCATTTGCTTATAGGATTGCTTTGCTGAGCACCATCTAGTTCATGGCATTTGAGGGTCAAACTCTACCATAATAAATCCATTAAATTTTCCCCAGAGATGACAGTGGCATCTGATTAAAGAAGGCAAGTAAAATGCCAGATTTCCAGGTTCTGCTTCTACAATTTTCAACATATCTTCCTCCCTTTTCCCATTCCATCTCACTGAAATTTCTTCACATGGTAGGAATCCTATGAGATAAAACTCATAAGCTCTCACAGATTTTTTGGATAACAAATGTTTATCCAGTGTCATCATTTGGCACTTAAGTTATTATGACTTAATTCCTGCTCTAGAAGCAGGCACTTGGAAGTTGGGGACACAGAAAAAAAAATATTGTCTCTGTTCATTCATTGTTTTCTATTTTTGTAACTACAAGGGTTATAATCTGTTATATGTTTGTTTGATTTTGGTTTGTTGATAATCCTTAAGTTTACACACTAAACTAATTTGTAGATTAACTAGTTTACATATTAAAATCCCATCTTTTACTAGAACCCTTCCCCAGCCCATCTTAACTCTAGTGCCTTCCCTCTATTCATTATTTTCTATTTATCCTGTATGTAGTTTGAACTGCATAGATTTGTTTACATGTTGTCTCCCCCCATTGAATTAGAAGCTCCTTGAGGGCTTGTCCCTTTTTATATCCCCAGTGCTTGGCACATAGTAGTGTTTAAAAATGTTTATTCATTGACTGATATACATACATACATATATGGACAAGGGCGTATATATGTACATATATGTGTGTTTGTGTATAAAATAATTTTTTTTGAGAAACAGTGACAAGTTCTCATCCAGGTCCCATGACAGACCTTTCTTCTGTTTCACTGTTGGAGTAGTGAAGTGAGGTGACTCATTATGCTTCTTTACTTTTATATACTTCATATATATAATATTGTTTATATATAATATATATATATACATACATGTACTTATGTGAATCCTTAGAATGGAGAACATCACCTCACTCCCCCTAGCAACATTTGTTGAAGCCAAACCAAAGCAATTAATGGTGTTCCTTTCCTCTAGTCAGTCTTTTCCTGCCTGCTTTCCATTTTTATGGAGGAGGTGCTCAGAATGCCTGAGTACTGAAAGGGTAAGGCGTTCACACAATAACAAACAGAAAAACTGAAATTATGTCACCCTCAGGTGTGACCACAATGATGAGACATGATCTATCTAGTCTTCATTTCACTTGGGAGCTAATAAAATAAGTTCAGGAATAGTTCCATTTGCAAGTCTTAGCTATAAATGTCGAGAAAGCATTCATCCTTACAAAGGTCACATATATCCTACAGCTGCATCTGCAATCCACGTAAACTATTTATATACCATCCCCATCACAAGGAGAAAACCAAAATTATGGAATCTCCATCTTTATAGTTGTTCTAAAAGCATTTGCCCCAAGGGAAGGCAGTAATGTCAGCCAGAAGAGGTTGGGAATATGAGTCTGGCCAAGCATAAGGAGGATCTAGTAGAAATCATAAATTTATTTTGGTGAAGAGTCAAAGGCCATTATACGGGGGGAAAATTAAGTAGTAAATATTCAAGTAAGAAAGTAGAGTCCAGGTTTAGAGGATACAGCAAAATAGAGAGCTGCAGGTAGGTAACTGGTAGGCAAACTAAATCAAAGTTCTTTTTCCCCCATTTTCATCACTCTTTAATGTTTCTAAAACTTTTTTAAAACTTATTTTATTTTTAATTTATGGGATAAAACAAGCATTTCCATAACAGTACAGTGCAAAAGATTACATATGAAACCGCAAATCTACTATGTACAACTTGCTGTTCCTTTCAAATACAAAACAGAATTATAATATAATTTTTTTCCTTTTTTCCTTCTCCCAACCCTAGAGATGGTTACGATTTGATAAAAATAGGCATGTATGTCTGTACATGCGTGTATATTTTATATATATATATATATATATGTATATATATGTATATATGCATATATACATATATATGTAAAATCATTCTATATATACTTCTAATAACCAGATCTTTCTCTGGATGCAGATAGTGTCTTTCTTCATATGTCTTTTGTAGCTAATTTAGGTATTTATAATAGACAAAATAATTTATTCACTCAGAGTCATTCTTAAAACAATATTGCTGTTACTGTATACAATGTTCTCTTGGTAAGGTACCTACTAGGCAAACTAAATCAAAGTTCTAAGCAAGTCATTCAAGGTGATCTTTGTTTCAAGTTCAAAAATAGAGTCCAAAACCCAAGAAGGTCAACAAAAGAAGAAAAGAAGAAATGCATCAACAAACAAACAAAACAGGTTTATGACTTCAGATCCTAAGGTAGAAGCTAATTCCTCAGGATCCTGGGTTTTTCGTTCTTATTTTATGTGGACAATACAGGCTCACTCATCTCACTTATCTGCTCAAGAATCTTGAGTGGCTTTTGATTGCCTCTAAGATAAAATATTATTTAATAGATAACATTAATCCTTAGCTTCATATGAGTATACACATTTAAAGCCCTTTTCAATCTACTACCAGCCTACCTTTTCAGATATTTAATATCACTCCCCTTCAGTCATTATTTATTCCAGCCAAGCTGACCTCCTTGCTCTTCTCCAATTTGATATTCCATTGTTAGCTTTTGTGCTTTTATATGATTCATCATGTACCTTTTGGAGTCATGATTCCTCATCTGTAAAATGGGAATGATAACACCTACAGCACGGGGTTCTTATGAGGATAAAATTAGGCAACACATGTAAAGCACTTTGTAGACTTCACAATGCTGTGTGAATCTAGTCATCATCATCATCATCGCATCAATCCTAGCTCTTACTTATTTCATAGTTATTTCTCTTAAGTGTTGTAGTCATTATGTAAATTGTTCTCCTGGTTCTGCTCACTTCATTCTGCATAAATTCATACAGGTCTTCTCAGATTTTCTATGAAGCTGATCCTTTTTTACATTCATATACCATAATTTGTTCACCCATTCCCTTTGCTGAAACAAACAAAAAAACTGCTACAAATATTTTTGTACATATGGCTCGCTCTCTCGCGCGCGCTCTCTCTCTCGCTCTCTCTCTCTCTCCTCTCTCTCTCTCGCGCTCTCTCTCATCTCTTCAGAATTTCATTGTTGCTTAGTCATTTACAGTTTCGTCCAACTCTCTGTGACCCCTTTTGGGATTTTCTTGGCAAAGATTAGAGTGGTTTGCCATTTCCTTCTCCAGCTTGTTATATAGATGAGGAAACTAAGGTAAACAGGATTGAGTGACTTGCCCAGGGTCACACAGCAAGTAAGTATCTGAGGTCAAATTTGAACTCAGGTCTTCTGACACCAGGACCAGTGTTCTGTCCACTGAACAACTTAGCTGCTTCATTTAGAATACAAGACTAGCAATTTTCTTGAAGTGTCAAAGAGTAGACATAGTTTAGTGACTTTTGAGGGTATAGTGCCAAATTCTTTTCCAGAATGGTTAGGCCACTCCACCAAAAGTACATGAGTGTGCCTTCTCTCCTACAGCCCTTCCAACATTTTTTTCCCTTTTTTGTTATCTTTGTCAATCAGATGAGTGTAAGGTAGAACCTCAGAGTTGTTGTAATTTGAAAGTCCATTGTCATTAGTGACCTATAATGTTTTTCATATAGTTGTTGATAAGTTTGTCTTTATTGAATTGTGCAGTACCTATTCATATCCTTTGGTCATGTTTTTAAATTGGAGAAGAGTACTAATTCTCATATTTGTATTAATTCCTTATATATGTTAGATGTCAAATCTTCATCAAAGAAATTTGCTTCAAAGATTTCTTTTCTTCAGTTAATGATTTCCCTCCTAATCCTAACTGCATTGATTTTGTCTTAGCAAAAAAATTTCAATTTTATGTAATCCAAATTGTTAGTTTAAATCTCTCACTATCCTATATGTAATCCAAATTGTCAGTTTAAATCTCTTATTACTAACCTATTCTCTATTTGGTCAAGACCTCTTCCCCAATCTATGGTTGTGAAAGGTGTTTTCTTCTCATTTCCTCTAATTTGTTTATCATATGACTATTGATACCTAGGTCTTATAACCATTTGGCATATCCATTATTGTGGTATATGATATAAGATATTTGTCTAAATCTAATTTCTGACAGATTTCTTTGCAGTTTTCCCACCAGTTTTTGTTGAATAATGAATGAATCCTTATCCTAGTAGTTGGATTCCTTGGGTTTAATCAAACTCTAGGCTGCTATAAATGATTACTTCTGAGTCTTGTGCGTGTATGGTATGAACTGATCCATTAATCATTTTCTTTCTATTTTTTTAATCAGTACGAGACAGTTTTGATGATTGCTTTGTAGTATATTTGTATTATGTTTTGAGATCTAGCTAATAGGTTTAACTATTTCTTTGCATTTTTATTCATTATTTCCCTTGAAATTTTTGACCTTTTTTCACTGTGGTTGGATTTTGTTAATATTTTGTTCAGTTTTAGAAAGTAATTCCTTGGTAGTACAATTAGTATGGCATTGAATCCATAATTTAGTTTTGTTTCATTATAATTTTCATTATGTTAGTAAGACCCTCACATGAGCAATTAATATCTCTCCAACTATTTAAATCTCTATTTCAGTAAATAGCACTTTTTTGCAGTTACATTCATGTAATTCCTATATGTACCTTAATATCTGGACTCCAAGATAATTTATACATTTTATAGCTATTTTAATGGAATTTCATTCTCTTTCTCTTCCTACTAAATGTTGTTGGTTAATAGACATTAAAACTAATGATGGTTGGGGGTTTATTTTATTTCTTGCCACTTTACTGAAAGTATTGTTTCAATTAAATTTTAGTTGAGTGGTTCTCTAAATAAACCATAATGTCATCTATAAAACATGATAATTTTGTTCTTTGCCTTTGCTTACTACTTCAATATATTTTTTCTGATCTTATTGCTATAGCGATAATTTCTAGAACTATATAAAATACCAAATAAAAGTGATGAATACTGGCATGTTCTTATTGGAAAGTCCTGCAGCATTTCTTCATTCCAGATAATACTAGCTCTTAGTTTTAGCCAGGTACCATTTAAGGAATGACATATGTGTGTATATATGTATGTACGTATGTATGTATGTGTGCATGTTCCTCTGCATTTAAATATTTTTAACATAAAGGGATATTTTATTTTTTTCAGCAACTTTTTTCTGTGATTTTTATTGTTTTTGTTATATGGTTTTTATGTGTATGGCTTTCTTAATATTGAACCAATCCAGAATCCCTGAGATAAATCCAGTCTGTTGTTACTTTATAACCTTTTTTTAAATACCTCTTTGTTAATAATTTTTGCAGTACTATTCATCTTTACTTTCATTTCTTTCCTTTGTCACTTCCTTGTTTAGACATCAGGACCATATTTGTCTCATAGGAATCTGGTGGGATTCCTTCTTTTCCTATTTTTGCAATCTATGTAATATTGGAAATATTCTTTGGATGTTTGGTAAAATTCACTTATAAATCCATCTGGTTCTGTTCTTTTTTCTTTTCTTTTTTTGGTCTAGAATTAGAGGAGTTTTAAATTTTTTATTTCTTGGAATGATTATACTTTATTTTAACATTCATTTTAACAAATTTTGAGTTCGCAATTCTCTCCCTTCCTCCAGTCCCTTCCGCATTCATTAAGAAGGCAAGTGATATACTATCAGACTGTGAAGTCATGCAAAACGTATTTGCATATTAATCACACTCCCCAAAAAAAAGCAAGAAAGAAAAGTAGTGCTGTAAGAAATGATGAGCAGGTTGTTTTTAGAAAAACATGAAAAGACTTGTATGAAATAATGTAAAGTGAGATGAGCAGAACAAAAAGAATGTTGTATAAAGCATTTCAAAGGATATTGCTCAAAGAATAACCATGAATGACTAAATTATTCTGAGTAAATGAATATTCAAATCAACTATGAAGGACTTATGAAGAAAAATGCTATCCACTTCCAGAGGAAAAAACTGATATACGGAAGTATGCATTACACGGTTCCACATATATCTCTATATCAAATGTTGGCCTTCTCTAAGGTGGGGATGGGAGGGAAGGAGGGAGATAAAATTTAATAAAATGTAACAAAATATAAAAATAAAATAAAATAAAATTTTTTTATAAAGTGAATGTCACAAAATTGCATAGAAGAAGCATGACTCAAAAGAAGAGATGTGAGAAGACACCTGTACCTCTACTCCTTTGTAGAGATGAGCAGTCCAAGAGTGGTACATTACACATATTTTGAGATTTTTTTTGATGTACTGGTCAGTTTTCCTTTAAAAATATTTTTATATGAGATGGCTTTCTTGGGATAGGTGGAGGAGGGATGCAGGGAGAAACTTTGTTGATGTTTTTTAAAAAACTATCAATAAAATTTTATGAAGGAGAAAGAGAAAAGGAAAAGAAATCAAGTGAAAAAGTATGCCTCAGTCTGTACCCATACTCAGCAATTCTCTCTCTGGGTGTAGGTAGCAATTTCTTCAAGAGTCCTTTGGAATTTTCTTGGATCATCATATTAATCAGAGAAGCTAAGTCCATCACAATTGATCATCATTACAGTATTGCTCTTACTCTGTATAATGTTTTCCTGGTTCTGAGAACTTCACTTTGCATCAGTTTGTATAAAAATTTATGAAGGAGAAAGAGAAAAGGAAAAGAAATCAAGTGGAAAAGTATGCTTCAATCTGTACGCATACTCAACAATTCTCTCTCTGGGTGTAGATAACAATTTCTTCAAGAGTCTTTTGGAATTTTCTAAAATAGTTACTCTGTGATAGATCCTGGGGATACAGAGACAAAATAAAAACAATCAACATAGAAACATTCTCTTCCCTTAAGGAGCTTATATCGTATTGAGAGAGATACTCCAATAACTGAGTAACTAATACTCAAATTTCAGTATTTCATATTAATTATCCACTCGCTCAGAGTCCCTACTCCAGTTTACTCAGTTAATAAACTGGAAAAGCCCACCTCCCCATAAGCAGTTGCTCAAATCTCTATATAGCAAAACACTTAATCTCCTAGTTTTATGTAGCACAGTATCTATGACAGAGTATTTTTAAAATGCTCATTGGCTCCCTGATTGATTGTTTAAAACAATAGGAAGCCACTGAAACTTCTTCAACAAGGGCATGACTTAGTCAGACATGTGCTCTAGAAATATCAAATTTGGTAACTATATAGAAAATGAATTGGAAAGAGGAAGATGTAGGGAGTTCATTTAGGAATGTATTGTGATAGTTCAGGCAAAAAAACGATTAGGACTTGAACTAGAGTGGTTGTGGCATGAATAGAGAGAAGGAGACAGATGCAAGAAATGCTGAGATTGAAAAGATAGGTTTTGATCCTTGCTTGAATTTGTAAGGTAAGTGAGAGTGAGGAGTCAAAAATGAATCCTAGATTGAAAACCTAGGTAACCATCGAAAATGGTACCTTCAACCAAAATAGAAAAATCAGAAGGTTTTGGGGAGGAGGGAAGACAAGGTGTTCTGCCTTGAACACGTTGAGTTCAAGATGTCTATAGAAGATCTTGGTGGATGTACTCAGCAGTCAGCTAGAGATATGGGAGTGGATGTCAGGAAAGTGATGAGGGCTGGTTATGTAGATTGGAGTCATATACACAGAGATGATAGTTGAATACACTTGAGCTGATGAGATCCCCAAGAGTGAGATGGAAAGAGAGAAAAAGGGAAGGCCCAGGAGAGAGATCTGATATACACACACGCATAGGGAGAAGAATATAAATGATGAGCCTGCAAAGGAAGTTGAAAAGGATCTTTCCAACATGTAGAAAGAGAACCACGACAAAGCATGTGAAAACCCATGGAGGAAAAAGCATCCAGAAGGTAAGGTTGGTCAACAATGCCAAAAGATGCATAGAAGTCAAGAATGATGAGGAAAGGGGAAAGTCCATTATGTTTAGCAATATAGAAATCATTGGTCAGCTCAGAAAGAACAATTTGAGTAAAGTGGTGGGGAAGGAAATGAGACTGTAAGGACATGAGAAGTAAGAGGTAGGACAAAGAGGGCAGAGCATATGCAGTTTTACCTTCAAAGTTTAAATGTCAAAGGACAAAGAGACATAGAGCTGTGGTTTGAGGGGATGATAGGGTTAAATGAAGGGCTTTTTAAAAAGATTAAAGAGCCCTGGGCACGTTCAAAGGCACCAGGGAATGAGCAAATGGATAACTAAACATTGCTAAGTACTTGGGGATTTGCTTTGATGAATTAATGGTTTGTAATTGGCATATTAATCTCCTTATATAAATTCTTGAAAAATTTTTTCTTCTGAGTTAGTTAAATATTTTCTTTGTAATCATACTTTTAATTGATTTTCCAGCTCCTTTTTCCAAAGACAGCATAAAAGTAAACTTCAATCCACATCCTATCCAAATTAGCACAAATTTTGAATTGATAGAATACAACTGGGAGAAATTGTATTCTTTCTAACCATATTGTTTATGCTAAAGTCCAAAACCACTTGACTCCTTTGGATAGAGAGATTAGCTGATGAGGAATTCCTTAATATCTGAGATTTGCCTGCTTGAAGAAAATTATTGAAACAAAAATTATTAGAAGTTAAGAAATTCCAGTTCTTTTCACCTTTCCTCAGAGATCTTATTTTTTATCTATTTTAGCTCACTGGGTCCTGTGAATAAACTACTCTTCCTACAGCATCAGTGCACAGATCACTCTCTAAAGAAATCTGCAGTTCTCATAAGTGCTGAAAGAGGGACCCTCCACTGGTGGAGCATCTTGGGGAAAAAGATGGAATATGGTAAGGCACAGGCTATGGCTATGTCATAGCCTCAAAGGCCTTGAAGCTAAGCATGGTGCAAAGAACACCTGATCCGGAGACTTGGCTTTCAGCCTCAGAGCTGTCACTAAATAACTGTCAAGTTCCCTAATAATTCTGAGACTTAGTTTCTCTATCTATAAAATTAGGTGATTGAGACTAGAAGGTACTTCAATCTCTCAAATTCTATTATTCTACTAATACTTTTAACTGACTGGTTATTATGTTTTCTGGTTCCATATATAGCCCATTACTGCCTTTTACCTACTCTGTACTCCAGTCAAATTCTTGCTATTCCCTAAATAGACCCTATCATTTCCTACCTCAATGCATTTGCTCACACTTCTTCTGTTACTTAAAATATGTTTCCTAAGATATCTGTAAAAACGTTTGCTGTTGTTATTATTTAGTTCTTCAGTCATAGATGACTGTTAATCATCCTGTGGACCATAGAATACCAATATTGTTCATAGGGTTTTCTTGGCAAAGATATTGCAGAGGTTTGTCATTTCCTTCTCCAGTGGATTGAGGCAAACAGAGGTTAAATAACTTGCCCAGGGTCACATAGCTAATAAGTATCTGAGGCCACATTCAGACTCAGGTCTTTCTGACTCCAGGCCTGGTGCTCTGTCCACTGTGCCACTTGCCTACCCCAGAACCAACCATATTGGAAAGACCTTGAGCATGGTCCCAACACCAGACTGAGTTGGACCAACCCAGTTAAGAGCAGAAAGACTCATCATCAATAGATTGATCACTAAATAATGAATTACTTTGCTGTAACAACCAATGAAAAAAGGAAAAGAAAAAATCGGTTTTAGTTCTATGCAACCCACTTTGGCTTTCCCAGTGCAACTGGTATAATTATAGAAAAGAGAGGAAAGGAAGCTTAATTTACTTATAAACAACTAAATTTTTAATACTCTAAATTTGAGATCTTTGTCTAATGATCAATAAATCATTATGCTAACATAAAAACTAACATTAATATTTAAAAACTCACAATTAGTGCAATCTGACAAAAAAAGGGAAAATGCGGCTAAATTGAAGGATGGATTACAAGTTCTCCTTATAGATTCAAATGAGGAATTCATAGGCTCATCAAATATCCGAAGAAAATAAGGAATCTCATTTCATAAGAGAGTTAGTTATCTCACTTTGCAATGGTCATGATGAGCATAAACAGAGTATTATGATGATAATTGCAGCTTATGCGCTAAAATCCAGAGTCTTCTTCTTTTGATATAATGATGAATATATTCGCCTGTCATAGGGGAGAATGGGGTTCAATTTCTTGATGTGGAGGTTACCTCTTGTCTCTTTGTGGTGGAGGGGTGGGTAAAGAATAAGCATTCATTAAACATTTACTATGTGCCAAGCACTTTACAAATATTATCTCATTTGATCCTCACAATGCAGGTGTTTTTATTTCAGTCATGCCTGACTTTTCATGACGCCATTTGGAGTTTTCTTAGCAAAGATGTTGGAGGGGTTTGCCATTTCCTTGTCCAGCCCATTTTATAGTTGAGACAACTAAGGCAGAAGTTAAATGACTTGCAAGGGTCACATAATTAGTGTCTGAGGCTATATTTGAACTCACGTCTTCCTGACTCCGGGCCTATGTGGTATAGAGGAAAGAAGAGTGGATTTAGAGTCTTAAAAAAAAACCTGCCTTCAAATTTTAGCCCTGCTGTTTAGCTGCCTATGTGACTTTGGGTGTGATGCTTAATCTCTACAGACATTAGTTTCTTCATCTATAAAATCAGAAGACTGCACTGACTTCATCATGGGTTCTTGACCTGGAGTTCATGGCAAGGAATCTATGGGTAGATTTCAGGAGATCCATGAATTTGAATGAGGAAAAAAATTATATTTTTATTTTCACTAACCTCCAACTGAAATTTAGCGTTTCCTTCAATTCTGAGTTTAAAAAAAAGAAACATTAAGTTAAAAAGGGAGCCACAGGCCCCACCAGACTGCCAAAGAGGTCCATGACACCAAAAAACAAAAAACCTAAAAACACATTAAGAACCACTAACTAGACTAGGTGATCCAACTCTAAATTTATGATTCTATGAACTATACTAAACTCTATATCTAGGTGGTGCAGTGGTTAACGCACTGGACTTGGAATCAGGAAGATTCATCTTCATATGTTCAAATCTGGCCTCCAATACTTACTAACTGTGTGACCCTGGGCAAGCCACTTAACTCTCTTTGCCTCAGTTTCCTCATTTATAAAAATGGGCTGGAGAAGGAAATGGCAAACTCCTCCAATATCTTTGCTAAGAAAACCTCAGATGGGGTCATGAAGAATCAGACGTGACTGAAATGATTGAACAACAACAATAATATAGCTATAAATCTATAAACCATAATCCTTTGAATATATACAAAAGACTAAGAGATAGAGAAATTTTAGAAAGATTTTTTGACAAGATTTCCCAACAGATGCTTTAATACTCAATGACATTGAAAAAATGTGTTGGAAAATATGTTTCTTTTCTAGGGCATGAAAAAAGCCAAGACCTTGCAGACTACTAAGAGGACTCACACCTGAATATCAGGGATAATTTCTTCAAGAACAGAGTTGAAAGGCACTATAACAAACAACATAACAAAACAAAAAAAAAAAGAAGTTGACTATATTGTAATAGGAAATGACTAGCTACTGATGGGCAAGTCCTATTAACTGTCCCCATTCAATAAGACCATCAACTAGTTAATCTAAAGGTCAATCCACCAAACCAGGCTATATTAAGCACCTACTATGTGCAAGGCACTGGTGAAAAAGTCATATTTTTAACATAGATGTTCTCCCGGTGATGTTACAGGACTGTGACTCTTGAAACACTACAACCTATAAAAATAAATGTTGCAGGTGACTCCAAAGGCAATGGAGAGATACATGGTAGTTCAAGTGTGGTGCAGCCTATTTCCAGTGATAACCTATGTGCAAGAAGTAGCAAAAGGGCTATCATTCAGAAAATGTGTGATTTGACAAGGAAGTGAGTCAGTTATACAGAAAGAAAAACCAGCATGCTGCACTAACAGTACAATTTTTACTCTACCCAAGTGCAACCATTATCATAACTTGGAATCTACCATATTTCAGAACTATGCCACCTCCAAAATCCAAAACTTTGAAATTTTTTTCTCCAGCCATAAACTCACATCCACCTACCCCCTGTTACTTTTGTAAAAAATTAAATCCATTATGTACCTCATCCTGACTTCCAGTCCCTTGACACCCATCCCTATTCTCTCAGTCCATTCCTTCTTCCCCTCTCTGGTTTTACTTGACTTTCACACTAAGCCTTGAGCTTACGGTTGGTTACTCTGTTTCGTAAACTTCTGAGTCATTTGCCCATTTGATCTTTGACAGATCTTGACCTGTGAATCCTAATCCCTGGATAACCTCACCATCCAACTCTTCCACTCTTGTACCATGAGCAACGATAGAGAAAATCATAAATTCAAACGAAATAAAAATTTGTTACATACCCTCCGCTGAACTCTCATAATTACTTGGAAAGCTTTCTATTCTACCCTTTTCATCTGTCTTTTTCATTCTCCACAGCATCTGTTCAGAATAGGTTCTTTTTTCTTCCTTTCCCCAGCTCCATGCCTAATCTGGATACACACTTTCCATTGAGAAGATTGAGGCCATCCAACATGTGCTACCTCAAGTCAACTAAAATTTCTCAGAATTATCCCTTCCATCCATCTCTTCCTTCCAACTGATCATAGAGGAAATATATGCCTAATTCCCTATTGAGGCTAATCCCTCATCCAGGATCTTACCATAGA
Source organism: Phascolarctos cinereus (assembly GCF_003287225.1). Classification (NCBI taxonomy): domain Eukaryota; kingdom Metazoa; phylum Chordata; class Mammalia; order Diprotodontia; family Phascolarctidae; genus Phascolarctos; species Phascolarctos cinereus. Next base: position 278,234,354 of record NW_027555958.1, on the reverse strand, counting down.
ATTTATCCACCATCTTTTCACACATCTTCTATTGCTCCTTCTCCATTATCTCCTTTCCATCTGTATACACACATACTCCACTTTAATCAATCCTATAAAGGTCTTTTTGGCCATTGTATCTCTACTTAGCCTGCTATGTCTCCATCTCTCTCTTCATGGTTAAATTCATCTAAAAAGTGGTCTTTGCCTGATGCCTATATTTTCTCACTACCTGCCATCTCTTCAAACTTGTCGATCAATCAATCAATCAGTATGCATTCATTAAATGCCCACTATGGGTCAGGCACTGCACTAAGTACTAGAGACCAAAAGCCGGTCCCTACCCTCAAGTAGCACCATCTTGTTTCTACTCTCACAACATGCAAACCCCTCTCTTAAAGGCCACTAATGCAACATCCTATTCACTGAATCTAATGAATGGCTTTTCTCCAGTGTTCATTCTTCCTTATGTCTCTGAAGCATCTGGCTGTGTTAACTACTCCCTATTACTATATCTTTTCACTACCTGGGCTTCTACAACAATTTCATTACTTGGTTCTTTTCCTACATCTCTCCCTCACTCTTTTTCTGGCCCCTTTATATCTATAAGTCCTTAACACTCTTTTTTCTTCTCACTACATGCTCTCCTTTGGAAACCTCATTCACTTCCATGGCTTTATGTAGACCACTTCCAACTCTGTATCATCATCCCTGAACTCTCTTCTGAGTTTCATTTCTACATTTCTAACTGCCTAAAAAAAAATGTGTGCTAGGATGACCCACTGGTACTTCAAACTCAATGTGACTAAATAAAGTTTAGTATCTTTCACCTTAAAATGTTTTTCCTTCTTATATTTCAATTTGTCAGTAGTACCACCATTTGGCCAGTGTCTTATGCTTATAACACTGCCTTACCTTTGCTTTCCATGTTCATTATCTCTCATAAACAATCAGTCACAAAGTACTATAGATTTCATTCCTACGAAACATCTTTTACCTTTCATTCTCTATCTCCAGTACTATTTCAGTGGTCTCCAAACATATCTTCCTGCATCCATTCTTTGCCCTCTCTAATCCAGTCTTCATAAGTGTTTCCTATTGTCTCCTGAATAAAGTCCAGACTTTAAAATTCAAGTAAGGCCTTCAACAATTGGACATCACCATGTCTTTCCATCTTTCTCTCATATTATTCCCATCAAGGTACTTACAAACCAGCCAAACTAGACAATACTGCTCCCTGAGCAGATTCTGTGCTCTCGCATTATGTCTTTGCTCCATCTTTGCCTAAAGGCTTCTTACCCATCCTTTAAATCTCAACTAAAATGACATCTGATAACCCAGGTCAATAATGACCTTTTCCATATGACCTTATGTAGCATTTTGTTTGGTAATTCTCTAAAGTACTTATCACATAATATGATATACTATATTTATCTGTATTTGTATTAGATTTTACCTTCCTATGCTAGGTAACAGGCTTAATGAAAACAAAGACAAGTTTTAGCTAAAGCACATTGTACATTCTTAATTTATAGTAGTAGGTAGTTAATAAATATTTGTTGATGATTACTGAATGGATGCGTCGGATTTTATTATGGCAGAAGAGAGTAACTTTGTAGACACTGAGTGTCTAGGTTTCCTAGTATGAGTGGATTTATTTTCCCTTATGAAGTATGTGCCCTTGGGAAAATTCTAATGCATTGAGCTATAACTGTAAGCTGATTCAGATTTTGTGCAGAGGGTATGCCAAAGCACCAGGCAGTTAGTGATGACTCAGTGTTACAAGATAAGTAATAGTTGCATCTTTGACAGTACCTTCTGAGCTCTTCCTAATTCTCTTGGAAAGAATTCTCTTAATTCCTTTGATGGAGAAGAAAAGCCCTTTCTTGGAGCCTAAAATACTTAAAACTCATGTTTTAAGTCAATTCTAGGGAAATTTTTTAAAGGGGGAGGGAATCTCTCAGTAAACCAGATGCTGCTGTAATATTAGGTATGGAAATGGAAAGAGATCACTGATAGTATGTATAAATGAATTCCTCCAAATGAAAATTCTTTGGGGCTGGAAGGAGGCAGTGTCAATAGAAATGTTCAATGAGAAATTAAATGATGATTTTTCAGGACAGGTTTCCAGACTATGTCTCTCCAGATAACCTGGAAAGGCTAATGAACATGTTTTATACCTCCATGACTATTATAGCTCAGTGACTGGAAGACCAGAAGAGGAGGCAAGCTCAGCACCAAGATAAGTGAGGAGAGCACCTGAATAGGCCAGAAAATTCTGAGCCCACGCTATAGATAGAGATGACAGACTTTCAGGCCACATTCATCTGACAGCTATACCCCACCTCAACTAGAAATCAGAGCAATGTACCTTATATTCCATGGGAACACATTATTATAAACTCAGAGATGGAAAGGGCCTTAGAAGTCACCTAGACTAACTACTTCATTTTATAGATAAGGAACTGAGGCCCAAAAGGGTAAGTGATTTGTCCGTAGATATATAGGTTCTAGCTCAGGTTTGAAGAAGGGAGTTCAAACTTCCCTCTCCCTGCTTCTCCACTGAAGAAACTCCCCAAAGTCAACCTCAGGATAAGTCAGATTTCTATGAGAGTGAAAAGACAGAAGAACCCTCAGAAGAAGTGGTCTAAAGTGAGGAGAGATTTGTAACTATGGAACAGGAGTTCCAGAAAGCACAGTGGAAGGGTCATGCATGACCAGAGTAGAGCATGGTTATGGTAATGTTGTGGTGCATAAAATGAGAATATCAGAAGTGTAGGAATAGTGACTTATTCTTAGGCAGCCAAGAGTTGATCTCACTGGGAGAGGAAAAGGAGTGAGGTTGCTAAACATTGAGTTTGAAGCAGAGTGCTTGAATGACCTTTCCTGAACTCAGTGATTTTGTCAATTGATGGGATGCTCTGTATCTCAACTATGTCCTCAGCAATGATCAAGGGATAAAGGGCAAGTTGCTACTTTGTGGTTTTATCCATTCAGTGACCTCGCAAGAGGATGCTGGGATCTGTTCCACCAGATTGGTGATCTCCTGATGAAAGGATGGTAGTGGAAGGGAAAGAAAGTGTCATGCATTGGGCCACTCTGTAATCTGTTAAGATCTTAAGAAGAGAGTAAACTAAAAGGTTGAATGTGATTAATGTATGTCACAAAGTCAGCAATAGATACACCCTTAACAACATATTCTGAGCTCTTTTTTCGTTTTCTTAGGCATGCCTGTGTCAAAGTTCTGAAATTAATGTTTGTGATACCCTGAAAAAGGGGAGTGGGGTAGGGCAGGAAATCTTGATGGAAACACAAGATAAATTCAGAAAACAAGAAAGAAAAGAATAGAAAGTATGATATCAAGAAAAGGGTACTGGTCATTGCTCAGCCACAGTCATTAATTAAGGATAATTATAGTCAATCTAAGAGTTTAAATAGTATCTAAAAAATTAAAATTATAAAAGCCTCTCTATCCTGGGGGCAAACCACAACCAGTTCTTTAGCCTTAGTGAGCCAAATGATGATCTTTGAATGATTCAGGGGAAGACACAAGGCATCTGGTAATGTACCTTTCCCAGGTAAGATCCTTTTAAATCTGATCTAACAACTGTTTATATAGAACTGGTTTACCTAGAATATAAGGAGGTCTTCTGGATAGAATGATTTACGTCTTTTCCACTCCACATAGGCAAATTTTATGCTCCCTTAAAAAAGGATATTTCTATAACTGGGCTGTCATCCAACAAGGATAACCACCTCCTGGTCACTGGAGACACTAATGGCTTTATCCAGGTGTGGGATATTTCAAACTATGCAACAACCCTTCCTTCCATGGTAAGTTTTTCATGCAATGATAATACAAGAAATTAGAATACAACTTCACTATTTCTCTTTCTCTCTACTGTTATGTATGTTGGGACTTCTATTGGAGAAGGGAGAAGGAAAGGAATCTTGCTCCCACCCACCCTCATGGCAGCGATGTTAACTGTCTCCACATGGCCACAAGCACATTTGCTGGCCTAGGTAATTCTAAGACTGGGCCTCAAGTTTCTTTCCCTGAACATAGGTGACTGAACAGAAATTTAAAAATAAAATTTCTAAACTTCACCAACACCAAAAAAAAGAACATTTCAATATACAAATAGAACAGACAAAAAGATTATATTAAAATCACAAATCTCTGTTATGTACAGCTTGTTTTTCTTTTTTTTAACTATATAATAAATTTAACATGTGACTTTCAAACATGTTGTCTGCTTATCTTTCCTTCACAACTTTCTTCAAGTACGTAATAAATTTAATGTTACTTTCAAAACTATCCTGATCGTCTATGTTTCCTTCAGAACTTTCTGTTGTTCTGTGAATTTAAAAATGCCTTGATTAAACTTTTATTTCTTTTCTTTTGGGGGTATAGGATCAACACTATTGTTGTCTCCCCTCTTCCCTAGTATCCCAAATGAAAAAAGAAAAAGAAAAACACAGTGTTTGTAACAAATAAGCATTGGCAAGCCATGTCTGACAATGTATTCCTATTCTGTACCTTGAGTCCTGCTGTCAGGTGGTAGGCAGCATGTTTTATTATCAGTCCTCTGCCATAATGCTTGGTTATTAATTAGAGTTCTTGAGTCTTTCAAAGCTGTTTTTTTCTTTACAATTTTATTGTGACTGTCTAAAATTGAACAGTGTTCCTGAGATGGGTATTTCTAGTCTATCAGTGATCTTATGAGTTAAAGAGGTTGGGGAGCTCCTTGATCTGGGTGCTGGTTGCCCAGGAGGAGTACTGCTGAAATAACTTTTTGGAGGAGATGACCATCACTAGGAAGATGAGGGCAAAGCCATGCCCTGGCATGCCAGAAGATATGGACCTCAAATGACTTGCTCAGACAAAGTCCCAGGAAAATTTTCATGTTTTAAGTTTTTAAGTTTAGGTTTCATGTTTTACTCCTCAAACAAAAATAAATTTCTTCTTTATTAATTACCTATCAAAGCCTAAGGAATCGATTCTGGTTTTAGCCCCCTGACTCAGTTTTGTAGTACTTGTAAATCATGCTTTTTTAAGCACTGAGAGAGACCTGGTATGCATTTGGGTATTTTCAACTCATAACACTGAAAAATCTGCATACTTTTTGGATCACATGTAATAATCTTTTATGATGATGAAATCTTAGTAACATGCTTGCAGAAGTACTAATGAGAATCCATATATATGTATATACATATATATATATATGAACTCATATATGTGTATATATATATACATACACACACACATATATACACACACACATATATATATACATACATATATATATACTCACACACGCGCACACACACACACATATATGCAGCCTTCAGGGTATATTGTTTCCGTGTTTTAAATATCTTAGATATCTCTACAGTACTATAATAACCAGTGGTCATGTAACAAGGTTTTGCTAACAAGGTTTTTGTCTATATGTACAATGCTGTGGCTTTATAGTAAAGATCATTTTTCAAGGGTGTTCTGAAGCTTAATAGGTACCAAATTTAAAAAAAATTCTTAATCTCTAGAGCAAGAGTGTAAGGTATTATGTGTAAAAGAAATTATCTCCCCCCACCAAATAATAAGACAGAAGGCACAAAAATGGAAACTCTTCTGGTGATGGGGAAGAATTTTAAATAAATCAGTGTATTTTCTACAAAAAAGAAGGACAACTCAGAATTTTACTTTCAATTTTCAGTAAGAATAAGAATAGCTGTGAGTTAATGTATTGTGTTTTAAATACTTGATAATGTGTATTCATGAAATTTTTTTAAAGTTTTAAATATTTCATTTGTGAGAGGGGAAATATATATTCTGTACCTATCTATTTTGTACAGTAAGTAACTTTCTAGAAGAGATCCCATTAATTACTTTTGGGGAGACCATAGACCATAATGGCATGAGTCATTAATTTTGTTTAAGAGATTTTCCCCAGAATTCCGTGGGGAAGTCAGGTAAGAGTCAGGTTGCACCAGAACCAAACCTATAACTTTGGTCAGCGTAATGGCCAACCACAATTACAGAGAACTCATGATGAAACATGCCATGCACCTCCTGATAAAGATGTAATGAACTCAAGAGTGCCTATTCAGATGATTTTTTCTGGACATAATAAATACAGGAATTTGTTTGTCTTGACTACATGTTTGTAACATTATTTTTTCAATTAGGGTAAGGAAGGCATAGGAGGAGGAGAAAGCAGAACTTCATTTAAAAATAAAATAAATTTTAATAAAAAAGAAAAACTAAATCCAGTCTGTGTGAGCCCAATGCCCTACAACAGACTGTCCCACCAAAGGGCCTGATTAGTTTCATTCCTGAAGGATCTTGGTCTTATACAGGAAGATCAGGCTCTTCTCACAGTCTCTAGATAGATATGTTCCCCACCCAGGAATTCTAAGGAAAATCATTTAAAGTGAGGCAGCTAGGTAATGCAATGGACAGAGCACTAGCCCTGAAGTCAGGAGGACCTGAGCTCAAATCTGAATTCAGACACTTACTAGCTGAGTGACTCTGGGCAAGTCACTTATTTGCAATTGCCAAACCCCACCCCCCCCCAAAAAAAATTAAAGTTTAGGTCATATAGAGACCAATTACAAGCCTTTTGAAGAGGGGGAGGGGAAAGAGTATTATTAGCTTCCCTCTCACCCTCCCCTAATACTATCCCCAATGAACAAAAGGGAAATATAATGCTCACCCTGGTTCCACATAGACTTTTATCAGAGTTACACATGTCTTTTATGAAGGAGGCCATTAGAAAGAGCCAAGGCATATGTGTCATCAGAGGGGTCCAGCTCCATGGACAGCACATGTGTCACCAGAAAGGATTCAGGGATGTAGGGCACTGTGGCACTGGAAAAAAAAATCCATTTTCACAAATACTCCCCAGAAGGGATGGCCACTGTTAAATAAGCAATTTGCTCCCCCTTTCATTCTGTTCATTTCAATGCCAGCAAATACTCCATTTCACCTATAGGTCTTAGAATTAAACAGGAAACTATTATTAGACAAAATAAGATTCAGAAATTTGTGCTTCATTCATTAGCCTTATTATCAGGAACTGAATACCATTGGTGTGATTGAGCAGGAATGGGCTGATTTGATACATGTCTTCCCCACAGATCTCCTTGCAGTTAGGATGTTCATTTGTTATTGATTCTCTGGGCCTGGAAGGAGCCTAAAACCTTCAATTTCTCCTGGTTCCAAGCTTGCAAAATAGAATCTATTTCTACCATCCCAGAAAGAGGGGAACCTATCATCTTAGGTAATAGGCTCTACATCTTACACTACTCATTCTAGTATTTAGAATTTAGTATCACCTTCAAGAAATTCATTGTGAATAAGATAGACAAGAAATGTCACTCTACTTTTGTAGTCTCTGCCCTTTTAATCACGCCTTCAACATATAGAAAGTTATGGGAATTATCCAGGATTATTTAAGCTATTAGATGTGAAGGATTTGACCATGTTTTAAATTCTTAAACTGGTAGCAAATTAGTTGCTTTGTTTTTCAGTAACCTCATTTCTTCTATTCATTGTCCTATCTACTGCTTGATAATGTTAAGAAGGATGAATTTAGGGAGTTTTCAGATCAACAGGCCCAGCTTTTTTCTTCTTGTTCAGTTGTTTCCGTTGTCTCCAACTCTTCATGACCCTATTGGGGTTTCCTTGGCAGAGATACTGGAGTGGTTTGCCATTTCCTTCTCCAGCTCATTTTACAGATGAGGAAACTAAGATAAACAGGGATAAGGCACTTGCCCAGGGTCACACAGGTAGTAAGTGTCTGAGCCCAGAGCTGAACTCAGGTCTTCCTAACTCCAGGCCCAGTGCTTTGTCCACTGCACCACTCAACTGTTTTGTAGCTGTAACAAAACTTTCAAGAGGCAACATAGTGCAAGGGATCAAGAGTTGGCCTTAGAGGCAAGAAGACCTGGGTTCAAGTACTGCTTCTGATAAATACTACCTATGTGACTATGATTTACCTCGCAGGGCCCAATATAATTCTCTAAGACTATAAATTATAGATAAGCTAACTTATCTATACAGGTCAAGAGATAAAATCATAAATCCTTGACACTGATGAATTCATAGGTCTGGACCTCTCCACTACAACTAAACAAAATAAAACAAAAACTTTGGAACTCTACCATTCTGATGTGCTTATTTTGCACATATCAGCAGCTCTTGTGACCAGTTATTTGTGTCTTCCCTCCATTTTCAATTCTTTAGAACTCACCCAATAACCCCCTCCTGCTTCATGGCTGGAAGGCCCACAACTGCACAGTCATGAGTGTGGAGTACTTCTCCTACAATGCTGATTCCTTCATCATCAGTGGCTCTTCAGATGGGACTTCTGGGTTGTGGACTTCAGAAGGAACATTTGTGGGACTATTTAGGCAAGAGAGAAAATGGAACCAGAAAGTGCCAGCTACCTTTTCTTCCCACAAAAATGCTTTCCAGACAACAATGCCAGTCTTGGACTCCAAATTGGAAGATTCAACTACTGGAAAAGACAGGTGAGGGAACGTCTTGGGTTTTTTTAATTGTTGCTCTTAGGGAAGTGGGAAGATACATAGGATCCACTGTCTTCTGGTCCTACAGAACCCTGCATATCCACTGCATAATGAATGATGAGTTTCCACATGTAGAGAGAAGAGTTCCCACATTATACTTATGAAAAGGTTGCTTGTGTGTACTGGTTCCACATAAAATATTATTCTTTTACCTATGGCTTATATTTATATTTTACAAACTATTATTTTATACATGACTTCAGTGGTTTCTCCTACCAGTCTAGGGAATGATGTTTCATTTGTATGCTGTCCCTCTCCTGAAAGACCCAGAGAAAGGCCTCCTTCACCATTCCAACTCAGTTCACTTCACACTAAGGAAAACCACCCCCCTTTAAAAGAGTAAAACTTTCCAAATCTTGACCTAAGCCACATCATTAGATCCAGTCACGATTTTGGCAGGTAGCTGCTGATTTTTTTTTCCTTATTTAATATTTTACTTTTCCCCAATTACATGTAAAAACAATTTTTAACATTTGTTTTTAAAACTTTGAGTTCCAAAATTTCTCCCTTCCTTCCTGCACCCCCCTCCATTTAGAAGGAAAGCAATTCAATATAGGTTACACATGTGTAGTCATGTAAACATATTTCCATGGTAGTCATGTGGTAAAAGAAAACATAGACAAAAACTCAAGAAAAAGAAAGTAAAAAAAGTATGCTTCAATCTTATTCAGGCACTACCAGTTGTTTCTCTGGTGATAGATTGGTTAGCATTTTTCATCGTAAGTCCTTCAGAGTTGTCTTGGATCATTGTACTGCTGAGAATAGTTAAGTCATTCACAACCGATCATCTTATAATATTGCTACAGTACATGTCACTTTGCATTAGCTTCTGTAAGTCCAGGTTTTTCTGAGAGTATCCTGCTCATCATTTCTTATAGCACGATAATATTCCACAACAATCACATACCACAATTGGTTCAGACATTTCCCAATTGATGGGCATGCCCTCAATTTCCAATTCTTTGTCACCAGAAAAGAGCTGCTATAAATATTTTTGTACATATAGGTCCTTTTGCTTTTTGTGGGGTTTTTTTTGGTCTCTTTTTGAAAACAGACCTAGTAGTGGTATTGCTTTATACCCTTTTGGGCATAGTTCCAAACTGCTCTACAGAATGGTTGAACCAGGTCACAATACCACCAACAGTGGATTAATGTCTCATTTTCCCACATCCCCCCAAAATTTGTCATTTGCTTTTTCTGTCCTATTAGCCAATCTAATAGGCATGAGGTAGTGCCTCAGATTGTTTTAATTTGCATTTCTCCAATTAATAGTGACTTGGAGCATTTTTTCATATAGCTATACATAGCTTCGATTACTTCATCCAAAAATCATTCATATCTTTTGATAATTTATCAATTTGGGAATGGCTTTTATTTTTATAAATCTGACTCAGTTCTCTATATGTTTGAGAAATAAGGCCTTTGTCAGAGAAATTTGCTTCTAAATTTTTTCAGTTACTATTGCTAACTGTATTTCCCCTCCATCCTATTTCCTCCTCTGTTTATTCTATTCTCTCTCTCCTTTCACCCTGTTCCTCCTCAAAAGTGTTTTGCTTCTGACTACTGCCTCCCCCCATCTGTCCTCTCTTCTGTCACCCCCCCTTCTCTTATAGTCTTTCCCTCCCACTCTTCTGGAGGATAAGATAGATTTCTATACACAATTTAAGCCAATTCCAATGAAAGTAAGATTCACTCACTCCCTCTCACCTCCCCCATCTTCCCTTATGTGAGAAAATTTGCCCCACTCAACCTTTACCGTTTCCCTTTCTGCCAACTCATTCGTCTCTCACTCCTTAATTTTATTTTTTTAGATATCATCCTTTTATATTCAATTCACTCCTATGCCCTCTGTCTATATATACTCCTTCTAACTGTCCTAATAATGAGAAAGTTCTTAGGAGTTACAAGTATCATCTTCCCATGTAGGAATGTAAACAATTTAACCTTATTAAGTCCCTTATGATTTCTCTTTCCTTTTTATGCTTCTCTTGAGTCTTGTATTTGAAAGTCAAATTTTCTATTCAGCTTTGGTCTTTTCATCAAGAATGCTTGAAAGTCCTTTATTTCATTGAATGTCCATTTCGCCCCCGGGGAATTATACTCAGTTTTGCTGGGTAGGTGATTCTTGGTTATTATCCTACTCCTTTGCCCTCCGGAGTATCATATTCTAAACCCTCTGATTCTTTAATGTAGAAGCTGCTAAATCTTGTGTTATCCTGACTGTGGCTCCACAATACTTGAATTGTTTCTTTCTGGCTATTTGTAATATTTTCTCCTTGACCTGGGAGCTCTGAAATTTGGCTATTATTCCTGGCAGTTTTCATTTTGGGATCTCTTTCAGGAGGTAATCAGTAAATTCTTTTGATTTCTATTTTACCCTCTGGTTCTAGAATATCAGGACAGTTTTCCTTGATAATTTCTTGAAAAATAATGTCTAGGCTCTTTTTTTTGAACATGGCTTTAAAGTAGTTCAATAATTTTCAAATTCTCTCTCCTGGATCTGTTTTCCAGGTCAGTCATTTTTCCAATGATATATTTCATGCTGTCATCTATATTTTTCATTATTTTGATTTTGTTTTATTGTTTCTTGATTTCTTATAAAGACATTAATTTCATTTTGCTTCATTCTAATTTTTAAGGAATTATTTTATTAAATGAGCTTTTGTACCTCCTTTTCCATTTGGCCACTTCTGCTTTTTAAGGCATTCTTCTCCTCATTGGCTTTTTGTACCTCTTTTATTATTTGGCTTAGTCTATTTTTAATGTGTTATTTTCTTCAAAACTTTTTTTTGTGTCTCCTTTACCAAGTTGTTGACTCTTTATTCATTATTTTCTTGCATCGCTCTCATTTCTCTTCCCAATTCTTCCTCTACCTCTCTTACTTGATTTTCAAAATCATTTTTGAACTCTTCCATGGCCTGAGACCAATTTATATTTTTGTTGGAGACTTTTGTGTGTAGGAGCTTTGATTTTATCATCTTCTTGAATACGTGTTTTGATCTTCCTTGTCACAATAGTAACTTTGTAGAATGGTAAGAATTTTTTCTGTTGTTTGCTCATTTTTCCAGTCTATTTCTTGACTTTTAACTCTTTGTTAAAGTGAGGCTCTGATTCCAGGGTGGAGGGCACACTACCCAAGCATCAGGATTTTTGTGCAGCTGTTTTCAAAGATATTTCTAGAGATCTGTAAGTTTTCAGTTCTTTCAAGGTGGTATGATCTAAGTAGAAGTATTTACTACTCTCCTACCCTATGCTCTGGTCTGTGAGTGATCACAAACATTCTTTTCTGCCCTGGAACTGTGGTGAGGGTCTCTGCTCCACTGTGGTCTGCAAGGTGTGCTAGTGCTCCTCTTTACCCTGGGACTGCCTCTTGGAATTATGACCCAGAGCTGCGTATGGGTGAAGCAACAGAGTCCTGCCCCCAGTGCCAACAAAGAGACACCTATGATCTCCTTCTGATCAATTGTTCAACCCCCTTAATGTCTGTGGTCTGAGAACTCTGGAACTAGCCACTGCCACTGTAGATTCAGTGGCTCCCAAGGCCTCTGACAATTTTTTTAAATATCAAAATTTGGAATGATATCAGAATTGAAAAGTTGAAGTAACATAAGCATAAGCACCAATCACTTTTTCCTGAAAGCTTATGAAGGACACTGCTTGCTCTCTTTCTGTCTCTCCATCTTCATGCTAGGCAGGAAGGAGACCACAGTGTAAGAGGAACATTGGCTTCTGTCTACTATGCCTTGGTCTCAGCCCAAAACTTCCATCAGTTCAAAGGAGGAGGGGCTCACTCCTCAGATACCTACACTGTGGCAACAACCCACAAGAATCCCAGTACACAGGCTGCTGTGCTAGGGAAAAGGCATTTCTTTCCAGAGCACAAATGAGCTCTGCACTTCTATACATTTCATCAGTACAGATTTTCTCCATCTGCCCTTACTTTCTAGAGTTCTCAAGGCCCAAATTCAAGACCTAACAATCCTGGTGATGTCTGGATAAAACTCTTCTCCATTGCTCTAAAAAGTTCTCCCCTGTTTGTTCCTATAGCAATACACAGAAAGAGAAGAGTTATTCATCACAAGCAAGCTATATACATAGGGTTAATTTATGCTTCCAAATTTGAGGGCCACCAAGACACTTCTGTGTTGGGCCCTTCCTCTCCTAACTGACAACCACCTTTCCTAGAACACTTTCTTAAAAGCCCCATCCATACCTTATTTCACTCTTTACTTTCTAGCCATCACTGCTACAATTTACTTGTAAACTGAAGGGACTTTCCCAACAAGTTCTGGAATTATGAACCATGATCAAATCAACCATACCACTCACTATTTCTGGACTGAGTATGTTCCCTCTATGCTCCCCTATTGTCCTACTCATTATTCCCATAACTTTCCAAACCAACTGCCCCTCCATAGCCACCATTTGCCTATGTGTGTTGTATTCCCCATTACAATGGATGCCCCTAAAGAGCAAAGATTATCTTTCTTTTTGCTTCTATATGTGACCCCAACACTAAGCACAATGCTTTGCCCATAGTGAGTGCTTAATAAATCCCTACTGGTTAGCCCAAAAAAAAAAACCCTACACTAAGACAGAAATGCAATGGTAAATAGAGTTTGGCCAGGTAAGATTATCCTGACCAATGTTTGTGTGATGATTTAGGGGTGGGCAGAGGTAGTAACTATTTCTGTGGATGTCTAGAAAAATTGAGTTTTCAGAATTCACTAGGACCTAACTGCAATATTCTTTCAGCCCCATCACAATTGTCCTAAAATATTCATGAAGTCCAGGGTCTCAGTGGCAGAGTTCAATGGATGGAGAGAAAGAATAAAGAGGAATACTGGTAGAAGTTGTCATAGTCAAAAGTTAGGGAGTGGGAAATAGAATGAGATCCTGCCCAGGAGAATTCTGAAGGGGTCTAGATTATGTCCTATTTCCCTTAATGAAAGGTTCTTTATCTCAGAAGAAGCACAACTACCTGTGACTTATCAAATAACTTTCCTTGACTGGGGACAAACTCAAGATAACTTTTCCTAGACAGAAAGCCAGTCAAGCATATTGATTAGTGATATGAAAAAAGGCTTATCAGCTCACAAAGTGAATTTTTATCTGACCTTACCCATTCTTTCCAAGAATCATAAAGATATGGAGATGTTCTTAATGGAGGGTATTACAAGCAAACATTTATTGATTGCCCACAGAGTATCTGAGCAGTCAGATGATATATAAGCCTTGACAAATTTCTTACCTCCAATTCAGTTTCCATTAGGCCCCTTTGTAATTTATTTCAAGCCTTGGACAGATAGAACTATGTTACTTTGCAAGATTTCATGGAGAAATCCCACCTGAATCTCAATTCTCCTCTTAGAGAACGTGCAAATCTATAGTACCTCTAATACTTTCTGAGAGAGGTTGCGTGACTTTGAATGAAATGCATCATTCTTAATGTCAAAGTAATGACTATTTATGCCATAGCAAGTTTGTAAGTTTTCAAATAATATCCTTCTCCAAATGACTCCAAAAATTTGTTATTTTTGGTCGGTTTATTTGTTTTGTCTGGACCTGTGATGTCAGTTCTGTAGAAATCTCCTAGTGATAAAATTTCTCCAATCAATGAAGATAACCAATTGCTCTGCTACTAAAGAGATAAGACATTAAAAATTTTGCATAGGTTCACAATGACATCATGGGTCAGAACTCATCTTTTTACCCTTGAGGTCAGATCTCTAACTATTATACCATATAGCTCTCCAAAGAGATAAGCATAGAAATTAGCAAACACTTTGGTATTTATTGTCTTTGCTTCCAAGTTAGAGCACTAGTAAAAGTGGGGGCCTTTTTAGTGCATTCCTAACCATTCACTTGAGGCTTCCTAAAAAAATTACATTTGTTAGAACACCAAACAGAATTGCAGATACACTACAATGTACTCAATCAAAAAATGAGGGAAAAAATGTTGTGACTATTTCTTGGAGTAAATAAGAAATCCTGGGGGCAGCTAGGTGGTGCAGTGGATAGAGCACTGGCCCTAGATTCAGGAGGACCTGAGTTCAAATCCACCTCCAAACATATAACACTTACTAGCTGTGTGATCCTGGGCAAGTCACTTAACCCCCATTGCCCAACCAAAAAACAAAACAAACAGAAAAAAAGAAATACCACAGGGATCTCAACTAATAATGGAATCATAGATTACAGGATCATAGATGTAGAACTCAAAGAAGCCATTATTTTAGAAATGAAAATTCAGAGTGGGAAGACACTTTAGACATTGAATCCAATCTGTACCTGAACAGGAAATCACTGATAAATACCCAGCCTCTGTAGGGAGTGTGTGGTTTTTCCTTCCTTCTCGAAGAGGACCATGACATCAGGAAGATGATGCCATGACTTCCAAGTAAACCGGTTTTAAGTGAGGGAGGGCTGTGCAAGGTCACCAGCCTCACTTTCTCCTCCAAAGCCATCTGGGTTTAGTAGCCAAATATAAATCAGAACAGCTGGAGATGACCCAGGAAGCAGTAGGAATCCTTGGGCTTTTTAAACTAAGGTCTTTCTGAGTTCTCACTTTGACTACAGCAACACTCATTCAGTGATTAGGGCTGTTTAAGAAGTGAGCCAAAGGATGGCCTCTTTAACCCCCAAAAAAGAAAAAAAAACCAACAACAAAGTCTTGTACCAGAAAGTATGAGAGGGACCCACATGAACCTGAGAGGTCATTACGTTGCCCTGAAGCTAAAAATTGAACTAACTGTTGCATATCAATGAAATCACAGTTCTGGTTTTAAAAAAGAGATGAAAATAAAAGATTTCTGAAATTATGTGAATATAAAGAAGATAAAATTTACATGCATAAAATTATATATACTCATATGCATATACATACATGCAACCTTTAGTAATATATTTGTGATAGGAAAAGCAATGCAAAGAACACTAGATATGGAGCTTCCAGTGAAAGGAATCCAACTATGTCCCAAGTTAGCCCATTCCATTTTTAGACAGATCCATTTGTCATGAAGTACTCCTAGTTGCTTGTATATATTATTTAATGTCCCTTTGGACTATATCTTGGCAGTTCACTCACAGATTGAGTCCCTCAGGAATAACTGCCCCAAATTGAAACAACTTTGTGGGCTCACATCCTAAAATTATTTAGCTCACAAGTTCCCAAAATTTCAGGGGGTATGATTAGCTCAAAGTAAAAAAGCATTTATCAAATGTCAAGTAAAGAAAAAATAGCAATAAAACATCTTCTCCATAAACCTTAGGCTCACTGTCCCATAAACATACACAGCATCAGTGGGAATAATGAATGCTCGTAACAGATACAAGTAGAGAATAATACAATTAAGGAAGATATTGGAAGAGGCAACTTATACTCTTTTGGACCCATTGTACCCCCCAATATCTTCTCATGAATTCCTTATGTTGCTTCTCATGGGGCATAGCATCTCTTCTTAGTAAGTTACCGGGCCCCTTCTACCTTCTCTTGGGTATGGGGCCAATACTTGGATACAGTTTTCCACCATCTCCAGCTTTAGGCTCACCTGAAATCCTGACTGAGATTATTACTAGGCATTTTTGAAAAGGCTCAAAACCCCTATTCTAGAACTAGTAGAGTCTTGGCTGTGGGGCCTGCTATGTTTCAGCTCCAGATACTAGATTCCTACCAACTCTACTTGAATCTACAACTGGACTTTGTTCCACTGTACCCTGCCATATGATTCTGCTGCAAGATGTAATGGGGTGTGGGATGAGAGGAAGAACTCCATGCCCACCCTTATTGCACTGTCGAACAGGTATAAGGAAAAGGTAATAAGCACACTCTTTCCTCAGGACTGACCCTTGCCCCAAGAGTTCACTTATTTGACCCAGTTGAATTCTCTCTTCAATGTTCTTTTCAACTTTCTTTTATAGTATTTTTTGACTCTCTATCTTATACAAATATTAAGTTTTAGGTAGAGTTTACCAGTCACTCTGGGCTTCATTTCCAACCAAACTGACTACAAGAAGACCCAATCTCAGAGTACCAGGAACCATTACTGGCATAAAAACTCAATAGCAAGAATAATTAAACCAAAAGCTACCAGATGGCATGCTTCATCTTCTTAGTAGCTGTCCATCAATTGAGCTTCTCATTTCTCACTGTTCCTCCCCTAGCAGCAGCCTTGCAGAGTCCTTGTCTCCGCACTGTAGGACTGTGTCTGAGCTTTCTTCCCCCATGGCTCAGTGCCCCAAGATCTACTTCTACCAGCCTTGCCATAGGTTATATAAGTATACTTTCTCTCGCCAATCACTGATTACAGATCTGGATCTTCTGGGTGTGACTGGTTAACTATTCATATAAGTATGTGTCTTATCTCTTTACCTAGACTAGGAACTCCGTGACAGGGTGAGTACCAGCTCGTTCTCTCTCTCTCTCATTATCTTCTTGCTTGTTTGCTATGCCTATTATCAGCAGAGTGGTCACTGTGAGTCCTCATTTAATATTTTTCCAAGTCAAGAATAAGGCCTAATCAAATAGTAAGCCCTAAATTTAAAAACAAAACAAACAAACAAAAAAACCAGTGATTCCTCTACCTTTGGGTCTTTGATACTCTTTGTAGATTTTTCGTCAGCCCCTCTTGAATTATCTTTTATCCGTCAACATTCTTCATGTCTTCATACCCATCATGCCTCCTCCAGATGTTATTATCATTCTTTTATTATTATAAAATTCCCAAGGCCTGCATTTTAAGGAACATTCCCTCAATCAGATGCTTGCCTTCAGTTCTGCAGATCTATCCCCAGCCCAATGCTACTGGTCTATATCTAGGATAAATGCACAATGTCGTAGTCAATGTAAAAATATAAATAACTGATATATAGAAACAGCTAGCCAAATAAATTTTTTAGACTGTGCTCTCAACACCTAGAAGCTGTCATTATCAATAAAGAACGTTTCTTACGTTTGGACTCTAAGCTAAACATTTTCCATGACAATAACAGACATCTTTGATGGGTATGCATTTACTGTCTTTAGACTGGTTTTTGATAATAGCCATTGAATGAAATCATCTATATTGTTACACTTACAAGAAATTGCATATGATTTTGACATATGCATTGGAGACATCTTGTTGGAGAAAAGCTATTTAAGGTTTATAATGCCAAACCAAATTTTGTTTTTATCATCAATAAACAAACTCAGTAGGATCTTGTCCTCTCTGCCCCTTTCAGACAAGGATGTGACTGTAAAGATGTGGTCTGATGTGGAATATCATTTTGCAAAAGTCTTTTAGTTTATTATTATTATTATAATCTACATCAACAATAACTTCAATTTTTTTTTTTACAAATTCTTCTCATTAAGACATGAGAAAGCCAGTCCATGTGCATTTGTGTCTGAGTATTCGAATTGCACTTCTGCCATATTTCCATCTTTCAGGCATGGAAACAGATATTTCTGGAAGAACCATCATGATGGCTACCCAAAGAGAACCCCAACTTCAGTTCTGACTTGGTGACAAATCATATTTGTAAAACTTCATTTGACTGGTAAATTTCAGAAGTATGTAGCCACCTTTCGTGTTGAAATCCCTCCCCCCCCCCGTGTTCCATACTAACAGAAGTATTATTAAATTTAATGTGTGGGATACAGCTTACCAAAAGAAAATTGGTGGTCTGAGAGATGATCATTACATTCAAGCTCAGTATGTCATTATAATGTTTGATGTAATATTAAGAGCTCCTTGCAAAATTTTACACAATTAGCATAGAGATCTAGTATGAGTACTTGAGAATACCGCTATAGTCCTATCTGGCAAGGAATGGGTAATAAGGACCCAAAAGTTAAGTTGAAATCCATTATCTTCCATAGGAAGAAGAATCTCTAGCAGCATGAAATTTCAGACAAAAATAACTGTAACTTTGAGAAACCCTTTCTTTGGCTTATTAGAAAACTTGTTGCAAGCTCCAATTTGGAGTTTTTGCCATGCCTAATCTTATTCTAAAGAGTGTCATGGATGAAGATCCGGCAGCATGTTATGAGCAAGATGTAAAGATTGCTCAGATAGATGCACTCCTCGATGAAAATCTTATAAGGACTCAAGCTAGAGTCCAGAATCTGAGGTCTGGCTTTATAGGCAGCTGTCATGGGATGTCAGTGGTACAGAGCGTTTGCCACTTTATTATATAGCTGAGCAGAACATGTGTTTGATCTTTGGGATGTTAAAAGAGATAAGTGGACTTCAGAATGAATGTGGCACTTTAAAAATATGTAACTCATATTTTGGACATGAGAATGTAGCTGTTTTGGACCACAATTACATCCTCCATGAGTTTCAAAATACAAGATTGCTGCATTCCCATAACGGTAGTCAATGATGACTCTTGCTTGCTATGTTGTTTCCATTCCTTTTTCATTTAGATCATAATAAAGTTGCATTTCAAATACCTAAAAAAAAGAAAGATGGAAAAATGGGCATACTTTCCCAGGCATCTTTTTTTTTTTTTGCTAATAAGGTCTGTGATTTTTTAAAGCAAAAACTATGTATTTATAGGAAGAAAAAGTTAAGCTATTTTTTAATGTGTTCTCAGGATCATGAAGAATTATTTCTAACTGATTATGCTGAACTGAAGGAAATGGATGGAAAGAATAAACATAGTTAATTTAAAGCAGATGGAAACCTTGACAGAGCCCAATGCAGATTTAACTTGGGGATTTTTAACTTTTTTTAACCAAAATTTTATTAACATTGTTTTTAAGGTGCCAAAAGTTACAGTTACAGAGACATCCCCAAATCCCCAATAACTAGTTACTTGTTGGAATGGTTCATCTTGACCACATCTGGCCCTTAATTAGGTCTTCTGGGTTCCTGCTTGATTTTTTTCATGGCTGTCCTAATACTATGGATAGCAAGGCTCACAGACAACTGTGAATGAAGTTGATTAAGCACTTCAAAATCCTGATTTTGGGCTCAGAAATGTAAAGTATCAAATTTTTTGAATCTTGGTTTTGTTAACATTCCTCAATGTGTCTTGATCACTTTCAGTCTGGTGTTACGAAGCATTAGGAAAATCTAGGAAATTGTGTAGTTGTTTAATGAGCAGATATTCTTATACGCTTAAGAGTTTTGTCCCCCAAAAAATGCCAAACAGTTTTCTAGCTACCAGCAACCATACAACAGTTGAACTGTGTAAGTTAAAATTTGTAGAATCATTGAGGTTTCAGAAACTGCTGATTTCCATTCTGTCTTCCTCTGTTGAACTCATAAATGAAAAATGGTGCAGCTTTTCATTTTTAGATACTGTATGGGAACATTTGGACTGGAACTCTGTCAGTACAGATCCAGTGTAGAGGGCTCACTTACTACCTACTAACATCAAAATAGGCCCTTGGTGAGAACTCTCCTGGTCTAAGCAGGAACTGTTTTTTCAACTGTTTTCAACTGATTGGCACCTCCAGTATTGTCGTGTTTAGATCCAACTTCTTTGACTTCCAGAAAGGATTTTTTTAAAACAAACTAATGATGATCCTCATTTAGAGTTTCTTCAGATGGACTAACCACAAAGTATTCAGGCAAAGCCATAATCTCCCCTTCTATATTCTATGCTGCGGCCAGGGGTTCCTAACTAATCCCAGACACAGCCAGTGCAGAATGATATGCAGATTTTCTGCTTTTAACCAGTTCAATAAGCTCATCATAAATTCACCAATCTCCTCTCCCTTTAGGGGTTCATATATATGAAAATAAAAGATGTACCTGAGGATCCTTCTTCCATTTTTTAACCTCCTCACCCCTTCTCTCCCATTATCCACCTTTGTGCTGCCTACCTTGGAAAAAACCCTATTAGATTACATGAAATGTTGCTCTCAGAACAGTTCAACCCAACATATATCCCCAAGTGCCCTTTGGCTGCTGATCCCTATTAAAACTGTTCCCTATGATCTTAATGCATTTTACAGAAATAATTTTGGGTGCTTTAGGGTTGGAACCCATGGTACCCTAGTTGATTACTTGCTCTAAACAAAGTAGAGGTGTTCTTACTCTTTCTGTCATGACCGTCTGACCTGGAATCGTCCTGACTGGGCCTCCAGACTTCCTTTACAAAAGAAATCTCTTTGTAATTTGCGGTTCAGACTAAGTATTTTACTGTTGGCCTATATGACCTTGGCCATACATATCTTGGATTCATTTGGAAATAATTGAATCACTCTGAATATCATGCTTCCCTGGAACTCTTTATGTTTAGAGATCCCTTTGATAAGTGGAATGACAACAGGAAAGGAAAGGATGTGACTGAATGCTACCAATTAATTGATGTTCGGAAGGGGGATCATATGCTGGTCAGTGAAGGAAACCCAAAGGCTGCAGGTGACTCAGAAACTCAGAAAGAAGGAATTCCCCTCAATAAAACTGAAACAAGAAAAGACTTGAAGGGTAAGATCATTCCATGGAGAGATATCTCATTTTCTTTGAGATGAGAATATGAAAATAGTACTGTGTAGGTGAGGGCTGGTAGACAAAGCTAAAATAGTGTCTTGAAATAATCATGCTAATATTAATATTTTAGATTTAATACATGATTCTATATGATTTACAATACACATATCTCAATAGGTAGTTAAGGCAGATTTTTTTCTGTATTTTACAATGACTAAACTGACTCAGAGAAGTTAAGTGACTTTCCCAAAGTCACTAGGAAATGGCAAAGCTGAGATTCAAACCCAGATCCTCTGACTTCAAAACCATTGACTCCACCTTAACACTTCAAGTCTTCCACTACAACTCCAGCCAAGAACAATGTTCATGCTCACATTATTCCTGACAAAAGTAAACAGATTTTACCCTCTAAGTGCATCTTCCACCTAAGCTAAATATGAGAATTTGACCAAGTGGTACACATGAGAAGGTATACTGTCTAGAACAGAGATTGACCACCTGTGTGGCGTGAGTGTTCCTATGGTAACTGAAATCATTGTTTGTGTTTGGCATAGTGAAATTGGAGCTAGAAGGCCTGGACTTGATTTCCAGATCTACCACAGACTTTCTTTGTAACCTTGGGCAAGTCACATCATCTATCTGAGCCTTGGTTTCCTCGTCTGTAAAATGAATATTATAAGAATTATTGCATTACTTTCCAAAAAGTTATTGAAAGAAAACATCTTGCAAACTGTAAAACATTATACATATATTAGATATGATATTGTTATTATTGTCATCTTTATTGAAATCATAAAGCCAATTTCCACCTGGTACTATTTTCTCTTTTCCTTCTGTCTTTTATCTCTCCTTCTACCTTCTTATAAGTTCTTACTTCCTTTTTCCTCTCTTTAATCCTTTTCCCCATATATTCCTAGGACCATCTACTGGTATCCAGAGACATTGTTAAGCAATTATTCTGAGCTAAAAATGTTGCTGAACCCTGTCCTGGAGATATAAACGTAATCATTCAACAAGCATTTATACTTACTATGACACATACTTACTATGTGTCAAGCACCAGTACTAAGCTCTGGAGATAGAAAGAAAGATTAGAAACAGTCCCTACTTTCAAGAAGTTCACATTCTAGTGGTGAAGACACTATATCAATAACGAAATACACACAAGATATACACAGGAAGGTAATCTCAGAAAGGAAGGCACTAACAACTAAGGAAAAGCTGGAAAGGGACTCACACAAAATGTAGAACTTGAGATGAGTTTTAAAGGAATCCAAAGATACTACAAGATGAAAGTAATAAAGGAGAGTATGCCTGGTATGGGGATCAGTCAGTGCAAAGACAAAGAGTCAGGAGAAAGTGTTATGTGCAAGGGACAAAGCTGGTGTCACTAGATTATAATGTTTGGGGGAGGGGTAGAGGGAGTAAGATTTAAGGTTAGCCTGTCTGCCTAGATAGTTTTACTGGGCAAGCTACAGCTTCTTGGAGCCACAGGTGACAGTTGGGTGAAGAGGTCCTAGTCCTCCCAACAGGCCTCAAACCCATTGGTGAGTTAGAAGGGTGTCTACCCCAACCATGTGAGGACTTCCCTCAGTGGAATTGGCAGATGAGAACAATTTGTTCCAATGGCCATGAAGGCAGCTGAATCAGGCATTGTGGAATGCTTAAAACTTGGTCATACATCAAAGACACCAAAGTCCTCCAATGCATCCAGACCCATCACCAGTCATCCTGACTTTTGTCTTCCCATTGGACTTGTATGACTATGGAAGAGAGAGTGAAGCTGATAACATCGTGCAACTTTGCCTCACTTAAATCCAATTCATGCATAAGTCAAGACATCACCCCATTATGTCACTGGTCCTCTTTGAAAGCAAAAGAACAATAACAACAGCATGCAAGATGATTGAAAAGGTAGGATCTTCTACAATATATTCAAACTAAGAGATTTTCTTAGGACATTGAATAACCACAAGCTCATAAATTTAGAGGTAATAGGTAATTTAAGAGACCAAACAGTACAACCTCATCATTTTGCAGTTGAAGAAACTGAGGTACAAAGGATGACTTGCCCAAATTCACACAGCTAGTCAAAGAACCAGGATTTTGATTCAAGTCCTCAGTCACCAAATCCAGTGGTCTTTCCATTGCCTTCCTCCAAACTATGTGAAAGTAGGAAACTAATTTACCTTTAAACTTCTTTTTCACATTCCAGTTAAGGAAATCAAAACAGTTTCTGTGTGATAGTTGGAGAAATTTATATATCATCCCAATTGTGCAGAGGAGCATGAGGATATCTTTATAGGCATCACCTTGAGCTTCTAAGCCTTGGTAATAAATTGGAAGTAGTAATCTAGTTGTATAAGAGAGATCCTGAGCATTAATAAACAGAAAAATGTCACTTCAGCACCTTTCAAAATAAGGGAAGAACTCAAAGTAAAAGGGAAGGGGGATAATAAATCCAATAAAGAGGCATCAGCTCACTTCTGAAAGTTTCTTCAAGAGGAATAATGGTGTCATAGTTTTTAGTTATTCAAATGCCACTACTACCATTTTGAAAAACACAGCCCTTAGGATGCCAAGGGTTTTTTCTTCTTAGTCACCTGTAGTTCTGCTCAACCAAATAGATGAGATCCAAAAAGATGTGAAACAAAACTACAAACCATGGACAAGCTTAATTTGTAAGGTATAATTTCACCCTGCCACACTGAAACAAACAATTAAAGAGGAAAGGGAGGCAGAGAAAGGCAAGGAGTAGACAAGAAAGAGAAGAGTTAAGGGGAATGTCATCTCCTTTGCCTTGGAATGGAAAAGGACTGTAGACAAACTGCTAACAAAAAAAGTATTACTATTGTTGTTGTTGTTGTTGTTGTTGTTGTTGTTGTGTCTGTTGTTTCAGTCATGTCTGACTCTTCATGACCCCATTTGGGGTTTTCTTGACAAAGATACTAGAGTAGTTTGCCATTTCCTTCTCCAGCTCATTTTACAGGTGAGGAAAACTGAAGTAAACAGAGTTAAGTGACTTGCTCAGAGTCTCACAACTAGTAAGTATCTGAGGCCAAATTTCAGCTCTTCTTGACTCCAGACCCAGTGCTGCATCCAAGTTTTACCATCTGCTTTTGGAACATAGGAAAATGCCTGAAGGTTTTAGTCAGAGGTTACTCAGAAAAACTTAGAGTTACTCAAGTAGAATTATTGAACAAGATGTTCTTGGTTCTTGTCCCAGTTCTCCCATTGGTTATGCAGTATTAACCAACTTGCTTCTTAGGTCTCAGTTTCCCTTTCTGTAAAGTGAGAACATAGTATTTGATCATCTTTAAATTTCCTTCAAGCTTTAACATTCCATGACCTGGATTTTATAATGTTGTCAAGCCAGTTCTCCAATAAATACACATCCTACTCTTTCTCTAGGGATCTCAGAGAATATCTAGATCAATCCCTTCATTTTACAAATGAGGAAACTGAGGTTCAGAAAGGCTGAGTCACCCAAGGACCCAAAGGTAGAAAACATTAGAGGTAAGATTTGAATCAGGGTCCTCTGAGTCCAGAGACAAGGCAGATACACCTAGAAACCCTCTAGGCCTCTAAAGTGAATCACTCAGCTCCTGGAATAGTGTATCCAACCATCTTGTCTGATGTTAATCTCAGTTAGCTACTGATTCTCTATTTGGAGATCACTAGCGTTTGTGGCCACTCTCCTAAGCTTCCAACTAGTCTTTCTACATCTGTTCCTCACTTTTACTCAGAAGTCAGAGACAAAATGTTAGTGGAGGGAAATTATTTGAGCTGTACTGATTCAATTCAATAAATATTTTTAAGTGCTTACTATAAGTTAAGAACAGTACTAGATTAGGCACACACCTGCAAAGATGAAAAATAGCATAGTCTGTGCCCTAAAGGGACTAACAGTCTACCTTCCAGTCCCTACCTTCTCTCCCTCCCCCACCTGCCTGCCCCTAATCAAAGCAGAGGATTTAATAACATCTTGACTTGTATTAGTGATAATTTCATGCTTCAAAATGTCAAGAAACCAACAAGAAGAAATGTTATTCTAGATCTGATTGGTTTCTGGAGTGGGGAAGAAATGATGGGAACTCTGGGAGAAAATGACTATCCATTCCCAGAATTTTAAATACAGAAAACAAAATCCAGGAAGAGATTGGAACCCATCTAAACTTGGAGAGAGCAAGTTTCAAAGAGTTGAGAAGAAAGATAGGTAGGATCCCATGTAATAAAATTCTATAGAGAGTGTAAGCCCAGGAGAGATGGGAGAAGCCCAAGAGTGAAATCTCAAAAAGTAAAGGGAAATAATTCCAACTGAGGAGGAAATACAGGATTTGTATGAAAAAACTGATATGGCTACATGGAAAATTCACTAAACAATTTATATTTTTTTAAAGAAATATTCAGAAGATAGAAACAAGACCAAATAATAGAAAATGAATATGAGCATGGCATGATTC
Organism: Phascolarctos cinereus; assembly: GCF_003287225.1. Classification (NCBI taxonomy): domain Eukaryota; kingdom Metazoa; phylum Chordata; class Mammalia; order Diprotodontia; family Phascolarctidae; genus Phascolarctos; species Phascolarctos cinereus. Next base: position 278,208,889 of record NW_027555958.1, on the reverse strand, counting down.
TGAAAAAAATGGAATCAGAAATGCTAAAGCTTAGAATGAACTGAGGCTGGCAAGCAAAACTAAAAAGGGGGGGATTTTTTTTAGCTATGTGGGGAGAAAAGAGAAGCTCAAAGAAGAGATAAAGACTTCTGGTAAAGTAGATGAAAAGATGATATCTAACAAAAGAGATAAGGTAAGTTTTCTCAATTCTTACTTAACTTCTGTTTTCTCTGCCAAGGAGAATCACTCTTAGACTAGATAGAACAAAAATGACAACTAAGAAGTTGATGTCCAGGAAAAGTAAGGAGTAGTATCACTGGATGGATTCACATCACCTGACCAAGATATACTACACTTGAAGAAATGGAAAGAACTGGCTGATGTTATTTTTGAACCATTGTCAAAGAGAGTTGAAAGATCTCGGAAAATAGAAGAAGGCTAATAAAAATGGAGAAAGGGAAATGTCCCCATTTAAAGAGAGAGAGAGAGAAGAGAGGAGAGAAGAGAGAGAGAGAGAGAAGAGAGAGAGAGAGAGAGAGAGAGAGAGAGAGAGAAAGAGAGAGCGCAGAGTTTCCAACCAAAAGCCAATGATTTTGACTTTTATTAATGGCAAAATCTTGATGAATATCTAGAAAAGGAAGCCATGATTATAAAGAGCCATCATGATTTCAGACTAGCGCTATTTCCTTTTATGGCAAGATTACTAAGCTAGTAGATGAGAGAGATGATGTGAATATAGTTTCCCTAGATTTTTGCAAAATTTTAGATAAAGTATCTCACACTATTATTGTTGAGGGGGGTGGCTTATGGATTGGATGATAATATAATTAGGTGGATTTGGTGCTAGTAGATTGGTCAGAGTGAAAAATTAATTTTAATGTTTTTGTGGTAGGAGGTCCCTAGTAAAGTTTCTCCAATGTTCTTGGCCCTCAGTTATTTGACATTTTGATCAATGACTTGGGTAAAGGCATAGATGGCATAGCCATCACAATTGCAGGTGACACCAAGCTGGGAGGTACAACTGACATACTGAATGAGAGACCCAGGATCCAAGAGGGTCTTGACAGGCTAGAACATTGGGCTGAACCTAATTAAAGATGGCTCCATGTCTGGTTCCACCCCTGTTTCTGTCCTTCATAGATTCTTAAAATTAGAAGGGATCTTAGAGATCATCTAATTCAACCTCCCAACCAACATATGGAGAATCTCTTTTACAATATCCCAGAGAGATACTAATCTTCTTGAATATTTACAGTAAAAGGGAACCCTTTAACTAAGACAATCCATTCCATTGTTGGATAGCTTCAACTGTTCTTGAGTTGTGTCTGATAATAAGTTGGGGGGAAATAGAAGGTGTCATAATGGAAATAACATAGGACTAGTAATCAGAAGATACTGGTTCTGGAGCTACTTTGCCATCAACTTACTATGTAAACTTGAGCAAGTCACTTAATTTCTCTGGGTTTCAAATTCCTCACCTGTAAAATAAAGAAGTTGGATTAGATTATCTCCAAGGTCCTTTTTGGCATTCTACTTTCTCTATTCTTAAGAATCTCCCTAGGGGCAGCTAGGTGGCTTAGTGGATAAAGCTCTGGCCTTGAGGACCTGAGTTCAAATCCAGACACTTGACACTAGTTGTGTGACCCTGGGCAAGTCACTTAACCCCAATTGCCTCACCAAAAAGCAAAAAAAAAAAAATCTGCCACCTTGTAACTTTTGCCTATTGTTCCCAGTTCTGCCTTCTAGAACTAAAATAAAATTTATTCTCTCTTCCACATGATAATCCTCCAAATATTTGATAAATATCAATCATATTGACTCAAAGAATTCTCTTCTCCAGGCTTAACATTCCCAGTCTCTTCAGCCATTATTCATATGGCTTAGTTTCCAAATGATGCACTACCTTAGTGATCTTTCTTTAGAAAGCATGGCTTCATTTTTGCATTTGTGACACTGGTGCCTAGCACAATGCCTGTTGTTGTTCAGCCCTTTCAGTCATGTTCAACTCTTCATTTGGGATTTTCTTGGCAAAGATACTGGAGTGGTTTGCCATTTCCTTCCCCAGCTCATTTTATAGATGAGGAAACTGAGGCAAACAGGATTAAGTGACTTGCCCAGGGTCACACAGCTGATGAGGAAACTGAGGCAAATAAGGTTAAGTGATTTGTCCAAGGACACATAGCTAGTAAGTGTCTAAGGCCAGATTTGAACTCAGGAAGATAAGTCTTTCTGACTCCAGAGTTGGCGCTCTATCCATTGCATCACCTAGCTACCCACAATGCCTAGTAGGAGCTTAATAAATGCTTAATAATTTATTGACATGCTCTGGCTTGTCAACATACCTCCCAGAAAGTGATTACAATCTATATGTGACTTGACAGGAAATAAGTACAATAGGACCATTGTCTCCCATGGTCCAAATACTTTATCTCTTTCTCTCTACCCTTTTGTCCTACCTCTTCCTCCCTCATCATACACAACTAAAAGGAAGCATGGTCTCAGCATCATAAGAAAAAAGACGAGCTCTCTGTGGATTAGGAGGGATTTAGGGAATAGAATTTCATTATCACCTGCTGCAAGGTCACTGACTTTAGCCTGCCAAATTGCCAACTACTTCAGGAAATGGAATCTCATTAGTGTAATTGAGTCATTGGCAGCCCTGAGATGCTCAATTTCTAATTTTAGAAAATGTTGAGAAATAAAATGGCAGCTGTTTAAGAGATATCAATGTGTACTGTTATATTCTGAAATCAAGAAAAGAATAGTTTAGTTGAGAGTATCACATGCTTCTGAAAGATCAGACATTTATTAGGACTGGAATGCAATCCAATATGACATTTAAAATTGGAATATCTAAATCTAAACAAACAGAATAGTACATTTAGTTCTTGCTCTCATTTGTTCATTTATCAAAGTTATTGAATGTCTACTATGTGCAAAAGAATTGGGCTATGCTAATTTTGAGCGAGGATCTTCCCATCACCCTCCAATACCTCAGAACACCCACCTCCCCCTACAAAAAATCCTTCCACCACAAACTGGTCTGATAGTTACAGACATCCCTAAAAAGAGTCGTTTTGATTTAACATTCTTTTCCCCACCCCAAATTTTCCCACTGTTAGAAAGATGCTTGACCATACTTACACTATTCTCCATTTTCAAACCCTGAGAAATTATACACCAGAAAAAGAGAGCTGATATTGGTTCTGCTTTGCTAAATCCACTCAGGGGCTAAGTCCCTGGCCAGCTGTGACATTAGATCCCATCCAAGGGGAATAAATGCAAAAACACTTTATGATTTTTAAAAAAGGTACATATGCCTTTCTCTCTGCCTTCTGCTTCTGCCAATTTTCAGTCAAGATACAAAGGCAAAACAACAACAAAGTAAATGGATATAACATGAGGCAATTAGGTTAAGAATAAGCTAGCACTTTCTGATGTCACTAAAGTATGACCAGCATTGGAATAGGTTAATAATAAAAAAAAAAAAGAAGGTATAGAATCATCCTCTCTGGACGTTTTGGAGATAGAAAAGGCCTCATTTATGTGGGTTCGTTTATCTGTAATCATTTCTGAAGATGTGGACTGAATGACCTCTCAAGATCCCTTCTAACCTTGAAATTCCAAGATAACCTGACAAGCTTTTTGAAGTTGCCTGAGATGAACTGAGGATGCTCATTATCATTTTATTACATAAGAATTAAATGTATTCCCCTCTAAAGAGGGCCTTTACATTGGAGTATGAAAGATGTCAAAGGTAAAGTAATTATCTTATAAAAATGCAAATGATGGAGTGGAACAAATAATTTAACTCTTAGTCAATTGAATTTTACTATTTACTATATTTACTATATTGAATTTACTATATTGGGGAGGGTGTGGCCCTTATCATCTCTTCTTAATTACATTCCCAAGAAAAAGAATCCATACAATACATGTAGCAGGAGCTGAATAATCGCCCATTTATACTAGTATCACAGAAACCAGTAACACAGCTGGCAAAGCACCCGACAATATTTATAAAATTCTAGCAGTTGCCAGAAAACAAATCATGGCAACAAATAGATATGATATATCTTCCAACATAATGTAATCCTTGGCTCAGGTTTGGAGGAGACCTACTTTATGCTTAGTTGAACAAGCCTTTTTGTAGTCGTACTATTTGATCAACAATAAAGAATTCAGGCTTAGTCCTTGTGTTGGTCTTGGGAGAAAGAGAATACCCCATTTATTTGTGGCTCTTTAATTAGCTTCCTGTGTCTCCCTTTCTTTCTTGAAACAGATTGGAAGTTACCAGCCCAGTTGGGAACTATTCATTCACAACTGACCTCTTTAAATTCAGACTCCCAAAGTGTTGGAGGACAAAATTGGGAACAGCCTCCCCAATTAGCAAACAGTTTCAGGATACATGAGGTGAGTCTTGAAGGTATTCACCATCTCCACTAATCCTTTGCTGATAGAGAACATCACAGCACTCTATCTTTAGTCTGGAATCATTCATAGGTGTTCTGAACAAGGTGAGGTCATTGAGGTCAGATTTGGGAGAGCAGTTTGGGTGTGAAAGAATTCACTTAGACAACTTTCTCTTTACCAATCGGAGCCTTTTATTTTACATGAAAAAGCATCATGAGTCCCATTAGCGAGAAGCTAATGAAAGGCCCTGATATTTGGAAGGACCAGGCTTAAATAGACAGAAAGCAATACAGCCTGAAGATGTTCAGCATGATGTAGTTTTAGGATTTTATGGTGATTAAAGATAAGGACAGGATGAGGAAGACAAAGAAAATTTTATGACACAGAATGAGGGAGATGGTTGCTTACAAGATAAGGTGGAATTTATGACACAGGATGAGGGGGAAAGGACTTTAAAGTGTCCTCAAGTTACAGGATCTCAAGTTTCAGGATGGGCTACAGAATGAGCCCCAACCCCTCCCCTCAGGGGGGTCATCACAAACTACTAGAAAAGCAACCCTTCATAATACTTTTAACCCTGAGGGCACCGTATGCTATATCCACATCAAGGTGGCTGTCACTTATTACAGTGGAGAGGTTGAAAGAAATGAGGCAATTATTCCATCCTAATTCACTCCCAATGCCCAATAAGGTGGGCAATATACTTATCACCTCCTGAAATAAATCCCAAAATAAAAACTCCCAGGAATATTATAGCCGAATTCCAAAGCTCTCAGGGGAAAGAGAAAATGCCTCAAACAGCCAGAAAAAAAATATTCAAATACCATGGAGCCACAGTCAGGATCACACAAGATTTAGCAGCTATCACATTAAAGGAGCAGAGGGCTTAGGCATGATATTGTCGAAGGCATAGGAGACAGGATTATGACCAAGAATAACCTGCCCCCCAAAACTTAGTATAATCCTTCAGGGGGAAAAAAATAAAATAGACTTTCAAACATTCCTAATAATAAAAGACCAGAGATAAACAGAAAAATTAACTTTCAACTATAAGAGAATCATAAAAAGATAAATATGAAAGAAAAATCATAAGGGACTCGATAAGGTTAAATTGTTTACATCCCTCGATGGAAAGATGATGCACATAATTCTCTTTTTTTCTATAGAATGTCATATATTAGCAGTACAACTCAATATTTATTGACTGCCTATTATGTGCATAACTCTATACTAGGCACTAGTAATGCAAAAATAAAAATGAAAGAAAACACAAAACAATTTGATGAGGAAGAAAATACTAACCTCTTAATGCTAATGTCTTCTCTCTATTGCTTATCTCCACTTTATATTTTTTTATTTTTTTACCCAGTTGTTTGCCTGTTATCTCTCCCATTAGATGGTGAGCTCCTTGAGACTAGGGAGGTTTTATTGTTATTGTTATTTTGTTTGCCTTTCTTTGTTTCCCTAGCACTTAGTACAGTTCTCGGCTCAGGGTAGATGTTTAATAAATGTTTATTGACTGACTGAGTGACACTGAGTGGATCTGAAAAGGCTTCTTGTAGGAAGCAACACCTGAAGTGAACCCTGAAGCGAGTTAGATTTACAAGACAGAGCTGAGGAGGACATACACTCCATGCATGGGGACAGGCTATGAGAAGGTGGGAACACCGGACATGGAATGTTAGGTTTGGAAAGAGCTAGTAGCCTAGTTTGGCTGAACCACAGAGTACATAATAAGAAGTGATGTTGAATAAGTCAGGAGAGGTAGGCTAGAATCAGAGGAATCAGATTATGAAGGGCTTTAAATGCCAGGTTGATGGTTTTATATTTCTTTTTTTATTAATTTATTTTGATTTATTGACAATCATTTCCATAAGCTTTTGAGTTTTAAATTGTTCTCCCCCTCCCTCACTACCTCCCTCCCCAAGACAGCACACAATCTGATATAGGCTATACATATACATTCCTGTTAAACATATTTTCATATTAGTGATGTTGTAAGGAAGAATTAGAACCAATAGGAGGAACCACAAGAAAGAGAAAACAAAACAGAAGAAAAAAATAGCAAATAGTATGTTTCGATCTGCATTCAAACTCCATAGTTCTTTCTTTGGATGTAGATAGCATTTTCCCTCATGAGACCTTTGGAGATGTCTTAGATCCTTGTGATGCACACAACTCTTAAGAATTTTATCATTATTAGGGCAGTTAGAAAGTCTCTACATAGGCCATGGGGACAGGAGTCAATCAATTATGTTGGGATAAGCTAAAAAAAAATGGATAGGTGAGAAAAAGGAGGAATGGAGAAGAATGAGGAAAATTATTTCACATAAAAGATGTGGAAAAGGAAGAGCTTTTACAATGGAAAGAAAATGGTGGGAGTGGGTAGGCAACAGTTGAACCTCACTCTCATCTGAATTGGTCCAAAGAGAGAATACACACACACACACACACACACACACACACACACACACACACACAATCAATTGGGTATAGAAATCTATCTTACCCAAGAGAGAAGTAGGAGAGGAAGGGGAGAAGAAAGAGGGAGGGAAATGAAAGGGAGGGCAGATTAAAGGAGGTGATGTGATCAGGAGCAAAAAAGACTGTTGAGGAGGGACAGGGTAAAAAGAGAAATAGAAGGAGAAAACAGAAGAAAATAGGATAAAGGAAAAAGGACAGTTGGTAATCATAATTCTGAATGTGAATGGGATAAATTCACGAATAAAATGGAAGTGGATAACAGAATGGATTAGAAACTAGAATCCAACAATATGTTGTTTACAAGAAACACACTTGAAACAGAAATACACAGAGTGTTACACTAAGTGGCTGGAACAGAATCTATTATACTTAAGCTGAAGTTTAAAGAAAAAAAGCAGGGGTAGAAATTATGTTCCCAGAAAAATCCAAAGCAAAAATAGACATAATTAAAAGAAATAAGCAGGGAAACTACATCTTGCCTATAAGGCACCATAGACAATGAAGTGATATCAATACTGAATATGGCACCAAAAAGTACAGCATCCAAGTTCTTAAAGGAAAACTTAAAGGAGTTGCAGGAGAAAATAAACAGTAAACCCATACTTCAACTTTCCCCTCTTTGAGCTAAATAAATCTAGCCAGAAAATAAATTTTTTAAAAAGTTAAAGAGATTAACAGAATTTTAGAAAAGTTAAATATAATAAAACTCTGGAGAAAATTGAATGGGAATAGAAAAGAGTTTATCTTTCTTTTTCTCAGTTATATGTGGCACCTTCACAAAAAAACGACCATGCATGAGGATGCAAAAACTGCACAAACAAATACATAAAAGCAGAAATAATAAATTTACCCTTTTCAGACCATAGAGCAATAAAAATTACATTCAGCAAAGGGATATTGAAGCAGAGATTCAAAAATTAATTGAAAACTAAATAATCTTATTCTAAAGAATGAGTGGGTCAAAGAAAGAAGCATGGAAACAGTCACTTCATTAAAGACAATGACAACAATGAGACAACATACCTGGAGAAGAAAATATTAAAGGAGGGAATTATTTGAAAAGCTGTCATTAGGCTGAGGGATTAGACTTGTCCTGTTTGGCCTCAGAAGGAAGAACCAGAGGCAATGAGTAGAACTTAAAAAGAGACCAAATTAGGAAATTGAGGGATGCCCATCACTTGGGAACTGGCTGAACAAGTTGTGATATATACTTGTGATGGAATACTATTGTGTTATAAGAAATGATGAGCAGGATGGTTTCAGAAAAACCTAGGAAGACTTACATGAACTGATGTAAAGTGAAGTGAGCAGAACCAACAGAGCATTGTACACAGTAACAACAATATTGTAAGAAAGATCAACTGTGAAAAACTTAGCTACTGTGATCAAGACAATGATCCAAGGCAATTCCAAAAGACTCATGATGAAAAATACTATCCACCTCCAGAGAGAGAACTGATGAACTCTGAGTACAGATTGAAGCACACTTTTGAAAACTTTCTTTATTTTTTAGCTTGTGTGTGTGTGTGTGTGTGTGTATTTTCTTTTTGCAATATGGCTTATATGAAATACGTTTTGCATGACTTCAAGTGTATAATCAATATTGTATTGCTTGTCTTCTCAGGGAGTAGGAAAGGGGTAAAAGGGAGGAAGAGAATTTAGAGCTCAACATTTTAAAAAATGAATATTAAAAAATTTTGCATTTAATTTAGAAATATGTAATGAAATAAATTTTAAAGGTATTGAAAAAGAGAGAAAGAGAAAAGAGACCAGTTTAGGCTTAATGTCAGCAAAATCTTCCTTAACAATTCAAGTTTGCCAAAAGTGAAATGGATTGCCTAAGGAGGTGATAGGTTCCCTCTCCTTAGAGACCTTAGGGCAAAGCCAAGATACATGCCTGTATGTCATACTTGGGGTTCCTTTTGTTTAGTGGCCTAGATGGCCACTAAAATCACCTTCTGACTCTCAAATCCTGTGACTTTGTTCATCTCTGAAACCAGAATAAAAAGGACTAGAGAGACACATTTCTACCTTCTTCACTCCACAGAAAAAGCTATAAATTGTAATAGACAATGGTTTTGTCCAATGGGACTCTAGATGATTTGGTCCAATCACATGTCATTGGGATTGGTTAAAAGTGACCTTAAAGATCCAATCTCATTTTACAGATGAGGAAACTAAGACTCAGAGAGATAATGACTTGTCTAAGATCACACAACTTGGAAAGTAGCAAGGCTGAGATTTGAAACCAGGCCTTCTGACTTTAAATCCAATCTAATACCTACTACATGATGTTGCCTCCATCTTGCATTGAGGAGAGCTTTACAAGGAAAGTTCTAAGAATTCCCTGTGGTAATTTAGTTGGAAAGAGGTTGAAAATCCTCTAAAAAGAGAATTTAAAATCATAAGAACAAGGTTCAAGTTCTGATTCTTCCACTTCTCTAGTACCTCAATGATCCATAATTTTGTCATTATGGGTACTTCCTCCACTAATACATATGATAATGCCTGTACAACATGGTAAATGGTTCATAACATCATACCTTTCCATCAGGATAGGGACTTTAGAGTAGTTTTAAGCTGTTACATACATAAATGAGCACGCTTATTTCAAAGAGCAGGCTCAACCATGAGGACAAGTTTCTGGCACCATTTGGCAAGCCCTATCTTCCACTTTGCTCTACCCTATCTGTGGCTCTCTGGAGGTGGTCTTATTGGGCCAGAAGAAACTGGACTACTACGTGCATAAGTTTTTTTGCCTTTAGCTCCTTGTTCTTCATATAAGTAGTGAAATAAGACTTCAGGCTCTTTAGGTTGACTAATAATCAAAGTAATTCGAACCTACATAGCACATTAAAGTTTACAAAGCAAGGTTATCTCTTCCCTTCCTCACCTGCAAGACCCATCCCAGACTTAGCTTCTCTGTTATTCACAGAGCCATAGAATATCAGAGAAAGGTGAGACCTTAGAGACATTCTGGTTTAACTCCCTTCTCCCATTTTACAGATGAGGAAAATTGAAGCTAAAAGGATTAAAAAAAACTTCTCCAAGGTCTCAATACAAATTAATGGCAAAACTGCAATTATAACTCTGATCTCCTGATTACCAGCCAGGCATGCTATTTCCTTTACACATGGTCCCATGTATCTCAACCAACTTCTTCTGATCGCTAGGAGAATCAAGTACAGGGTATGGGATATAAGAAGTGCCTCGAAGAATGGAGAAGAGAGCAGCTAGATGTTTTGTATTCATTCATTTTTTTCTGTCAGTGTGTTAAAACTGTGCGAATGTTCATTAATTTCTTTTCTGCTTTGTGTGGCAGGGTCCTTTTAAACATTATATGGACTCAAAGCTGGGAAAGCGGTTAGCAGGGAGGAAAGAATGCCGGTGTCGATTTGGAGATATTAATGTTCACAAGTGCTGCCAGTTTGGAAAGATCTGTTCTCCCTTCCAGGCTCTGGCCACTCCAGTGAGCATGCTCTTTTTTTTTCTTGAATGGGTAGTCAGAATATCATACCATCCCCCCCTTTTTTTGAGACAATCACAGTTAAGTGAATTGCCCAGGGTAACACAGCTAGTAAATATCTGAGGCCTCCTAACTACAGGGTCAGTACTCTATCCACTGAACCATCTAGCTGCATCCAGCACTTTTTAAAGGGATGAGAAATCGACAAGTATATGTTAACATCTGCTGTGTGGAAGGCCTGATGACAAGAGATAGGGATAAAAAAAAACAAACAAAAACATAACAATCAATCACTAAGCATTTATTAAATGCCTACTATGTACCAGGCACTGTTCTAAGCTCTGGATGTAACATACCATATAACATAACATAGCAAAACAAGTCCTTTCCCCAAAAGAACTTATGAGAGATATAGCACATGTACATTATGTTGAAGAACATTAGAGGAGATAAATCCTTAGCCACAAAGGAGATCAGGAAAGATTTCCCCTAAGAGGTGGTATATGGAGGAAGGTAAGGAAGGATTCCAAAACATGAAGGTGATGAAAGAGTACATTCCAAGACTTTGCAAAGGTATAGAGGCAAGAAAGGGAGTTCTTAGTTTGGTAAACAGTAGGTAGACCAGGCCTCCTGCAGTACAGAAAACACACTAGGTAGCTGTGTGAACTATGTCTAAAAAGGAGAGCTGGATCTAGTGCCTGTAATGGTACTCTTTACTAATTGTTCTCCATATTCTACTCTCATGTGGGTATATCCTGATTCAGTCCTGGGCTCTCTCCTACCCTCTCTCTATACTCCTATCCTCATCAGTTCCCAATGTGGCTCCAGTACTAATCTCTTTCCTGAGCTTCGGTCCCATATCACCACCTTTCTATTAGACATTTCAAACCCAATGTTAAATTCAATGTAGCAACAAAAGAACTCATGATCTTTCCCTCAAACTCATCCCTCTTCTGAATTTCCCTATCAAGGGCACTGCTCTTCTCCTACTCACCTAGGATCAAAATCTCGGAGTCATCTTTAACTCTTTTCCCTCACCCTCCATACCAATTAGTTGCCAACTCTTGTTCATTTTCTCCACTCACACTCTTAACATAGCCATTACCCCAGTTTAGGTGATTTAGGTAATATTGCCACATCTTCTCATTGATTATTCTGCCTTCTCTATCATCTCTCTAAATCATTGTCCACACAACTGCCAAAGCAAGGTCTGTCCATGTCAGTCCTTTGCTCAATAAACTATATCGGCTCTCAATTTCCTCTAGTATTATATACAACATCCTTTATTTTTCATTTTATGGCCTTTACAACCCAACTTCAACCTGCATTATTATACATTACTCCCTTTCATGCACTATATGGTCCAGTCAAATTGGCTTTCTTGTTTCTCAGACACAAAATTCCATTTCCCATCTCCATGTCTTTACACAAGCTACCCCTTGTTCCTGGAATGCACTTCCTTCTTACCTCCACTGCTTAGAATCCCAGGTTTCCTTCAAAGCTGAAGAGCACATCTTACTTGAGACTTGTCTTGATTCCCCAGGTACTAGTGCCTCTCACCAAAAAAAAAAAATAACCCAATATTTTTGGTATATATTGGCTATGTACTTATAGGTGTAGATTTCTTCCCCCAAAAGAATATAAGCTTTTTAAAGTTAGAGACTATTTCATTTCTGTCTTTGTGCTCCCATCACTTAGTTCAAGTCCTGATTTGTAGTTGGAATTAAATAAATGATTGTTTATTGATCGATTAATGGAAAAGGAGGGGATCAAGGGCGCAAGTAGAGGCACTAGTCTTAAACAAGGAGAAGCGTCACCCCTTCATCGGAGACTGGATCAAAGGCAAAGAGAATGATGTAAAGGCCAAGAACATCCCACCAGCAGGCTGGTGACTGGAGAGGACGGGAGCAAAATAATGTTGCCTAGGGAGTTCATTGCAGTGCTTACGGTAAATGAGTCAGGATAATATTAGTAAAGGGAAGAAGTGGAGGAATGGACAAACTATCTAAATGGCCTTGCCTTTTGCTAGCCTATTCCAATGACTGCCCAGAAGTTCATCACCCATGTCAGTAATACAGTGAGTTAGATGGTGCTTCCCAGTTTTTAACCAATAGACAAGACCAACCTCTGTCTCTCTAATGACATCAAGCAGTCACCCACTCCCCTCTGTCTACCAAAATCTGGCTGAATATTATATTAATCATCCAGATGTGCTATTCTATAAATTGACTTGCCCTTCAAAGCAGGGAGAATGTTGCCCATATGCTGACAAGCTACGAGTCCCAACTTGTAGCAACAAACAAACATCTGTATTTATATATTTTTCAGCCCCATTTATTTCAAGCCCATGTTTCATAGGATTTCAATCTGGAAAGGCCTCACAACAATCACCTCATTTTAAAGATGAGGAAACTGAAGTCCAAAAAGGACCTTTCCCAAGGTCACCCAGGAAGTAAGCAGCAAAGATGGATGCTAACCCAACTTTTAATCTAGTTGCTGGGTTAAGGACCAAGAGAACTCCAATTAAATGAAAGAACTTGAGCAATCTGTCACATTTTAACACTGTCTTGTTTGGTATCCAAAACTTCTTAACCCACACAGTTATGGGCCTAAATAAAATTAGGTAAGCCTTTAAAATGAGCACATGAGAATTTTAATAGGCAATAAAACTTGAGGCTTCTGGCATATGGCTTTCTACTTTCTGCAGGTACAGAAGCCTTCTTCTGTCAACAATTGAATATCATAGTGTTCCTAGGGAGAGGCTTCCTGGACCTTTCCTGGTTCATTGTTCCAACTGGAGAATCATGACCATTTTCTCCTTTCTAGGAGATGAGAAGACTGATGCTGCCTCAGGACCTGCCCATAAATCCCCGGATGGAGTACCTGGGATTCCCCTCTACTCTAGACCCAGGACCCCAAGATTTTTACTTATCTTCTGAAGATCTGAATACTGAAGAAGATAGTGACAATGAAACAGAGAAACCAGTGATCCAAATGAAAACACCTTTATTCCCACCAATAGTTAAAACAGTAAAATCTAGTGACATAAAATGATTAAAAGAAATCTCAAAATTGGCTTCCCTCCCATATGTGTCTACTGGCATCTCTTTAGAATACTAACTCTGAAAGACTTTTCAAGCAACTTTTTAATATTCAAGTCTGTAAAGAAAAAGATACCATGAAATTAATGGGCATTTAGAAATCAAGAGAAGGGTAATTGATACTCCTGGACTCTACATTGAAAAATACATATGAACATTAATATTAATAAATTATTAATTAATAATATTAATAAAAATACAAACACATAAAGCAAATAATTACAAAAAGAGGAACTATAGGATTCCTTTAGATAAAACTCCTCCAACTTGCATAAATATAGAATCATAAAGCCTCAGAATTGTAAGAAACCTTAGAAACCACCCAGTTCAACCCACATCTGAATTACAGATGCTCTTTATTATAACATTGCTGGCACCATCCACTTAAAGACATCCAAAGATTGAGGAACTCATGAAGCAGATGATTTCACTTTTGGCTAGCTTCTCTTATTAGGAAGTAGGTCTTTTTTTTTTCATTGTATTGAACTCAAATATACTTCTCTATCATTTCCACCCATTGTTCTAGTTCTGCCCTAGGGAGTCAAGCAGAACAAGTATAATCCCTCTTCCATATACTAACCTTAAAACATTTAATCATTTCCCCAAGGCTTTGTTTCTGTCATCCAACATTTTGACAATCCTTTCCAGCTTTGTATCATCTTCAGATTGATAAGCATTCTACCCCTGTCATCATGTAAGTTGTTTTCAGAACACCAACTAGATTAACAAAGAAGCTAATCAGCTAATAGGCAGCCAGGTGGCACAGTGGATAGAGCTCCAGGCCTGGAGTCAGGAAGACTCACCTTCCTGGGTTCAACTCTGACCTCATTTATCAGCTTCTGACCCTGGCTGGGTAAGTCACCTTACCTTGTTTGCTTCAGTTTCCTTATCTGTAAAATGGCTGGAGAAGAAAATGGCAAACCACTCCAGGGTCTTTGCCAAGAAAACCTCAAATGGGGTCATGAAGAGTCAGACATGACTGAAACAATTGAACAGTAAAATCTGTTAATGTTCCTATCTGAGGAAGCAGCCAGCAGGGAAGAAGGAATGATGCTATTGATTTGGAGATATTAACATTCACAAGTGCTGCCACTTTCGACAGATCTGTTATCACTTCCAGACCTGGCCACTCCAGTGAATGTGACTTTTTTTTTTTAGCTTAAACGGTTTCTGTAATGGGTAGGCACAATGTCGCACTATCACTTTTTTTAAAAAGACTCAAATGTACTAAAATTTAAGAAAAAATATTATGAATTTGACAAACTCTTAACAAACATGAACATTTCTTCATAGGAAGAAGAACACAAAAAGAGGACTTCATATGAAACTGTGTGATATATTTTTAAATACATATTTCAAATTTTTCATGGCAGTCCCAGTACTTAACAGCTTATGTCCCTCCTGATCCTTCTCCTGGCCTCTTCTCTCTATTTTCTTCAATGATTCGTTGATACTCTTTCCTTCATTTTAAAAATTATCAGTATAACCATCCTACCTCTACCCATCAATCTCCCCCCACTAAAAAAAAAGGCATCCTTTGCTAAAGTAATAATAATAATAATAATAATAAGCATAGTACAGGAAGTCTATTATTATTGCTTCAGGAAACTTCATTATACCCTGTGAATTATTATAAAATAGTGACCCAGTTTGGGAACTAGGGATTCAAGCCAATGGAACTTGAAACAATCTCTCAGGATTATGCCTAGAGACCTACAAAGCAGGTTTTTAGCAGCTATGCTCTAGGCACTCACCTTAACAGTGCAAGTAAAAGTCAGGATAAGGAATCAGAGAATATATATGGTCTACACTTGCCTTCTGCCTTGGTCTCCTGGTTGTATATAGCAGGTTCTAGTTTTGACAGGAGTCTGTCATCTGTCTTCTGCAAGATCCCAAATCTGAGATTGGTTTCATCCCTACTATGGAACTGACAAGCGCCAATAAAATATTGGAGATAGTGTTAGTCTCAGGCCTCTTGCACAACCACCTTGAAGTTGGCACCCAGGTGCTAAATCAGCCCTACTTTCTCCTGTGGTTCCCAATACTCTAAGTATATATTTTGTCTCTGTATCTCTGTGCAGTGATCAATGGTGCTGGTTCTGTCCCTCTTATTCTTACAGATCTGGGCCAGAGACTCGGTTTCAGGTCTCTAGTTACTAGAGCTTTCACCGGCTTGCAGTCCCCTTGTTCAGAGCCTGGGCTGACGTTAGGTCCATTTGTAGTAGTTTGTGTTAGCCTCTTTGGCTCAACTACCCTCCCCAGCTCTGCTGTCTACCCAGTCACCAAGGTTCACTCTAACTTCCCTGCAAGATTCTCTCTTTGCCTCTCCTAACTCCAATCTTTCCTATTTACCCAAGCTTCCACCTATATCTCCAATGCCACCTGTTGACACACCTTGTCTAGCTTCTGACTCTTCATATGCAATTCTGAATTGGATGGAGGAGGTCATTTCTCTTTCTTTTTGTTTTTCTTTTTCATTGGTCTTTGCTAGGGATTTTTCAGATATTTCCTGAGCTTCTCTATGACCTTTCATATCACATCTTAATTATAAGTGCAGCCAGCATACTTGTGCTTAAAGAGGAGCTTTCTGGAAATGACACTTCAACCCAAAGGAATATTTCTAATGGTTGGGAATTTCAAGCCCTGGTGGTAGCTAGATGGAAGCTGGCCTTTGACCACCTCTAGCTTTCTCTACCACTGAGTATCACCTCAGTAGAACAGACAGTGGAACTATGGAGACTAGAGGGAAAGGGAAGGTGACTAAATTGGATATCAAACAATCTATGGAATATTGGAATCATAGGACATAAGGACCCTTAATTCAGTGTCTTGCATCTAGTAGGCACTTAACTTTTGCTGAATTTGGCATTTTGCTAAAGGTTTTAAGATGATTCTGATCTGACTCAGTGGTTTTTCATAGGGACCCAAGAGGGGAAAAAAAGGATATTTCTTAATTCAACAAAAATTGCAAGTGCTGAACACAGTGCTGGAGACACAAAAACAAAAACTGCCAAATGACGCCAACAAGCATCCTTAAGAGCTGATGACTCACCAGGCACTGTGCTAAATGCTGGAGGTACAAAAAGGAAAAGAAAAACCCCAGCCCCTGCTCTCAAGGAGCTCCCAATTCAGTTAGGGAAAAAATAAGCCCGACAACAATGCACAAACAAGAGACAGTCCCTGCCTTCAAAGAGTTTCTATTCTACTTGATAAGCTCCTTTAGTTGCTTTAGGCAATTGTCAACCAGAAATCCCACTTCTGACACCAATTTAACTGTCAAACCAGAAATCATGACTTCATGAAACATGTGTGAAAACTGGATTTATTACAAGAGAAAGGCACTTAATACCAAGAAGCCTAGTAATGCAGGGAAAGCCTTGGATATTTAAGTTACAGGAAAAAGGAGAAGTGATAGGGGAAGGAAAAAGGACTGAAGGAGAGGAGAAAGGCAATGGCAAAAGCAGCATTCTTTTCTCTCGGGAATTGCTAGACCATGAAGATAGGATGGTCTGATTATTTACAAGGGCCCTAGCTTCACACACAGTTTCTCATTCTGCTGAAGACTGACTGGCACTTGTCTTGACCCCTAAGGTCAACCCACATCCTAAGGTTGTTGTGAAGATCAAATGAGGTAATATTTGTAAAGTGCTTTGAAATCCTTATGTGTTCCATATTGTTGTTGTTCAGTCATTTCTCTGTCATGTCCAACTCTTTGTGAACCCATTTGGGGCTTTCTTGGCAAAGACACTGGAGTGGTTTGCCATTTCCTTCTCTAGCTCATTTTATAGATGAGGAAACTGAGGCAAAGTGACTTTCTCAGGGTTATATATGTACTAAAACTGTAAGGCCAGATTTAAACTGATAAAGATGTGGGTGTTATTATGAACCCCATTTTGCAGATGAGAAAACTGAGGCACTTGGAGGTTAGATGCTTTACCCAGGGTCACACAGTAAGTATCTTAAGTTGCATTTGAACTCAAGTCTGCTTGACTCCAAGGTCTAGTGTGCTATCCATTGCTCAATCTAGCTGCCACAAATCTCAAATGAGGTAATGTATAGAAATCCCTCTGTTACCATAACATCCACTCCCTATGTAGATCAATCAATCAACAAATACTTACACACCTACTGTGTTCCAGGCATATAGACAAAAATTCAATTCCTTTAGGGAGCTTACATTCACAAACCCTCCACACCATCTTTGTAACCAGAAAGTGCTATACAACTATAAGCTATCTCCACCATCAGCAGCAGCAGCAGCAGCACTATGATATGGTGATAAGAAAGCTGGCATTAGTCAGAAAAGACCTGGATTCACATCTCATCTCCAACACTTACCAACTGTGTTAACAAGTCACTTCATTCTCTGTTGCCTTATGTGTAATTTAGAGATAAAAGTGTCTACAATTCCCACCTCACAGAGTTTTGAAGAGAAAGAAATGTTTGAAAAAACACACATTGCAAACCTTAAAGTACTATATAGCATTTCCCAAAAGTCTTAGGGCAGTTTTAAGCTATTATAGTCTAAAACTTCCATAAGACTTTTGGGTAACTCTGTATAAATCATAATTATTACTGTTTTCCTCATCTTAGTTTTCCATAGAATACCACTAGGCAACAGCCAAGTCTTTATTCATGAGGATATACGGAATCAGAAAAAATTACGACATAGGCAAAGTTCATCATATTCTCCCACCTGGTCCTCCAGATGCCTAGTACTATCATGCTTTCTCAGGGTTTGTACCCACCCAGTACTATCTTCACCACTTCCATGCCTTCCTGGCCAGGACAGCAGCCCCAAACTCCCAAGACTGTCTGCCCATTGAAGATGTACCTATTCCAAGTCTCTTTCCCTGGGGATCCTTCTCTTAGCTGCTTAGTAATAATGGGTGACACTGGGTCAATCAAAAAAATTGCCCTATTATAATACATTGGCCAGTAAGCTGGAGCTGGCAGGCACTTTAGAAATCTTCGCTCTAACACCTGAATTTTACTGAAGAAGAAGATGAGGTTTTTGGAGGAGAAATGACTTACCTAAGTTCATACAGCCAGTTGATTAGCAGGGCCAGGCTTAGAACCCAGGTCTCCTGATTCCCTATATGGTGCTCTTTTCGTTATATTATGCTGCCTCTAATAAAAGCTTTGGCCCAAATAAAATGTTTTGTTTTGTTTTCAAGGAATACTGTGAATGTTAGGAATTTCTGGCACTGGAACAGGCCAATGATGAAAATATTTTTGCTTGGAGAGTTGGGGAGGGAGGGATTCTCCATCATTCCCCACTTCATGCCACACAGTTGGCTCCCCTACTCCACCCACTCTTAGGACACTCCTATCTGGAAGTATTAGCCATTGGTTGCTTCTGTGGAAGCATGGGAAACCATATTGTTTTATTTTGCCATGATTCAATCCCTACATGCTCACTGTGTATTCCCCTCTGTTGAATGTTATAAAATGTAGTGAGAAATAGTTGCCTTCTTCTTCCTCTTCTTCCTTTCTTCCCCTCAACGGGCTTTAGAAGAGCTACCTGGTGCGCAGGGAAATGTTTCAAAGATTGACATGGTACGTGGGGAATGGAAGGGAAGACACACCTGCAAGAAATGGGCCATTTTCTACCCCCACCCCCATCTTTCTCCCAAGAACACTATGCAGGAAGATGCATACATGGGATTCTTTGGCACTGGATGGTCTTATGGGAACAAAATGGCACTGGATGAAACGTCCTAATAGTGATTAAATGTGATAAGTCAGAGTAAGATGCAGCCAAAAACAAAGAAACAAACAAACCAATGTTCTGCGATAGTATTATGTGAGCCCATCTGTGAGACTATGTGAGATCACTAAAAGCCAAGAATATGTGTTGTGTACACTTGAGGCTGTTGCTGGAATTTGCTCTTAGCCACTCACCTTGGGCGGATTCACTCTGCCAGTGACCTTTCCTCCCTGGCCAGACGTGGAAGCATAAGCATGTATCCTAATTTGGCTCCTCTCTCAGGTTTCATCTGAATTACTATCATTTTCCTTAGTCTCCCATAATGATACCCTAACTAGGCTAAAATTTCTCTAAGATAAAGTGTCTTTAATGATGATCTTGGTCCAAAAGGTGTAATTTGATCAGATTATAATGAAACACTTAACCATCTCCACCGTGGCATCATCACTGCTCACTGAACTGCCTTTGCTGGCTCCTTCATGCCCTCCTTGTTTCATTGCCTTTCTCTCTCCAATATTCTGTGGATCACCAGAACACCTCTTGATACTTTCTTCTCTCTTCGTACATTCTTTTCTATTGCTAACAAAACGGTGACCTTGAAGATGTAGAATTCTTTTTTGACTCTGAAAATGAAAACCTCTTAAGGATCTCAAGACTGGGGAAAGTATTTGAGTAGTAATAAGGCCATTGTTACTGCCAGATACTACACTAAACCATTGCAGATAATGTTGGCTGGGGTGTGAGCATGGATCAAAAACTCTGTTTCTTAAAATATTTTATTCAGAAATGGACCTGGACATCTTTAAGCTGTAGAATTCCTCATGAAAAATTTCAGTACAGCAAATGCTCAGCATTCCCAGGGAGTATGTTCTAAAATAGACACCAATGTAACTACCTCTCATCTGTTCCTAGGTGCTGAAAATACTGGCAGAAAATACCTTGCAACATAATCTATTTTACTACACATAACTGATCCTGGGCCCATCTTGCAAAGTAGAGTGCTAGACTCAGCAGAGACCTGAGTTCAAATCCTGCCTCTGATCTATTCTAGCTCTGTGATTTCTGGGCAAGGCTCTTTGAGTTTTCTTAATCTATAAAATTATAGCTGACATTTATATAGCTAGTTAGGGTTTGCCAAGCCCTTTATATACAGTGTCATATTTCATCCTCATAACAGTCCTATAAGTTTGGCACTCCAATATAATTAGGCTCATTTCATAAAGGAGAAAGCAGGCTCAAAGAGGAAATGAGATAATGTATGTAAAGTGCAATATAAATTTCAGTTATCATCATCATCATCATCATCATTATCACCTGCCAATGGACACATAGCTAACAACTGTATGAATGGGGAGTTTGCCTGACTCCAAATTCAGTGATCTTTTCACTATCTCCTTTCTGGAAGTATTAGCCACTGATTACTTCTGAAGAATCAAAGTGAAATCCAAATGGGAAACTATATTTTATTTTGCCATAATTTAACTCCCATGTGCTCTCCACATATGGGGATAATAATTCACATAATCATATACTTAGAACTGGAAGGGACCTCTTCTAATCCAGTATTTCTCAAACTGTGCTACAAGCAACCCTGAACAACCCAATTTTTTTAAATGTACCTTATGGTGTTTGTTATTAGGCATTAAAATAAAATTAAAATTTAAAATAAATAAATAAAACATTAATTAATTAAAATAATAATTGTAGAGAATCTGAATATAAAGGTTGGAGGACCACTCTCTAGACCATACCTGGAGTACTTGCCTTACAAGGTGTTCATGAGGATCAAACAAGATAATTTGCACAAAAATGCTTAAAGCATTGTATCAATGAACCAAGTTCAGCTCTTATTTCCTCTGCCTGACAGGTAGAGGAAAACAGGGCCAGACAAGAGTTAAAAGGAAGATAAATTAGCTTCTCTGAAAAGCAACAAGATCAACACTAGAAAGAATTAAAAGTTTGTTTTTGATGCCCCCCTCCTCTTCCTCCTTTCTCTCCCACTTCCTGGGGTCCTGTCTCCCCTCCCCTACAAGATTTCTGTGCCCTTTTTGTTTTTCCTACCAAATGGACCCCACACCAGCTTTTCCTTTCCTCAAAGTGACTTATCTTCCAAAATGACCTCAAGCTCCTTCCTCTTCTCCCCTCACTTTCTGACAAATTCCCACTAGGACCATCCTTAGGAACCATTTCCCCAGTCACTATACTGCCATGATTAGGCAGCTAGGCAATGCCTCAGGAAGACCCCAGACCAAAACAAAATGGATTGAGGATTATTTGTGCATTAGTACTAATATATGTTTAAGCACATTGGTAAAATGTTATAAAAATAGTTTTTTAAAAAGTTTTCCAGGGATATCTGAGCAAGATGAAATAATTTAACAAAGTAAATGGATGAAACTGTTAACTAGAACCACCTATGCATGGTGGCTACTCAAATCTCTTCAAATTCTCAGTTCCATACCACCCTTCCTCTCTATAACTAGATAACCTCACTCCCTATTTTGTTGAGATTATCAAAGCCCTCCATCATGAAATATTCCATCTCTCATCCTCTTCTACTTTCTCCTCCTTGATGAGATCAGTTCTTCTATGTGTGCCCATTCCTCTTCCATCTCTTCTAGGACCTTGTTCCATCTACCATACCTTCTCTCTTCTCCTGTCTCCTCTTCTCCCTCTACACAAACTCTAGAAACATGCATATTTCCTAATATGCCCATATTCTAAAAACAAAATCCCCATTAATCTCATTATTTTACTTAAGCCTTATTTTTTACTTTGTTTATTATTACTTAATCCCATTATTCCATAAACTTTTTTTTAATTTCTTCTCCCCTTCACTGATAAATCTCTATTTTTAAAAAAGTAGTTTCCATTTTTTTATGGACCATAGATATAGAACTAGAAGGAATTTGGTGGTCATCTAGTCAAACCCCCTCATTTTATAAATGAGGAAACTATAGAGAACAGTTGTGATTTATACAATTGGGCTCAGCCCTCTTACAGTCTGATTTTCATCTCCCTTCTCTAATTCATCAGAATTTAACTCCTTGGGAGAAGAAACTATTGTGTTTTTCTCTTTGTATATCCAACACTTAGCATGATACTTTACCCATAGTCAGTGCTTAAGAAATGCTTTTTCATTCATTTAGCCATAACAGGGAGCTGGCTGATAAGTCCAGTCTTTAGGAGGCTACACAGAGGACTCAGATGATACAATTCCCTATGTGGAAGAGGCTGGGGATCCTGGTTCCAGGAGGGTCATGATAACATGAACTGAAAGTACTTTGAAGAGATTTTAGAGCGTGCATAAAAATATTCTACAACTGCTTCTGGTCAGCTATTTGGTGAAAAGGAGTCTCTTGAGTGGTTCCACCTGGCTTTCTTGATTGGACCTTTTCCCTTGATTGGATCCCTCCCCTTGAGCTTACTTCTTTCTGCTAATGGTATCCAGAGATTTCTGTAAGGGGAGAAGCCTCAAACCTCACCATCTAAAGCCAACATGTAGCCCTTGAATATGGGCCTTGCTTTTTGTCTTTCTTGGCATTTGTCCTTTCATTTTTGGCAAAGGAGGAACTTTTAAGTTTCAAAAAGTCAAGAAAGTGAGCTCCCAGAAGTCCAGGACTGCAGGAGTCCAGGATCCCATAAGTGTAAGTGTCAGGGAGTCAAATCTATGCTACGTTTTGCAGCCAGTCTAACATCAATGCCCCAGAGGTAGAGGAGGGACAATTGGGACCCAGACCAGCAGTAACTGAGACAAGAACTCATCTGGTAATGAGTCTATATTTGGATGTGAACTTGGTGGGACCAATACCATGTAGAAACTTCTAAATTCTGAGCCCACTCTCTCCAGAGACTAAGGTGGTATAGAGCAGAGTACTACAAAGGTATTAGGGGAAGGTGGAGG